>NW_027441401.1:0-317000 GCF_949628215.1 Phalacrocorax aristotelis | reverse complement strand
TGGGAATTGGGATTTACTGGGAGGGAACTGGGATGGACTGGGAGGGAACTGGGATGTAGTGGGACATACTGGGAGGGAACTGGGATGTACTGGGGTGTACTGGGAGGGAATTGTTATGTACCGAGGGGGAACTGGGATGTACTGGGAGTGAACTGTGAAGTACTGGGATGTACTTAGAGGGAAGTGGGAGGGAACTTGAATGTAGTGGGAGGGTACTGGGATTTACTTGGAGGAAAGTGGCATGTACTGGGATGTACTGGAATGGAACTGGGAGTGAACTGTGTGTGAACTGTGAGGGAACTGGGATGTACTGTGAGGGAACTGGGATGTACTGGGACGTACTGGGACAGACTGGGAGGGATCTGGGATGTACTGGGAGGGATCTGGGATGTACTGGGAGGCACTACAATGTGCGGGGATGCCCTGGGATGTACTGTGGAGGAACTAGGATGTACAGGCTTGTACTGGGTTGTACCGGGTGGAACTGGCAGGGATTTGGGATGTACCAGGATGTACTGGGATGGAACTGGGATGTACTGGGAGGTAACTGTTATGTACTGGGAAGGAACAGGGAGGGAACTGGTATGTACTGGGAGGAAACTGGGATGTACTGGGAGGGAACTGGGACGTACTGTGAGGACACTGGGATGTACTGTTATGTACTGGGAGGGAAGTGTTATGTAGTGAGGGGAACTGGGACGTACTGGGATGTACTGGGAGGGAACTGTGAAGTACTGGGATGTACTGGGAGTGAACTGGGAGGGAACTGGTATGTAGTAGGATGTACTGGGTGGGAACTGGGATGTACCAGGATGTACTGGGAGGGAACTGGTATGTACTGGGAGGGAACTGGGATTTACTGGGAGGGAACTGGGATGTACTGGGACATACTGGCAGGGAACTGGGATGTACTGGGAGGGGATTGGGACGGACTGGGAGGGAACTGGGATGTACTGGGCTGCACTGGTAGGGAACTGGGATGTACTGGGAGGAAACTGGAATGTCCCAGTTGACACCCACTTCCCTCCCAATGCCTCCCAGTATATCCCAGTTTCCTCCCAGTATATCCCAGTTTCCTCCCAGTACATCCCAGTAAATCCCAGTTTGCTCCCAGTACATCGCAGTACATTCCAGTTCTGTTCCTGTACATCCCAATACATCCCCGTTCCATGCCAGTACATCCCAGTTTCCTACCAGTTCATCCCCGTACATCCCAATTCCCTCCCGGTTCACTACCACTTCTTTCCCAGTTCCATCCCATTACATCCCAGTTCCGTCCCATTACATCCCAGTACATCCCAGTTCCCTCCCAGTACGTCCCAGTTCCCTCCCAGTACATCCCAGGTCCCTCCCAGTACTGGGAGGGAACTGGGATGTACTGGGAGGCACTACAATGTGCGGGGATGCCCTGGGATGTACTGTGGAGGAACTAGGATGTACAGGCTTGTACTGGGTTGTACCGGGTGGAACTGGCAGGGATTTGGGATGTACCAGGATCTACTGGGATGTACTGGGAGGTAACTGTTATGTACTGGGAAGGAACAGGGAGGTAACTGGGATGTACTGGTAGGGAACTGGGATGTACTGGGAGGGAACTGGGACGTACTGTGAGGACACTGGGATGTACTGGTATGTACTGGGAGGGAAGTGTTATGTACTGAGGGGAACTGGGACGTACTGGGATGTACTGGGAGGGAACTGTGAAGTACTGGGATGTACTGGGAGTGAACTGGGAGGGAACTGGTATGTAGTAGGATGTACTGGGTGGGAACTGGGATGTACCGGGAGGGAACTGGGATGTACTGGGAGGGAACTGGTATGTACTGGGAGGGAACTGGGATGTACTGGGATGTAGTGGGAGGGAACTGGGAGGGAACTGGGATGTACTGGGAGCGAACTGGTATGTACTGGGAGGGAACTGGGATGTACTGGGACATACTGGCAGGGAACTGGGATGTACTGGGAGGGGATTGGGACGGACTGGGAGGGAACTGGGATGTACTGGGCTGCACTGGTAGGGAACTGGGATGTACTGGGAGGAAACTGGAATGTCCCAGTTGACACCCACTTCCCTCCCAATGCCTCCCAGTATATCCCAGTTTCCTCCCAGTATATCCCAGTTTCCTCCCAGTACATCCCAGTAAATCCCAGCTCGCTGCCAGTACATGCCAATACATCGCTGTACATTCCAGTTCTGTTCCTGTACATCCCAATACATCCCCGTTCCATGCCAGTACATCCCAGTTTCCTACCAGTTCATCCCCGTACATCCCAATTCCCTCCCGGTTCACTACCACTTCTTTCCCAGTGCCTCCCAATACATCCCAGTTCCGTCCCATTACATCCCAGTACATCCCAGTTCCCTCCCAGTACATCCCAGGTCCCTCCCAGTACATCCCAGTTCCCTCCCAGTACTGGGAGGGAACTGGGATGTACTGGGAGGCACTACAATGTGCGGGGATGCCCTGGGATGTACCGTGGAGGAACTAGGATGTACAGGCTTGTACTGGGTTGTACCGGGTGGAACTGGCAGGGATTTGAAATGTCCTAGGATCTACTAGGATGTACTGGGATGTACTGGGAGGTAACTGTTGTGTACTGGGAGTGAACTGGGAGGGAACTGGGATGTACTGGGATGGACTGGGAGGGAACTGGGACGGACTGGGATGCACTGGTAGGGAACTGGGATGTACTGGGAGGAAACTGGAATGTCCCAGTTGACACCCAATTTCCTCCCAGTTTCCTCCCAGTATATCCCAGTTTCCTCCCAGTACATCCCAGTAAATCCCAGTTTGCTCCCAGTACATCGCAGTACATTCCAGTTCCGTTCCTGTACATCCCAATACATCCCCGTTCCATGCCAGTACATCCCAGTTTCCTACCAGTTCATCCCCGTACATCCCAATTCCCTCCCGGTTCGCTACCACTTCTTTCCCAGTGCCTCCCAATACATCCCAGTTCCGTCCCATTACATCCCAGTACATCCCAGTTCCCTCCCAGTACATCCCAGGTCCCTCCCAGTACTGGGAGGGACCTGGGATGTACTGGGAGGCACTACAATGTGCGGGGATGCCCTGGAATGTACCGTGGAGGAACTAGGATGTACAGGCTTGTACTGGGTTGTACCGGGTGGAACTAGCAGGGATTTGGGATGTACCAGGATCTACTGGGATGTACTGGGATGTACTGGGAGGTAACTGTTATGTACTGGGAAGGAACTGGGAGGGAACTGTGAGGGAACTGTGAGGGAACTGTGAGTAGGGGGGCGGCCCCCCGGGCCCCAGCCCCTCCCCCCCGCCTGCGGCCAGGCCCCGCGGCCGCCGGCCCCTTCCTCCTCTGCCCGCTCCCGTCGCAGACGGCTCGGTATGTGTCACGAGCGGCAGCCCCGTTCAGCAGCTCTCGGAGGGCGCGCGGCTCTGCCCGGCCGTGACCGGGGCCCGCAGGGGTTTCCCGCTCGCTCCGAGAAGGCGCTGGCCCCGAGCCGGCGCGTCCCGCCCCGCCCCGCCCGGCCCTCGGCGCCCTCGCGAGCTGAGCGCGGCCCGGCCAGCAGGGGGCGGTGGCGCTCCCCGGCTGGGCGCGGGGGCGGTCCGGCGCGGGGGCGGGGCCGGTGGGGGCCGTTCCTTCCGGCCGCCCTTTAAGGGCCGCCCCGCGGGGCTCGGGCTTCCCGTGGCGCGTGCGCGTCGGAGCGGGGGCGGGAGCGGTGCGTGTGGAGGCCGAAGGGCCGGTGCGTGTGGCGGCCGGGTCGCGAGGCGTCCCTGTGCGGTGCCGGGGCCCCTCTGCGGCCCGGCGTGGGAAGCCCGCGGCCGGCGGAGCCTGCTCGGAGCTGGGCGGGGAGCGCCGCGGCGGTCCGGCCGCCGGCAGCCATCCCCTGCGGTGGCCGGCAGCCCCTCGGGACGCCTGGAGGCCTGGCGGTGCCCGAGCCTCGCCTGCGGCAGCCGCCTGAGAGAGCAGCGCGGCCGTGTCCGGGGGCCGGAGAGCGCTGGTGGGTGAGTTCGGGCAGCGGGTGGGTCTCCGTGTGAGGTGAGGCCTGGCGCGGGCCGGGGGGTATCTCCGTGCGGGTCGGGCCGGGGGCGGGGCGGGGGCCGGGCCCCGCAGAGAAGCCCCGGTCGGGCATCGTTCGCTTTTCCACAATGTAGGGCTCTCCCCGGTTATTTTTTGTGTACTGTGTTTTGGGTCACCTGAAAGCCTTTGGCCGGTTACGTTTGGTGCGGGGAGATGGCAGGTCTGGAGCCTGAAAGATCTCTGGTGGGGGGTGGGGGAGGTATTTCTTGCCTTAAAACTCTGAGCCCACCTCGTGTGTCATGTCGTGAGTCTCGTGACTGTGGCAAATGGCTGAGTCGGGCGTTTTCTGATAACTAACTTCTGAACGTGTGCGTGTGTAGGCACGGGGAGATTTGTGCAGTGTGACGGAGCCCCTTGTGCTTCTGTGCTAATGTCTACCTGTTCTAGACCTCCAGAGTTGGAAAGCCTTTGTTTAGTGCCTAGTTGTGCCTGCGTAACAAATGTTTTAGCTGCTGATGGGTTATACCTCTGCTGCGAACTTCTTGCTGGGTGGCTTGATTGTTTCTGGTTGTCCGTGTAAATCTAGGCAGCTATTTTCTGCCCGGTGGTGAAGCCTATCGCTTTGGATAACAAAGGGCAGGAGTGCAATAAAGAAAAAGGTGATTCGTCTGCTGCAGCTCCTTGGAAACAATTCGTTCCTTATTTTCTGCCCTTGGGCAGGCGTTGTGCTTTCCAGATAATGCAGCCTCTCCTGTGCCTGTCCACGCCGTGCATTTTGTCCTGCCCTTGCTTGAAAAGGCTCTCCTTGCCTTCCTCCCCTCTGCTGCGGTTGCCTTAATCTCTCGCTGCTGCTGCTGCTGCTGCTGGAAGAGGGATAAAGGGAGTGTTGTCGATCGGGTTGTTAAAAGCTTTTTCGCGGGCTGTAACGCGCGGGAAAGGGGGGCCGGGGGGGAGGATCAGTTTGCGGGGAAAATGGGAAACCAACATCACCTTCCCCTCCTACGGCGCAGCCCGGCCGCACGGCTCCCCGGGGATGCCCCTGCCCGCGGGTGTACCGTGTGTGCGCCCCCCGCGTGGGGCGGGGGACGACGACACCCCCCCACACACCGTCGGCGGCACTGGGACAACCCCTGCCCCAGGGCTCCGCGCTCGTACCCGGCTCTCCCCGCTCCGGCACGGCACGGGGCTGGACGCACCGAGAAGACCCCGGAGCGGCTTCTCGCGTCCGGGCGAGAACAGGGCCCGGCCCCGAGCAGCAGAGCGGGCACCGCCGGTAGCTCGGAGGAGCGGGGCCGGCTCGGCTCGAGGCGTCAGAGCGAAAAGGGACGAGAACCGTCCCGGAGCGTCCGGGGGTTGGGGGGGTCGGCGGATGGTCCGGTGGCCGGGTTCGGCTCCGTGCCGGGCCGTGGGGCAGCCGGAGCCGCGCCAGAGCAGGTGAGGAGCCGCATGGCCGGGCGCGCTGTGGGTCGGCGGGTTTGGGCTGTGGGGTCTCCCGGTCCGCGGAGCCCCCGGGGGGGCGGCGGGGTGCGGGCAGCAGCGGCCCCGGGCCGAGCGCTGTCGTGGGTCGGTGGTTGGGTTTTGGGGCCGAGCCCGTGCCCGTCCCCGGGGAGTAGGGGCAGCCCCACCCGGCTCTCGACTGCTCCTCGTCGGGGTCGGGCGGCGGCGGCGGCGACCCCGGCGGGGGCTCCTGCGGTGCCGGGCGGGTCCCCCCTTGCCCGCGAGGCAGGCAGGGACCCCGGCTGCTGCCGCCGCGGTTTGCTGGAGGCGGGCCGGGCCCGGCCCCCTGTGGGGTTGGGGTGCGGGCCCGGCGCTGCCGGGGAAACGAGGCCTGCGAGAGCAGGAAGAAAGCGCTGCCGGGCCGGTGCTGGGCTGCCCCGCCGGGGTGCGGGGCCGGGCCCGCGCAGTTCAGTTCCCAAGGCCTCCCCGACAGTGCCCGCGTGGGCCGTGGGGGTGCAGGGCTGTGGGGTGGCTGCGCTCTCCGCGGCCCTGAGCGTTGCCCGTGGGGACTGCGGAGGGGGCCGGGACGCAGCCAGGTTCAGCTGGTTTGGTCCCTGAGCGTGGAGAGCACAGCTCTTCTGTTCCTGGGCCTTGAGAGCAGGCTCCTGTGGCTGACGCCGGGGCCCTGAAACAGATCGAGTCGTGCGTTTTGAGGGCCTGAGCGAGGGGACTAAGTGGTGTGGTTTTGGGCTGAGGAGCAGAGGTCAAGTGCTGCGCTTTTGGGACTTGAGAACAGGCTCAGCAGCTGGGCTTTTTGGCTCAGAACCGGTCCCAAAGTGAGCTGGTTTGGGGGCCAAAAGCAGAAGCCGGTTTGGCTGCTTGTGGGGGTGGCGTGGGGGCATCGGGGGCTGCAGGGGAAAGCAAGGGTTGGGCAGGGTACGAGGACCCTCCCCGGAGGTGGGGGTCCGGTCACATCGGACCCCGAAGTTCGGGAGGCCGGCATGTACCAGAGCGAACTCGCCACCTGAGGCGGGTCTCTGGAGGAAGGGTGCTTTTTGGATCCAGTGCAGCGCACCCTCTTTGGGTCCAGCTCTTCATTCTGCGCTGCTTAGAAGAGTTATTAACCAATTAATTAAACATACAAACTAAGTCACAACAGCTCTATCGGCTCCATCGTGGTTTGGAGCTCTGAATCGGTTTCATTTGGTGTCTAACACATTTTTTCCCCGAGGAGAGGCTACGTTTCAAGTTAATTAGTTTTCTCACAAGTGTGTCAGTCGATAAAATTGAGTTACGATTATTAAAACCACAAAGGTGACAGGAGTCTCACGGATCGGGTCTATTTCTGAAAATGTATTCATCCCATGCAAATGTCATCGGGATACAGATCATCTGCACTTCATGCTCTGACAAGACAAGATGCTGAGACAGGGATGAGCTCCAAAAGGACTACTGAAAAGAAAAAAAACCCACGCACTTCATGAAGTCATGGGGGGTTTTTTTGTTTGCATTTGGGGGGGCGGGGTGGCTTTAACAAAAGAGTGCAGTGTTGGCTGGCAGCAGCCTGCAGAGCATTTTTGCTGCCTGATCTCTCCTGTTCTTCTCTTCCACTCCTCTTTCAGGGCTGTAATTGTCATTTGGATAGTTTTAGAAGAGCAGTTAAGTTCCTCGCCTGTGTCTCAATGTGCTGGTAATACCAGGAAGGTGAATGCTTGAACCGGTCGGGCGGGTGGGAATAACTTGGCTGCAGGTAGAACTTCTGAGGGAAGACCAGCAAAACCAGGAAGCAAATAGCAAGTTCCCAAAAAATGTGCGGGTGTCAAACACATAAAAGTTTTATTGCCGAATGTTTTGTTTTTGGCAATATGTTCCAAATGCCTATTTTTGGTAAACATAACTTTTCAGGAGATTCAGGGTTGTGTGTGGCAAAACATGTCCCTCTGTTTTTGTGTCCTGCCGCACAAACGGCCGGCGGCAGGGCTCTCGTTCCCCGCTCTCGCTATTGCCACAGCAGGGCTGCGATATTTAGACCTAAGGGATGGGTTTAGGAATGGAAGGAGAGAGAACGCCTGTGTTCTGTAAGGGCTATGAATGCTGACCCTTTGCCTCCGTCTGCCGCTTTTCCTGTGCGGGTGATGAAGCCGTTTTACTTTCCTCTGTTGTTCCTGGTCTAAGTAGTTGCAAGGCTGTCGCCGCTGTGGGTGTGCAATTTGTGTTGCTGTGTTTCTGTGGAGTCCTAGCTACGGCTCGCTTCTAGTGTGGCCAAGCGTCAAGGTAGGGCTTTCAGCTTAAAGCTTCAGAAGCGCTGCGCGCCGAGATGGGTGTAGGTGAAACTGCTGTTGCGCCTGCAGCTGTGCTCGCAGGGATGCTGGGTGGCTCCGCATCAAACTGGCAAGGTGCGCGTGGACCTCCGTCGGGCTGCGCCCTGGGTGCGCGAGCGTGCCGTGTTTTTGCTGTTCCGGCTTGTATGTGCGAGGGCTTAACGTTTGATTTAATGCATTTCCTTTAACGGCAGGCTGTAGTTGGGCTCTAGATGGTATTCCTACGTGGGCGCAGGAGCTGTGGAATGGTTAAGCTGTTGCTGTGCCTCCAGGTGACTTGTTCAGTAACACTGTTTTTCCAGGTGCAGATGGATGAGTCGTGCAGGGCAACGGAGGAGAGCCCAGGGGAGCGCTGTAAGAAGGTGAGTCTGTGTGTAGTACTGGAGGGAAGATGTGACTGATGGCTATAGGGCTCCATTATGGGTTTTACTCTTTTTTTTTTTTTTGTGATCTGAGGGTGCTAAGCGATGAGCCGAGCGTGATGTGGGCCCTGGAGGTGAGTCAGGCAAGGTGACCGGTGCTTGGTGGGCTGGAGTAGGTGTTCTTTTTCAGGTTATTCAGGGTTTTTTCTCCTTCTCTTCACTTTCCCATCCCAATTTGGGGCCGATTCCCTCAAACGGGGACTTCCCCCTGTGGGGCTGCTTATGCAGCCTGGGAGCTGCTGCCTGGGCACAAAAATACCTCAAACCCCTTGACTCTGGGCCTGCAATGAGGGGTGAAAATACAGGAAGAATTCTGGTGGAAAGAAAACAACTTGGGGCTTCTGGGAAAGCCAACTCCAGCTGGATTTGTGCGGCTGGAAAGGAAAAAAAAAAGGGGGTGGGGGGAAGGAACAACAACCTAAAAGCACCCACCAACCATTCTCATGCACAAAACCGAAAGTGAAAATGACCATTTTTTGTAGGGCAAAAGCACAAAAAATCCCCACAGAACTCAGTAGTTTGGAAAAGCAACCCCAATTATTACATTATGTAAAGAAGGCGGGGGAAAAAAAAAGAAAACCAAACCAAAACCCGATCACAACCCTGATGCCACATGCCTACAAGCAGTTCCTGGGGCTTATTCTGCGGGGGTGGGAACCCAACCTTGTTCCCCAGGTTTGCTGTGCTGCTTCTCCTCCCTCGAGACACTTTGCTGTTTGGTGCAGAGGCAATGAATGGCGCTGCTGGGGCTGCGAGGGGGAAAGGTGCAGAGGAATAGAAGCTCTGTGGATGCAGCCAAGTTACGGTTTCTGGATGGTATTAATCGAGAAGAGTAATTCAGATAATGCTGCTGCCCAGCGACCAGAATTGGGTACTGAGCCCGGGAGCCGCGCACGCGCGGTGGCGTCCCTGTGATCCCCATTGCTCTCTCCGCAGGTAACAGCCCTGCGATGCTGCAGTGCCTGCGAGGTGATGCCGCTGTGCTCGTTGCTGCTTCCTGGTAAGGAAAGGCCTCCTCTGCTCTTGCTGCAGCGTGGTGGTGTGTCGGACACGATTCCCTGTGTCGGGTGAGGCCTAGGGCTGCCGGCGAGGTGAGCGAGCCCCTTTGGTGGGTGCAGGGGTATCTCCTTGTGTGCCTGTACTACTGGGGCTGGTGGGATGGGAAGCTTCAAATGACCCGCCGAGGCAGGCTTCTGGTATGCTAAAGGCGAGCGGGTGAGGGCAGCCCTAGGAGTTACCCGGGAGCTGATAGAAGGGAAGAGGGAAAGGAGGAGGAGGATGATGACCTTTTCCCCCTGCACCTTCTGGGTGCAGAAGATGGCCGACTCCCCAGCTCACCAGAGCTCCCCCTCAGCCTCCCCTGGCCCCCCTTGCCCCGTGCGCCTGCCCCCAGCTCCAGCACGGGCGAGCTAGGCTACGTGCCTAGGAAGCCTCATCTGGTAAGAGCTGTAAGACACCCACGTATTCTCTTCAGGTGGAGGACGGCCTAGAGTCTGGAGCTGCAGAAGAGGCAGGGAGGAGAGGAGGGGAAAGAAGCATCTGAACGGCTAAATTGTGCCAGCAGCGCTGAGAGCGAGAGTCGCGGTGAGTCCTGGGCCACTGGGGCCCCGTTGCCTCTCTTGTGCGTCCTGGGCCCTCCCTGTCTCTCCCCCGGCCCCCTCTCTTTCCTTACCTGCTGCAAAATTTACTTTTTTTTTTTGCGCCCCCCCCCCGCACCTTCTTTCTCCATCTCGCTCTGAGTGGCTCCCTGCCTCCCCGTCTTTTCAGTCCTCCCTCTCTCTGTCCTGTAGCCTGTGGCTCCTTTTTCTTTCTCCGCCTCTCTCTGCCTGGCTCTGGCTCCGTTTTTTTTTTTTTTATTCCTCCTGCTCTGTCCTGTAGCCTGTCGGTGTTTTGTTGTTCTCTGGC
The DNA here is from genome assembly GCF_949628215.1 of Phalacrocorax aristotelis. Lineage (NCBI taxonomy): Eukaryota > Metazoa > Chordata > Aves > Suliformes > Phalacrocoracidae > Phalacrocorax > Phalacrocorax aristotelis. The sequence goes on along the minus strand of NW_027441401.1, from coordinate 306,913 downwards.
TCTCTTGATCTGACTCCCTGTGTTACCGAAAAACGCGTTAAAATCGGAAACGACTCCTCAACACCAATTTAGTATTAAAGAGCAGGCATTCTTTATTCGCGGCGCCGGATGCACGGGGGATCGCTCCTCCTGGTGTGCGTACCTCACGCACCTTTCCCGTACAATTTGTAGATCAATGTTTTACGTATTCATACATATTCATTATTGTCCTGTCTGCTGATTGGTACAAACTTGCTCGTTCCGTATGTAAATCGCTGCGCAGGCTCGGTTGTCCTCTTCCGTTGTTCTCTTCTGTTACTTGGGTCGGTGGTGGTCTGTGAGTCGGTGGTCGCGATCTCCCCCTGCCGGAATTACCTTTTACCTTCTTGGCTCTTAATCTTGGCAGTCTTGGCTAGTTTTCTCAGTCCGCTAAGCGAAACCGCGTTTTGTCATCCTTTTCTGACAGAAGCACGTTGTCTGTTGTTCTGCTGACATTAACGATCGCCTAGGCACTAAAATGCAGATCGACAGATACGCTGATTGGTACGCTCCATGTTCCCGTAATGGAACACCGTCTCTGGTTGATTTCATCACTTTGGTTACATTTCCCCTGTTTGGAAGTTCTGAAATAATAATTTTCTCAATACTTCCATCCTAGATCAATAACATTCCACTATGTCAGTTTAGTGTTTGCTTCATGTTCTGAAATTTTTCACTTGATTGTGGTCTCCAGGGTGTATGCAGGTCCCATTTTCTACCAAAAATTTTATTAATTTGTTGAAGTACCTCTGCAAAAAAATGTGGTGCTCTATCAGAGGACGTTCCCGTTGGCACTCTAAATCTTGGTATTATTTCCTTCAGCAACGTCTTAACTACTACTCTAGCTTTGTCGGTGCAGCACGAGAAAGCTTCTGGCCATCTAGAAAATTTGTCAATCAGCACTGACAAATACTGCTATATCTATTTTGTCTGGGTAACTCAGAGAACTTAATTTGCTAATAATTTCCGGGAGAATTTTTTGTTTTGTTACTCCTAAAGGTTGTTTCCTTTGGTTCAGGGGATTATTTCTAGGACAGATTGGACACTTAGCTACTATGGGTTTAACTATTCTTGTCATGCCTACACACGCTACAGATGTTTTTAAACTCAAAACCGTAGCGCCTACAGCCTAATGTGTTTGCTCATGGTTTTCTTTTGCAAGTTCTGTCATAACTTGTGGGGTGGTTGTTGTTATTACTTGTTTTTCTGGTGTTACCTACCATCTCTCTGTGTTTTGTGATGCTTCCAATTGTTCTGCTAATTGCTCATCCAATTTATTATATCTCGGTTTCAACTTTGGAATTCTGATCTGTTTTACTGGTACTAGTGCAAGGATACCTTGCTCTGCAGTCCTCTTTGCAGCTTTATCGGTCAGTCGTTTGCTTATGTTTACAGCCGTCTGGCCAAATTGATGAGCTTTGCAACGCTTTACCGCCACTTCTTTTGGTTTCTGCACGTCTTCCGGAAGTTGGAGAATTTCTTCTTTATGCTGTATTGATGATTCTTGGGCTGATGGCAGTCCTTTCTCCTTCCCAATAGCTCCATGATCGTGGATCACACCAAATGCACGTTTGGAATCAGTCTAGATATTTATCCTTTGTCCTTCTGCCATTCGCAGAGCTCGCTTCAATGCTACCAATACTGCTTTCTGTGCTGAGGTGTTTGCAGGCAGCACCCCTGACTCCGTTCCCTCGGCGGCGATAACGACAGCATATCCGGCCATTCGCTTCTCTTCTCGCCCAGAGCTTCTTCCATCTGTAAACAACTCCAGATCAGGATTTTCCCAGAGGTTTGTGTCTCAGGTCTGGTCTGCTGGAATAGACTTGTTCAATAGTTAGCAAGCGATCGTGTTCTAAATTGTCCGTAAGGTTTTCTGTTGTTAAAAACATAGCAGGATTCAGTATAGCAGTAGTCTTCGATTCCACATCGTCTTCTTCTAACAGAACAACTTGATATTTCAACATTCTGCTAAGGGATAGCCAACGACCCCCCTTTTGTTCTAAAACAGTCACCGCTATGTGCGGGACATATACTGTCATCTTCTGTCCCATTGTTAACTTTGGGGCTTCCCGGATCGGCAGCGCTGTTGTTGCTACTGCCCGTAAACACCTAGGCCATCTTTTACTCGCGTGGTCAGGTTGTTTGGAGAAGTAGCCCACAGGTCTCTTCCAGGTTCCCAGTCGCTGTGTCAGCACTCCAAGGGCTAAATGTTGTCTTTCGTGGACAAACAACTGAAAAGGTTTAGCGAAATCAGGTAGGCCTAATGCAGGGGCCATCATCGAGGCTCTTTTCAGTTCTTTGAATGCCGTTTGGCATCCGGGCGTCCAGGTTAAATATTTATCCTTTTGAGTCTTTCAATGCCTCAAATAATGGTTTTACATACAGTCTATAGTTCAGAATCCAGAGCTGATGCTATTTCATTGTTTTCAGAAAAGCTCTCAGTTCCTTCGGGCTGCTAGGTTCGGGAATTTGACAAATAGTTTCTTTCTTTTCACTTTCTAATTGTCTTTGTCTTTGAGATATTTCAAATCCTAAATAAATGGCTGCTTCTTTTCCTATTTGGGTTTTGTTTCTGGAAACTCCGCATCTTCCTTGGCCCAGAAAATTTAAAAATTTCAAAACATTTTTCTTTACTTTGTGCCGCTATCAGAATGTCATCCGCATTCTGTAACAAGATGCCTCTCCCTGGGTTCTGTTTTTTCTATATCTCTAATTTTTTTTTGCCAGCTGAGTCTCAAGTATCGTAGGACTATTTTTAAATCCTTGTGGAAGTACGGTCCATGGTAGCTGTGTCTTTCATTCTGTGGTGGGGCTTTCCCATTCCAAAGCAAATAGGCTTTGACTTTTTATGCCTGGAGGTATGCAAAAGAAGGCGTCCTTCAAATCTAGTACAGTAAACCATTTATGCTCCTCCTTTAAAAGAGGTCAGTAAAGTGTATGGATTAGCTACTACCGGATGTATATCTTGGACCACCTGATTTATAGCCCTTAAATCGTGAACTAGCTAATACTCTTTGCCTCTAGATTTCTTTACTGGCGACACAGGAGTACTATATTCTGATTCACATTCCACTAAAAGCTCATATTCTGAAAAATTTTATAATTAACTTCTGTAATCCTTTTCGAGCCTCTTGCTTAATAGGGTATTGTTTTTGTCTTACGGGCTTGGCTCCAGGCTTTAAGGTTACTTTTACCGGCTCTGCCCACTTAGATCGCTCCGGAGCTCCGCTCGCTCAAACCAAAGGAATTACTACGTTTTCCACTTCCTCGGGAACCTGTTCCTCCCTGGAGGAATCCTGTAACATAAACGCTCTCGCCTCTGTGGCTTTTGATTCTGGTATTAGTGATTTAATCTCTCCATCTTTAAAAGTTACTTGAGCATCTAATTGACCTAATAGATCTCGTCATAACAGAGGCAGTGGACATTCAGGCATATGCAGAAACTGGTGAGTTGCCCATTGCTTCTCCAATTTAAACTTTAATGGCTCTGAGAGGGGCTAATTTTTCTTTGCCCTGTTGCGCTAGCAACATCTACTGATTTATGATCAAATTTCTCTTCACGTGTATTCAATACCAAATAAGTGGCTCCCGTATCTACCAAAAATTCTATTTCTTCATTCCGTAGCTTCAGTGTAACCAGGTGTTCAGCTAGGGTTGATTCCCCTGGTCTCCTTCATGCCAAGCTACTTCAAGCATTTAACCCAGATCTCTGGATTCAGGTTGTTCTAGTTTCTGAAGGTTGTTTTCTCTCCCCCCGCCCCCATCTGGGGCTGATTGTCTTATGAATATAGAGACCAGCTGAATTGCTTTTTCTGGTTTTTCTGGGTTCAAATGAGTATATTTTCTGGTGGTCACCTTCAGTCTTTCCATAAAGGCTGAAGGGGACTCACTTAATTCTTGTCTCACTTCATAAATTTTGACCAATTTATTGCTTTTGGCATTGCTTGTCTTACTCCAAATAAAATCTCTCTCTGACATCTAGTCAACATTCCCCTGGGTCCTGGCTGATTAGGGTCCCACTCGGGATTTGTAGATGGAAAATTCTTATTCATTGTTCTCTGTAAATTCCTGTTAGCATGTGCTCCCTGCACCTGCCTTCTGGCTGTATTCCATACTATTTTCTTGTCAGTTTCATCAAGCGAAGTATCCAGTATCACAAGTAGAGCAACACTCTTTCAAGTTCTCACCACGTTTTCCTCTTTTCAGAAACATTGCCGTAGAATCTTGTGGACATACCTCACGCTGTTTCTGCTGCTCGGGATGATTCCACGGTGTAAAGAACAAATCAACATATGCCACTTCTTCCCGTTTGCCTTCCCTTTTTACAAAACAACATTAATTGCAAGATGGTACGATATTGCAATGTCTCGTGTTCTGGCCATTTGTGCCCACCTTCCAATTGATACGTTGGCCACCAATGATTGCAATATTCAATTAATGGTTTCCGAGTTAGTGGGTCACCGCCCCCGACGTCTTTCCAGTGCTTCAAAATACATCGCAAAGGTGTTCTCTGTGGGATAGGTTTCCTACTCAGTAATGCTCCCGTCTCCCAGTCGACTAGTAGTTGTGATAGTGCACTATCACAAATACTAGTCAGAGGGACTCCAACCCCCGTTGGAGGTCTCACTGGAAATCTGCCACTGGGATCTGTAGCCCCCTGCTAGATATCCCTGGAGACTTCAACCCCCTGTTGAAGACTCCCCTACCCTCGGGTCCCGCTCCACAGGCTTTCGCCTAGCAGAGACTTACCAACCGAGGCACCTCTTGGCCCCGACCCTGCGTGGCTTTCGCCGCGCCTTACGGGCAGGCCTGTGGGACTCAAACCCGCTATCCTATCCTATGTGGGAAACTAACCCCACGTATTATTCTACCTAAGTTTCTTCTTCAAAGAATGCCTTGTTTACCTCAATCCAGGGGATCTTGCTCAGAATTCTCTGGCCCGGGGATCGGAAGCTCTCCCGGAGAATTCCTCGGGGCCGGCTGCAGGTCCCACGATCCCACGGATCCGTCGAGATTCAAAAGCAGGTTCCCACCTGGGGTGCCAAAACTGTTACCGAAAAACGCGTTAAAATCAGAAACGACTCCTCAACACCAATTTAGTATTAAAGAGCAGGCATTCTATATTCACGGCGCCGGATGCACGGGGGATCGCTCCTCCTGGCGTGCGTACCTCACGCACCTTTCCTGTACAATTTGTAGATGAAAATTTTACATACTCATACATAGTCATTATTGTCTTGTCTAGCGATGGGTACAAACTTGCTCGTTCCGTATGTCAATCACTGCGCAGGCTCGGTTGTCCTCTTCCGTTGTTCTCTTCTGAGTAGGTGGTGTTACTTGGGTCGGTGGTGGTCTGTGAGTCGGTGGTCGCGATCTCCCCCTGCCGGAATTACCTTTTAGCTTCTCGGCTCTTACTCTTGGCAGTCTTGGCTAGTTTTCTCAGTCCGCTAAGCGAAACCGCGTTTTGTCATCCTTTTCTGACAGAAGCATGTTGTCTGTTGTTCTGCTGACATTAACGATCGCCTAGGGACTAAAATGCAGATCGACAGGTGCGCTGATTGGTACGCTCCATGTTCCCGTAATGGAACACCGTCTCTGGTTGGTTGATTTCATCGCTTTGGTTACACCTGTTCCTGTTGTTCAGTTTCTTCTTTTTTGGCTTTGTGTGATTCTCTCTGTGATTCTGTTTTTCTCTGCCTCGCTTTTCCCAGCTCCCCGTCCCTCACTTTTAATGCCCGTTATCCTTCACCAGCACACTCTCCCTTGGTTCCCATCCTCGTTTCTGAATTCCTCCTGCTTTGCCACGTAGCCCGTGACTTTTTTCTTAATCTCTCTCTGTCTGCCTCAACGCTCCCCCCGTGCTTTTTAATTCGTCTTCTCTGCTCTGTACCCTGCTACTGTTCTTGCCTTTCTGAGTTCTTCTCTGTCCAGCTCCCTTTCCCTATTCATGAATTCCTGTTCTTCCTGCAGCCACCGCTGTTCCCTGTGACCTCCATCTCTCTCTGTCCAGCTCCCTGTCCCTAGGTTTTAATTCCTGCCTCTGCCCGCTGTAGCCTGTCTAGATGTTTCTCTCGGCCTCTCTCTCTGTCCGGCTCCCTCTCTCTGTGTTCTAATTCCACGTTCTCTGTCACGTGGACCCGTGCTATTTGTTTGTCCTCATCTCTCTCTGTCCAGCTCCTTGCTGCGATGTTTTATTTCCTCATTTCCTCCCTCTCTGTCTTTGTAGCCCATTGCTGTTGGTTTGTGGTTTTTTTTTTTTCCACTTGTTTCTTCATGTGTCTCTGTCTGCCTCCCAGTCCCTGATCTTTAATTCCTCCTTCCCTGTAGGCCGCTGTTCCTTTTTTCCATTCTACATTGTGTTCTCTTTGGTCTCGTGTTCTTATTCATTGATTCCCTCCTCGCTGCCCTGTGGCTTGTCCCCATTTTATTGTTGCTTCTCTCTCCCTCTCTCTGGCTTCTTGCCCCTGTTTTTAAAATTCCTCCCTCTCTTCTCTCTTCCCTGTAGGCCGTGTGATCTTTAGCCTTTCTCCATGTCTTTCTGCCCAGCTCTCTGTGTCTATTCATTAATTCTTCCCTCTCTGCCCTGTAGCCTGTAGCTTCTGTCCTTTCTCCATCTTGCTGTCCCTGGCTCCCCCGTGACCCTATGCTAGAATTGTTTCTCTCTTCTCTCCGTACGCATTGCGATTCCTTTTGCTCTCTGTCTCCCTTTGGTTTTTTTCTTTTTTTTTTCTGTCTCCCTGTCCCTAATTCTTAATTCTCTGCCTTCTCGTGCCCCATGGTTTGTTCTGTGGGGTTCTCTCGCGGTTCCCTCGCAGTTCCCTCCAGTCCATACTGGGCTATATTGGTCTAGTCCATACTGGGCTATATTGGTCTGTCCTGGCTTCCTCCCACTTCTTTCCCAGTGCCTCACAGTAGGTCCCGGTTCCGTCCATGGGATGAACTGTGAGGGAAGTGTGAGGGAAGTGTGAGGGAAGTGTGAGGGAAGTGTGAGGGAAGTGTGAGGGAAGTGTGAGGGAAGTGTGAGGGAAGTGTGAGGGAAGTGTGAGGGAAGTGTGAGGGAAGTGTGAGGGAAGTGTGAGGGAAGTGTGAGGGAAGTGTGAGGGAAGTGTGAGGGAAGTGTGAGGGAAGTGTGAGGGAAGTGTGAGGGAAGTGTGAGGGAAGTGTGAGGGAAGTGTGAGGGAAGTGTGAGGGAAGTGTGAGGGAAGTGTGAGGGAAGTGTGAGGGAAGTGTGAGGGAAGTGTGAGGGAAGTGTGAGGGAAGTGTGAGGGAAGTGTGAGGGAAGTGTGAGGGAAGTGTGAGGGAAGTGTGAGGGAAGTGTGAGGGAAGTGTGAGGGAAGTGTGAGGGAAGTGTGAGGGAAGTGTGAGGGAAGTGTGAGGGAAGTGTGAGGGAAGTGTGAGGGAAGTGTGAGGGAAGTGTGAGGGAAGTGTGAGGGAAGTGTGAGGGAAGTGTGAGGGAAGTGTGAGGGAAGTGTGAGGGAAGTGTGAGGGAAGTGTGAGGGAAGTGTGAGGGAAGTGTGAGGGAAGTGTGAGGGAAGTGTGAGGGAAGTGTGAGGGAAGTGTGAGGGAAGTGTGAGGGAAGTGTGAGGGAAGTGTGAGGGAAGTGTGAGGGAAGTGTGAGGGAAGTGTGAGGGAAGTGTGAGGGAAGTGTGAGGGAAGTGTGAGGGAAGTGTGAGGGAAGTGTGAGGGAAGTGTGAGGGAAGTGTGAGGGAAGTGTGAGGGAAGTGTGAGGGAAGTGTGAGGGAAGTGTGAGGGAAGTGTGAGGGAAGTGTGAGGGAAGTGTGAGGGAAGTGTGAGGGAAGTGTGAGGGAAGTGTGAGGGAAGTGTGAGGGAAGTGTGAGGGAAGTGTGAGGGAAGTGTGAGGGAAGTGTGAGGGAAGTGTGAGGGAAGTGTGAGGGAAGTGTGAGGGAAGTGTGAGGGAAGTGTGAGGGAAGTGTGAGGGAAGTGTGAGGGAAGTGTGAGGGAAGTGTGAGGGAAGTGTGAGGGAAGTGTGAGGGAAGTGTGAGGGAAGTGTGAGGGAAGTGTGAGGGAAGTGTGAGGGAAGTGTGAGGGAAGTGTGAGGGAAGTGTGAGGGAAGTGTGAGGGAAGTGTGAGGGAAGTGTGAGGGAAGTGTGAGGGAAGTGTGAGGGAAGTGTGAGGGAAGTGTGAGGGAAGTGTGAGGGAAGTGTGAGGGAAGTGTGAGGGAAGTGTGAGGGAAGTGTGAGGGAAGTGTGAGGGAAGTGTGAGGGAAGTGTGAGGGAAGTGTGAGGGAAGTGTGAGGGAAGTGTGAGGGAAGTGTGAGGGAAGTGTGAGGGAAGTGTGAGGGAAGTGTGAGGGAAGTGTGAGGGAAGTGTGAGGGAAGTGTGAGGGAAGTGTGAGGGAAGTGTGAGGGAAGTGTGAGGGAAGTGTGAGGGAAGTGTGAGGGAAGTGTGAGGGAAGTGTGAGGGAAGTGTGAGGGAAGTGTGAGGGAAGTGTGAGGGAAGTGTGAGGGAAGTGTGAGGGAAGTGTGAGGGAAGTGTGAGGGAAGTGTGAGGGAAGTGTGAGGGAAGTGTGAGGGAAGTGTGAGGGAAGTGTGAGGGAAGTGTGAGGGAAGTGTGAGGGAAGTGTGAGGGAAGTGTGAGGGAAGTGTGAGGGAAGTGTGAGGGAAGTGTGAGGGAAGTGTGAGGGAAGTGTGAGGGAAGTGTGAGGGAAGTGTGAGGGAAGTGTGAGGGAAGTGTGAGGGAAGTGTGAGGGAAGTGTGAGGGAAGTGTGAGGGAAGTGTGAGGGAAGTGTGAGGGAAGTGTGAGGGAAGTGTGAGGGAAGTGTGAGGGAAGTGTGAGGGAAGTGTGAGGGAAGTGTGAGGGAAGTGTGAGGGAAGTGTGAGGAGGGGGGCGGCCCCCCGGGCCCCAGCCCCTCCCCCCCGCCTGGGGCCAGGCCCCGCGGCCGCCGGCCTCTTCCTCCTCTGCCCGCTCCCGTCGCAGACGGCTCGGTATGTGTCACGAGCGGCAGCCGCGTTCAGCAGCTCTCGGAGGGCGCGCGGCTGTGCCCGGCCGTGACCGGGGCCCGCAGGGGTTTCCCGCTCGCCCCGAGAAGGCGCTGGCCCCGAGCCGGCGCGTCCCGCCCCGCCCGGCCCTCGGCGCCCTCGCGAGCTGAGCGCGGCCCGGCCAGCAGGGGGCGCTGGCGCTCACCGGCTGGGCGCGGTGGCGGGGCCGGTGGGGGCCGTTCCTTCCGGCCGCCCTTTAAGGGCCGCCCCGCGGGGCTCGGGCTTCCGGTGGCGCGTGCGCGGCGCGTCGGAGCGGGGGCGGGAGCGGTGCGTGTGGAGGCCGAAGGGCCGGTGCGTGTGGCGGCCGGGTCGCGAGGCGTCCCTGTGCGGTGCCGGGGCCCCTCTGCGGCCCGGCGTGGGAAGCCCGCGGCCGGCGGAGCCTGCTCGGAGCTGGGCGGGGAGCGCCGCGGCGGTCCGGCCGCCGGCAGCCATCCCCTGCGGTGGCCGGCAGCCCCTCGGGACGCCTGGAGGCCTGGCGGTGCCCGAGCCTCGCCTGCGGCAGCCGCCTGAGAGAGCAGCGCGGCCGTGTCCGGGGGCCGGAGAGCGCTGGTGGGTGAGTTCGGGCAGCGGGGGGCGGGTGTGTGTCTCCGGGCGGGGCCGGGGGGCTCCGTGCCCCGCAGAGGAGCCCCGGTCGGGCATCGTTCGCTTCCGAACAATGCAGGTCTGTCCCTGGTTATTTTCTGTGTACAGTGTTTCGGGCCACCTGAAAGCCTTTGGCCGGGTAGGTTTGGTGCGGGGCGATGGCAGGTGTGGACCCTGAAAGATCTCGGGTGGGGGGCGTGGGAGGTATTTCTTGCCTTAAAACTCTGAGCCCACCTCGTGTGTCATGTCGTGTTATCATGTCGTGAGTCTCGTGACTGTGGCAAATGGCTGAGTCGGGCGTTTTCTGATAACTAACTTCTGAACGTGTGCGTGTGTAGGCACGGGGAGATTTGTGCAGGGTGACGGAGCCCCTTGTGCTTCTGTGCTAATGTCTACCTGTTCTAGACCTCCAGTGTTGGAAAGCCTTTGTTTAGTGCCTAGTTGTGGCTGCGTAACTGCTGTTGCGCCTGCAGCTGTGCTCGCAGGGATGCTGGGTGGCTCCGCATCAAACCGGCCGCCGGGCGGCCGGGTTGTGCCGCAGAGCATGCCGGGAGCTGTAGTCCTTGCGGCTGCCGGGCGGCCGGGTTGTGCCGCAGAGCATGCCGGGAGCTGTATTCCTGGCGCAGTGGCTGCCGGCCCTGTCACGTGGTTCGCCGGGCATGGCGGGAGGCGCGGTCTTCCGGCGCTCGGGTGCCGGGCGGCCGTGGCGCGTACGGTACGCGAGGTGTATTTTTGGGGTTGGATTCGTGTTGATTACTGGGGGCTTGCGGGTGCGGCCGCTTCCCGAGAAGCGGTGAGTTCCCCGGGAGCTGACAGAAGGGAAGAGGGAAAGGAGGAGGACGATGACCTTTTCCCCGTGCCCAGGGCGCAGATGATGGCCGCCTCCCCGGCCCACCGGAGGTCCCGCTCAGCCTCCCCTGGCCCCCCTTGCCCCGTGCGCCTGCCCCCAGCTCCGGCACCTCCCCATAAGCGTGCTGCATAGCCTTAGGCCGCCCCCAGGCCCTGTCGTGAAGGCAGCAAGCCGTCCCTCAAGCGCACTGGATTCCCCCTTGGTGCAGGGGCCCTTAGCAGTAGCGTGGGGAGGGAGTGGTGTGTCCAGAAGCCCCTGCGGAAGGAGAGGCTTTGGCCAGGGTCGATCGACGGTAATGACGGTCGCTGTTTCTTCTTTCCCTCTCCCAGAGACCGTGCTGAGGACGTGGTTGTCTGTCCTTCCCCCGGGGATGCTGCAGTGCCTGCGGCCGTCTCAGGCTCGCGTGGCTTCTCTCTGCCCGTCCTCGCCGTCCTCGCAGCGCAGGGCCGAAAAGGGATAGACAAAGCCCTTCCCGGCTGCGGACAGGAGCTGCCTCAGCTGAAGCTGGAGACGCCAACGAAAGGTAAAGAAGAAGAAACTGAAGGTGCTCTGGCTGCCAGCTGCCTTCCTGCCGCAGGCAAGAGAGAGCCTGTCCATGCAGGTGGGGGAGGAAGGATCCCCCTTCATAGCCCGCAGCGGGCCAGGCCACCAACGTGCACCGTAGGGTCTGTACGCGTAACCCGGAGTTGGGTACGGGCGTGTAGTGCACGAGCAAGCTAGGCTACGTGCCTAGGAAGCCTCATCTGGTAAGAGCTGTAAGACACCCACGTATTCTCTTCAGGTGGAGGACGGCCTAGAGTCTGGAGCTGCAGAAGAGGCAGGGAGGAGAGGAGGGGAAAGAAGCATCTGAACGGCTAAATTGTGCCAGCAGCGCTGAGAGCGAGAGTCGCGGTGAGTCCTGGGCCACTGGGGCCCCGTTGCCTCTCTTGTACGTCCTGGGCCCTCCCTGTCTCTCCCCCGGCCCCCTCTCTTTCCTTACCTGCTGCAAAATTATTTTTTTTTGCGCCCCCCCCGCACCTTCTTTCTCCGTCTCGCTCTGAGTGGCTCCCTGCCTCCCCGTCTTTTCAGTCCTCCCTCTCTCTGTCCTGTAGCCTGTGGCTCCTTTTTCTTTCTCCGCCTCTCTCTGCCTGGCTCTGGCTCCGTTTTTTTTTTTTTTATTCCTCCTGCTCTGTCCTGTAGCCTGTCGGTGTTTTGTTGTTCTCTGGCTCTCTTGATCTGACTCCCTGTGTTACCGAAAAACGCGTTAAAATCGGAAATGACTCCTCAACACCAATTTAGTATTAAAGAGCAGGCATTCTTTATTCGCGGCGCCGGATGCACGGGGGATCGCTCCTCCTGGCGTGCGTACCTCACGCACCTTTCCCGTACAATTTATAGATGAAAATTTCACATACTCATACATAGTCATTATTGTCTTGTCTAGTGATGGGTACAAACTTGCTCGTTCCCTATGTCAGTCACTGCGCAGGCTCGGTTGTCCTCCCAGTACAGTGCGGGGAACGGGGACGTACAGTGCGGGGAACGGGGACGTACAGTGCGGGGAACGGGGACGTACCAGGATCTACTGGGTTGTACTGGGAGGGAACTGGGACGTACTGGGAGGCTCTACAATGTCCTGGGATGTCCTGGGATGTAGTGTGGAGGAACTAGGATGTACAGGCTTGTACTGGGTTGTACCGGGTGGAACTGGCAGGAATTTGGGATGTACCAGGATGTACTGGGATGTACTGGGAGGTAACTGTTATGTACTGGGAAGGAAATGGTAGGGAACTGGGATGTACTGGTATGTACTGGGAGGGAAGTGTTATGTACTGAGGGTAACTGGGACGTACTGGGATGTGCTGGGAGGGAACTGTGAAGTACTGGGATGTACTGGGAGGGAACTGGGATGTACTGGGAGGGAACTGGGATGTACTGGGAGGGAACTGGGATGTACTGGGAGGGAACTGGGATGTACTGGGAGGGAACTGGGATGTACTGGGAGGAAAGTGTTTGGAATTGGGATTTACTGGGAGGGAACTGGGATGTAGTGGGACATACTGGGAGGGAACTGGGATGTAGTGGGACATACTGGGAGGGAACTGGGATGTACTGGGGTGTACTGGGAGGGGACTGTTATGTACCAAGGGGGAACTGGGATGTACTGGGAGTGAACTGTGAAGTACTGGGATGTACTTAGAGGGAAGTGGGAGGGAACTTGGATGTAGTGGGAGAGAACTGGGATTTACTTGGAGGAAAGTGGCATGTACTGGGATGTACTGGAATGGAACTGGGAGTGAACTGTGTGTGAACTGTGAGGGAACTGGGATGTACTGTGAGGGAACTGGGATGTACTGTGAGGGAACTGGGATGTACTGGGATGTACTGGGACAGACTGGGAGGGATCTGGGATGTACTGGGCTGCACTGGTAGGGAACTGGGATGTACTGGGAGGACACTGGAATGTCCCAGTTGACACCCACTTCCCTCCCAGTGCCTCCCAGTATATCCCAGTCTCCTCCCAGTACATCCCAGTAAATCCCAGTTTGCTCCCAGTACATCCCAGTACATCGCAGTACATTCCAGTTCCGTGCCTGTACATCCCAATACATCCCCGTTCCATGCCAGTACATCCCAGTTTCCTACCAGTTCATCCCCGTACATCCCAATTCCCTCCCGGTTCACTACCACTTCTTTCCCAGTGCCTCCCAATACATCCCAGTTCCGTCCCATTACATCCCAGTACATCCCAGTTCCCTCCCAGTACGTCCCAGTTCCCTCCCAGTACATCCCAGTTCCCTCCCAGTACTGGGAGGGAACGGGGATGTACTGGGAGGCACTACAATGTGCGGGGATGCCCTGGGATGTACTGTGGAGGAACTAGGATGTACAGGCTTGTACTGGGTTGTACCGGGTGGAACTGGCAGGGATTTGGGATGTACCAGGATCTACTGGGATGTACTGGGAGGTAACTGTTATGTACTGGGAGTGAACTGGGAGGTAACTGGGACGTACTGGTAGGGAACTGGGATGTACTGTGAGGGAACTGGGACGTACTGTGAGGACACTGGGATGTACTGTTATGTACTGGGAGGGAAGTGTTATGTACTGAGGGGAACTGGTGCGTACTGGGATGTACTGGGATGGAACTGTGAAGTACTGGGATGTACTGGGAGTGAACTGGGAGGGAACTGGTATGTAGTAGGATGTACTGGGTGGGAACTGGGATGTACCAGGATGTACTGGGATGTACTGGGAGGGAACTGGTATGTACTGGGAGGGAACTGGGATGTAGTGGGAGGGAACTGGGAGGGAACTGGGATGTACTGGGAGGGAACTGGGATGTACTGGGATGTACTGGCAGGGAACTGGGATGTACTGGGAGGGGATTGGGATGTACTGGGAGGGAACTTGGATGTATTGGGAGGGAAGTGTTATGTACCAAGGGGGAACTGGGCCGTACTGGGATGTAGTGGGAGTGAACTGTGAAGTACTGGGATGTACTGGGAGGGAACTGGGATGTACTGGGAGGGAACTTTAAAGTACTGGGATGTACTTAGAGGAAACTGGGAGGCAACTGGCATGTACTGGGATGTACTGGAATGGAACTGGGAGTGAACTGTGTGTGAACTGGGAGGGAACTGGGATGTACTGTGAGGGAACTGGGATGTACTGGGATGTACTGGGAGGGACTGGGAGGGATCTGGGATGTACTGGGCTGCACTGGTAGGGAACTGGGATGTACTGGGAGGAAACTGGAATGTCCCAGTTGACACCCACTTCCCTCCCAGTTTCCTCCCAGTATATCCCAGTTTCCTCCCAGTATATCCCAGTTTCCTCCCAGTATATCCCAGTTTCCTCCCAGTATATCCCAGTAAATCCCAGTTCGCTCCCAGTACATCCCAATACATCGCCGTACATTCCAGTTCCGTTCCTGTCCATCCCAATACATCCCCGTTCCATGCCAGTACATCCCAGTTTCCTACCAGTTCATCCCCGTACATCCCAATTCCCTCCCGGTTCACTACCACTTCTTTCCCAGTGCCTCCCAATACATCCCAGTTCCGTCCCATTACATCCCAGTACATCCCAGTTCCCTCCCAGTACATCCCAGGTCCCTCCCAGTACTGGGAGGGAACTGGGATGTACTGGGAGGCACTACAATGTGCGGGGATGCCCTGGGATGTACTGTGGAGGAACTAGGATGTACAGGCTTGTACTGGGTTGTACCGGGTGGAACTGGCAGGGATTTGGGATGTACCAGGATCTACTGGGATGTACTGGGATGTACTGGGAGGTAACTGTTATGTACTGGGAAGGAACAGGGAGGGAACTGGGATGTACTGGGAGGAAACTGGGATGTACTGTGAGGGAACTGGGACGTACTGTGAGGACACTGGGATGTACTGTTATGTACTGGGAGGGAAGTGTTATGTACTGAGGGGAACTGGGACGTACTGGGATGTACTGGGAGGGAACTGTGAAGTACTGGGATGTACTGGGAGTGAACTGGGAGGGAACTGGTATGTAGTAGGATGTACTGGGTGGGAACTGGGATGTACTGGGAGGGAACTGGGATTTACTGGGAGGGAACTGGGATGTACTGGGACATACTGGCAGGGAACTGGGATGTACTGGGAGGGAACTGGGATTTACTGGGAGGGAACTGGGATGTACTGGGACATACTGGCAGGGAACTGGGATGTACTGGGAGGGGATTGGGACGGACTGGGAGGGAACTGGGATGTACTGGGCTGCACTGGTAGGGAACTGGGATGTACTGGGAGGAAACTGGAATGTCCCAGTTGACACCCACTTCCCTCCCAATGCCTCCCAGTATATCCCAGTTTCCTCCCAGTATATCCCAGTTTCCTCCCAGTATATCCCAGTTTCCTCCCAGTACATCCCAGTAAATCCCAGCTCGCTGCCAGTACATGCCAATACATCGCTGTACATTCCAGTTCTGTTCCTGTACATCCCAATACATCCCCGTTCCATGCCAGTACATCCCAGTTCCCTACCAGTTCATCCCCGTACATCCCAATTCCCTCCCGGTTCACTACCACTTCTTTCCCAGTGCCTCCCAATACATCCCAGTTCCGTCCCATTACATCCCAGTACATCCCAGGTCCCTCCCAGTACATCCCAGGTCCCTCCCAGTACATCCCAGGTCTCTCCCAGTACTGGGAGGGAACTGGGATGTACTGGGAGGCACTACAATGTGCGGGGATGCCCTGGGATGTACTGTGGAGGAACTAGGATGTACAGGCTTGTACTGGGTTGTACCGGGTGGAACTGGCAGGGATTTGGGATGTACCAGGATCTACTGGGATGTACTGGGATGTACTGGGAGGTAACTGTTATGTACTGGGAAGGAACAGGGAGGGAACTGGGATGTACTGTGAGGGAACTGGGACGTACTGTGAGGACACTGGGATGTACTGTTATGTACTGGGAGGGAAGTGTTATGTACTGAGGGGAACTGGGACGTACTGGGATGTACTGGGAGGGAACTGTGAAGTACTGGGATGTACTGGGAGTGAACTGGGAGGGAACTGGTATGTAGTAGGATGTACTGGGTGGGAACTGGGATGTACTGGGAGGGAACTGGGATTTACTGGGAGGGAACTGGGATGTACTGGGACATACTGGCAGGGAACTGGGATGTACTGGGAGGGAACTGGTATGTACTGGGAGGGAACTGGGATGTACTGGGACATACTGGCAGGGAACTGGGATGTACTGGGAGGGGATTGGGACGGACTGGGAGGGAACTGGGATGTACTGGGCTGCACTGGTAGGGAACTGGGATGTACTGGGAGGAAACTGGAATGTCCCAGTTGACACCCACTTCCCTCCCAATGCCTCCCAGTATATCCCAGTTTCCTCCCAGTATATCCCAGTTTCCTCCCAGTACATCCCAGTAAATCCCAGCTCGCTGCCAGTACATGCCAATACATCGCTGTACATTCCAGTTCTGTTCCTGTACATCCCAATACATCCCCGTTCCATGCCAGTACATCCCAGTTCCCAACCAGTTCATCCCCGTACATCCCATTTCCCTCCCGGTTCACTACCACTTCTTTCCCAGTGCCTCCCAATACATCCCAGTTCCGTCCCATTACATCCCAGTACATCCCAGGTCCCTCCCAGTACATCCCAGGTCCCTCCCAGTACATCCCAGGTCCCTCCCAGTACATCCCAGGTCCCTCCCAGTACTGGGAGGGAACTGGGATGTACTGGGAGGCACTACAATGTGCGGGGATGCCCTGGGATGTACTGTGGAGGAACTAGGATGTACAGGCTTGTACTGGGTTGTACCGGGTGGAACTGGCAGGGATTTGAAATGTCCTAGGATCTACTAGGATGTACTGGGAGGTAACTGTTATGTACTGGGAGGTAACTGTTATGTACTGGGAGGGAACTGGTATGTACTGGGAGGGAACTGGGATGTACTGGGACATACTGGCAGGGAACTGGGATGTACTGGGAGGGGATTGGGACGGACTGGGAGGGAACTGGGATGTACTGGGCTGCACTGGTAGGGAACTGGGATGTACTGGGAGGAAACTGGAATGTCCCAGTTGACACCCACTTCCCTCCCAATGCCTCCCAGTATATCCCAGTTTCCTCCCAGTATATCCCAGTTTCCTCCCAGTACATCCCAGTAAATCCCAGCTCGCTGCCAGTACATCCCAGTACATCGCAGTACATTCCAGTTCCGTTCCTGTACATCCCAATACATCCCCGTTCCATGCCAGTACATCCCAGTTCCCTACCAGTTCATCCCCGTACATCCCAATTCCCTCCCGGTTCACTACCACTTCTTTCCCAGTGCCTCCCAATACATCCCAGTTCCGTCCCATTACATCCCAGTACATCCCAGTTCCCTCCCAGTATGTCCCAGTTCCCTCCCAGTACATCCCCGTTCCCTCCCAGTACTGGGAGGGAACGGGGATGTACTGGGAGGCACTACAATGTGCGGGGATGCCCTGGGATGTACTGTGGAGGAACTAGGATGTACAGGCTTGTACTGGGTTGTACCGGGTGGAACTGGCAGGGATTTGGGATGTACCAGGATCTACTGGGATGTACTGGGAGGTAACTGTTATGTACTGGGAGTGAACTGGGAGGTAACTGGGACGTACTGGTAGGGAACTGGGATGTACTGTGAGGGAACTGGGACGTACTGTGAGGACACTGGGATGTACTGTTATGTACTGGGAGGGAAGTGTTATGTACTGAGGGGAACTGGTGCGTACTGGGATGTACTGGGATGGAACTGTGAAGTACTGGGATGTACTGGGAGTGAACTGGGAGGGAACTGGTATGTAGTAGGATGTACTGGGTGGGAACTGGGATGTACCAGGATGTACTGGGATGTACTGGGAGGGAACTGGTATGTACTGGGAGGGAACTGGGATGTAGTGGGAGGGAACTGGGAGGGAACTGGGATGTACTGGGAGGGAACTGGGATGTACTGGGATGTACTGGCAGGGAACTGGGATGTACTGGGAGGGGATTGGGATGTACTGGGAGGGAACTTGGATGTATTGGGAGGGAAGTGTTATGTACCAAGGGGGAACTGGGACGTACTGGGATGTAGTGGGAGTGAACTGTGAAGTACTGGGATGTACTGTGAGGGAACTGGGATGTACTGGGAGGGAACTTTAAAGTACTGGGATGTACTTAGAGGAAACTGGGAGGCAACTGGCATGTACTGGGATGTACTGGAATGGAACTGGGAGTGAACTGTGTGTGAACTGGGAGGGAACTGGGATGTACTGTGAGGGAACTGGGATGTACTGGGATGTACTGGGAGGGACTGGGAGGGATCTGGGATGTACTGGGCTGCACTGGTAGGGAACTGGGATGTACTGGGAGGAAACTGGAATGTCCCAGTTGACACCCACTTCCCTCCCAGTTTCCTCCCAGTATATCCCAGTTTCCTCCCAGTATATCCCAGTAAATCCCAGTTCGCTCCCAGTACATCCCAATACATCGCCGTACATTCCAGTTCCGTTCCTGTCCATCCCAATACATCCCCGTTCCATGCCAGTACATCCCAGTTTCCTACCAGTTCATCCCCGTACATCCCAATTCCCTCCCGGTTCACTACCACTTCTTTCCCAGTGCCTCCCAATACATCCCAGTTCCGTCCCATTACATCCCAGTACATCCCAGTTCCCTCCCAGTACATCCCAGGTCCCTCCCAGTACTGGGAGGGAACTGGGATGTACTGGGAGGCACTACAATGTGCGGGGATGCCCTGGGATGTACTGTGGAGGAACTAGGATGTACAGGCTTGTACTGGGTTGTACCGGGTGGAACTGGCAGGGATTTGGGATGTACCAGGATCTACTGGGATGTACTGGGATGTACTGGGAGGTAACTGTTATGTACTGGGAAGGAACAGGGAGGGAACTGGGATGTACTGGGAGGAAACTGGGATGTACTGTGAGGGAACTGGGACGTACTGTGAGGACACTGGGATGTACTGTTATGTACTGGGAGGGAAGTGTTATGTACTGAGGGGAACTGGGACGTACTGGGATGTACTGGGAGGGAACTGTGAAGTACTGGGATGTACTGGGAGTGAACTGGGATTTACTGGGAGGGAACTGGGATGTAGTAGGATGTACTGGGTGGGAACTGGGATGTACTGGGAGGGAACTGGGATTTACTGGGAGGGAACTGGGATGTACTGGGACATACTGGCAGGGAACTGGGATGTACTGGGAGGGAACTGGGATTTACTGGGAGGGAACTGGGATGTACTGGGACATACTGGGAGGGAACTGGGATGTACTGGGACATACTGGCAGGGAACTGGGATGTACTGGGAGGGGATTGGGACGGACTGGGAGGGAACTGGGATGTACTGGGCTGCACTGGTAGGGAACTGGGATGTACTGGGAGGAAACTGGAATGTCCCAGTTGACACCCACTTCCCTCCCAATGCCTCCCAGTATATCCCAGTTTCCTCCCAGTACATCCCAGTAAATCCCAGCTCGCTGCCAGTACATGCCAATACATCGCCGTACATTCCAGTTCTGTTCCTGTACATCCCAATACATCCCCGTTCCATGCCAGTACATCCCAGTTCCCTACCAGTTCATCCCCGTACATCCCAATTCCCTCCCGGTTCACTACCACTTCTTTCCCAGTGCCTCCCAATACATCCCAGTTCCGTCCCATTACATCCCAGTACATCCCAGTTCCCTCCCAGTACATCCCAGGTCCCTCCCAGTACATCCCAGGTCCCTCCCAGTACTGGGAGGGAACTGGAATGTACTGGGAGGCACTACAATGTGCGGGGATGCCCTGGGATGTACCGTGGAGGAACTAGGATGTACAGGCTTGTACTGGGTTGTACCGGGTGGAACTGGCAGGGATTTGAAATGTCCTAGGATCTACTAGGATGTACTGGGAGGTAACTGTTATGTACTGGGAGGGAACTGGGATGTACTGGGAGGGAACTGGGACGTACTGTGAGGACACTGGGATGTACTGGTATGTACTGGGAGGGAAGTGTTATGTACTGAGGGGAACTGGGACGTACTGGGATGTACTGGGAGGGAACTGTGAAGTACTGGGATGTACTGGGAGTGAACTGGGAGGGAACTGGTATGTAGTAGGATGTACTGGGTGGGAACTGGGATGTACCGGGAGGGAACTGGGATGTAGTGGGAGGGAACTGGGATGTACTGGGAGGGAACTGGGATGTACTGGGATGTAGTGGGAGGGAACTGGGAGGGAACTGGGATGTACTGGGAGGGAACTGGTATGTACTGGGAGGGAACTGGGATGTACTGGGACATACTGGCAGGGAACTGGGATGTACTGGGAGGGGATTGGGACGGACTGGGAGGGAACTGGGATGTACTGGGCTGCACTGGTAGGGAACTGGGATGTACTGGGAGGAAACTGGGATGTCCCAGTTGACACCCACTTCCCTCCCAATGCCTCCCAGTATATCCCAGTTTCCTCCCAGTATATCCCAGTTTCCTCCCAGTACATCCCAGTAAATCCCAGCTCGCTGCCAGTACATGCCAATACATCGCTGTACATTCCAGTTCTGTTCCTGTACATCCCAATACATCCCCGTTCCATGCCAGTACATCCCAGTTCCCTACCAGTTCATCCCCGTACATCCCAATTCCCTCCCGGTTCACTACCACTTCTTTCCCAGTTCCGTCCCATTACATCCCAGTTCCGTCCCATTACATCCCAGTACATCCCAGTTCCCTCCCAGTACGTCCCAGTTCCCTCCCAGTACATCCCAGGTCCCTCCCAGTACTGGGAGGGAACTGGGATGTACTGGGAGGCACTACAATGTGCGGGGATGCCCTGGGATGTACTGTGGAGGAACTAGGATGTACAGGCTTGTACTGGGTTGTACCGGGTGGAACTGGCAGGGATTTGGGATGTACCAGGATCTACTGGGATGTACTGGGAGGTAACTGTTATGTACTGGGAAGGAACAGGGAGGGAACTGGGATGTACTGGGAGGGAACTGGGATGTACTGTGAGGGAACTGGGACGTACTGTGAGGACACTGGGATGTACTGGTATGTACTGGGAGGGAAGTGTTATGTACTGAGGGGAACTGGGACGTACTGGGATGTACTGGGATGGAACTGTGAAGTACTGGGATGTACTGGGAGTGAACTGGGAGGGAACTGGTATGTAGTAGGATGTACTGGGTGGGCACTGGGATGTACCAGGATGTACTGGGATGTACTGGGAGGGAACTGGTATGTACTGGGAGGGAACTGGGATGTAGTGGGAGGGAACTGGGAGGGAACTGGGATGTACTGGGAGGGAACTGGGATGTACTGGGATGTACTGGCAGGGAACTGGGATGTACTGGGAGGGGATTGGGATGTACTGGGAGGTAACTTGGATGTATTGGGAGGGAAGTGTTATGTACCAAGGGGGAACTGGGACGTACTGGGATGTAGTGGGAGTGAACTGTGAAGTACTGGGATGTACTGTGAGGGAACTGGGATGTACTGGGAGGGAACTTTAAAGTACTGGGATGTACTTAGAGGAAACTGGGAGGCAACTGGCATGTACTGGGATGTACTGGAATGGAACTGGGAGTGAACTGTGTGTGAACTGGGAGGGAACTGGGATGTACTGTGAGGGAACTGGGATGTACTGGGATGTACTGGGAGGGACTGGGAGGGATCTGGGATGTACTGGGCTGCACTGGTAGGGAACTGGGATGTACTGGGAGGAAACTGGAATGTCCCAGTTGACACCCACTTCCCTCCCAGTTTCCTCCCAGTATATCCCAGTTTCCTCCCAGTATATCCCAGTTTCCTCCCAGTATATCCCAGTAAATCCCAGTTCGCTCCCAGTACATCCCAATACATCGCCGTACATTCCAGTTCCGTTCCTGTCCATCCCAATACATCCCCGTTCCATGCCAGTACATCCCAGTTTCCTACCAGTTCATCCCCGTACATCCCAATTCCCTCCCGGTTCACTACCACTTCTTTCCCAGTGCCTCCCAATACATCCCAGTTCCGTCCCATTACATCCCAGTACGTCCCAGTTCCCTCCCAGTACATCCCAGGTCCCTCCCAGTACTGGGAGGGAACTGGGATGTACTGGGAGGCACTACAATGTGCGGGGATGCCCTGGGATGTACTGTGGAGGAACTAGGATGTACAGGCTTGTACTGGGTTGTACCGGGTGGAACTGGCAGGGATTTGGGATGTACCAGGATCTACTGGGATGTACTGGGATGTACTGGGAGGTAACTGTTATGTACTGGGAAGGAACAGGGAGGGAACTGGGATGTACTGGGAGGAAACTGGGATGTACTGTGAGGGAACTGGGACGTACTGTGAGGACACTGGGATGTACTGTTATGTACTGGGAGGGAAGTGTTATGTACTGAGGGGAACTGGGACGTACTGGGATGTACTGGGAGGGAACTGTGAAGTACTGGGATGTACTGGGAGTGAACTGGGATTTACTGGGAGGGAACTGGGATGTAGTAGGATGTACTGGGTGGGAACTGGGATGTACTGGGAGGGAACTGGGATTTACTGGGAGGGAACTGGGATGTACTGGGACATACTGGCAGGGAACTGGGATGTACTGGGAGGGAACTGGGATTTACTGGGAGGGAACTGGGATGTACTGGGACATACTGGGAGGGAACTGGGATGTACTGGGACATACTGGCAGGGAACTGGGATGTACTGGGAGGGGATTGGGACGGACTGGGAGGGAACTGGGATGTACTGGGCTGCACTGGTAGGGAACTGGGATGTACTGGGAGGAAACTGGAATGTCCCAGTTGACACCCACTTCCCTCCCAATGCCTCCCAGTATATCCCAGTTTCCTCCCAGTATATCCCAGTTTCCTCCCAGTACATCCCAGTAAATCCCAGCTCGCTGCCAGTACATGCCAATACATCGCCGTACATTCCAGTTCTGTTCCTGTACATCCCAATACATCCCCGTTCCATGCCAGTACATCCCAGTTCCCTACCAGTTCATCCCCGTACATCCCAATTCCCTCCCGGTTCACTACCACTTCTTTCCCAGTGCCTCCCAATACATCCCAGTTCCGTCCCATTACATCCCAGTACATCCCAGTTCCCTCCCAGTACGTCCCAGTTCCCTCCCAGTACATCCCAGTTCCCTCCCAGTACTGGGAGGGAACGGGGATGTACTGGGAGGCACTACAATGTGCGGGGATGCCCTGGGATGTACTGTGGAGGAACTAGGATGTACAGGCTTGTACTGGGTTGTACCGGGTGGAACTGGCAGGGATTTGGGATGTACCAGGATCTACTGGGATGTACTGGGAGGTAACTGTTATGTACTGGGAGTGAACTGGGAGGTAACTGGGACGTACTGGTAGGGAACTGGGATGTACTGTGAGGGAACTGGGACGTACTGTGAGGACACTGGGATGTACTGTTATGTACTGGGAGGGAAGTGTTATGTACTGAGGGGAACTGGTGCGTACTGGGATGTACTGGGATGGAACTGTGAAGTACTGGGATGTACTGGGAGTGAACTGGGAGGGAACTGGTATGTAGTAGGATGTACTGGGTGGGAACTGGGATGTACCAGGATGTACTGGGATGTACTGGGAGGGAACTGGTATGTACTGGGAGGGAACTGGGATGTAGTGGGAGGGAACTGGGAGGGAACTGGGATGTACTGGGAGGGAACTGGGATGTACTGGGATGTACTGGCAGGGAACTGGGATGTACTGGGAGGGGATTGGGATGTACTGGGAGGGAACTTGGATGTATTGGGAGGGAAGTGTTATGTACCAAGGGGGAACTGGGCCGTACTGGGATGTAGTGGGAGTGAACTGTGAAGTACTGGGATGTACTGGGAGGGAACTGGGATGTACTGGGAGGGAACTTTAAAGTACTGGGATGTACTTAGAGGAAACTGGGAGGCAACTGGCATGTACTGGGATGTACTGGAATGGAACTGGGAGTGAACTGTGTGTGAACTGGGAGGGAACTGGGATGTACTGTGAGGGAACTGGGATGTACTGGGATGTACTGGGAGGGACTGGGAGGGATCTGGGATGTACTGGGCTGCACTGGTAGGGAACTGGGATGTACTGGGAGGAAACTGGAATGTCCCAGTTGACACCCACTTCCCTCCCAGTTTCCTCCCAGTATATCCCAGTTTCCTCCCAGTATATCCCAGTTTCCTCCCAGTATATCCCAGTAAATCCCAGTTCGCTCCCAGTACATCCCAATACATCGCCGTACATTCCAGTTCCGTTCCTGTCCATCCCAATACATCCCCGTTCCATGCCAGTACATCCCAGTTTCCTACCAGTTCATCCCCGTACATCCCAATTCCCTCCCGGTTCACTACCACTTCTTTCCCAGTGCCTCCCAATACATCCCAGTTCCGTCCCATTACATCCCAGTACATCCCAGTTCCCTCCCAGTACATCCCAGGTCCCTCCCAGTACTGGGAGGGAACTGGGATGTACTGGGAGGCACTACAATGTGCGGGGATGCCCTGGGATGTACTGTGGAGGAACTAGGATGTACAGGCTTGTACTGGGTTGTACCGGGTGGAACTGGCAGGGATTTGGGATGTACCAGGATCTACTGGGATGTACTGGGATGTACTGGGAGGTAACTGTTATGTACTGGGAAGGAACAGGGAGGGAACTGGGATGTACTGGGAGGAAACTGGGATGTACTGTGAGGGAACTGGGACGTACTGTGAGGACACTGGGATGTACTGTTATGTACTGGGAGGGAAGTGTTATGTACTGAGGGGAACTGGGACGTACTGGGATGTACTGGGAGGGAACTGTGAAGTACTGGGATGTACTGGGAGTGAACTGGGAGGGAACTGGTATGTAGTAGGATGTACTGGGTGGGAACTGGGATGTACTGGGAGGGAACTGGGATTTACTGGGAGGGAACTGGGATGTACTGGGACATACTGGCAGGGAACTGGGATGTACTGGGAGGGAACTGGGATTTACTGGGAGGGAACTGGGATGTACTGGGACATACTGGCAGGGAACTGGGATGTACTGGGAGGGGATTGGGACGGACTGGGAGGGAACTGGGATGTACTGGGCTGCACTGGTAGGGAACTGGGATGTACTGGGAGGAAACTGGAATGTCCCAGTTGACACCCACTTCCCTCCCAATGCCTCCCAGTATATCCCAGTTTCCTCCCAGTATATCCCAGTTTCCTCCCAGTATATCCCAGTTTCCTCCCAGTACATCCCAGTAAATCCCAGCTCGCTGCCAGTACATGCCAATACATCGCTGTACATTCCAGTTCTGTTCCTGTACATCCCAATACATCCCCGTTCCATGCCAGTACATCCCAGTTCCCTACCAGTTCATCCCCGTACATCCCAATTCCCTCCCGGTTCACTACCACTTCTTTCCCAGTGCCTCCCAATACATCCCAGTTCCGTCCCATTACATCCCAGTACATCCCAGGTCCCTCCCAGTACATCCCAGGTCCCTCCCAGTACATCCCAGGTCTCTCCCAGTACTGGGAGGGAACTGGGATGTACTGGGAGGCACTACAATGTGCGGGGATGCCCTGGGATGTACTGTGGAGGAACTAGGATGTACAGGCTTGTACTGGGTTGTACCGGGTGGAACTGGCAGGGATTTGGGATGTACCAGGATCTACTGGGATGTACTGGGATGTACTGGGAGGTAACTGTTATGTACTGGGAAGGAACAGGGAGGGAACTGGGATGTACTGTGAGGGAACTGGGACGTACTGTGAGGACACTGGGATGTACTGTTATGTACTGGGAGGGAAGTGTTATGTACTGAGGGGAACTGGGACGTACTGGGATGTACTGGGAGGGAACTGTGAAGTACTGGGATGTACTGGGAGTGAACTGGGAGGGAACTGGTATGTAGTAGGATGTACTGGGTGGGAACTGGGATGTACTGGGAGGGAACTGGGATTTACTGGGAGGGAACTGGGATGTACTGGGACATACTGGCAGGGAACTGGGATGTACTGGGAGGGAACTGGTATGTACTGGGAGGGAACTGGGATGTACTGGGAC
This sequence comes from Phalacrocorax aristotelis, assembly GCF_949628215.1. Taxonomy (NCBI): domain Eukaryota; kingdom Metazoa; phylum Chordata; class Aves; order Suliformes; family Phalacrocoracidae; genus Phalacrocorax; species Phalacrocorax aristotelis. Next base: position 280,924 of record NW_027441401.1, on the reverse strand, counting down.
ATACTGGCAGGGAACTGGGATGTACTGGGAGGGGATTGGGACGGACTGGGAGGGAACTGGGATGTACTGGGCTGCACTGGTAGGGAACTGGGATGTACTGGGAGGAAACTGGAATGTCCCAGTTGACACCCACTTCCCTCCCAATGCCTCCCAGTATATCCCAGTTTCCTCCCAGTATATCCCAGTTTCCTCCCAGTATATCCCAGTTTCCTCCCAGTACATCCCAGTAAATCCCAGCTCGCTGCCAGTACATGCCAATACATCGCTGTACATTCCAGTTCTGTTCCTGTACATCCCAATACATCCCCGTTCCATGCCAGTACATCCCAGTTCCCAACCAGTTCATCCCCGTACATCCCATTTCCCTCCCGGTTCACTACCACTTCTTTCCCAGTGCCTCCCAATACATCCCAGTTCCGTCCCATTACATCCCAGTACATCCCAGTTCCCTCCCAGTACATCCCAGGTCCCTCCCAGTACATCCCAGGTCCCTCCCAGTACATCCCAGGTCCCTCCCAGTACTGGGAGGGAACTGGGATGTACTGGGAGGCACTACAATGTGCGGGGATGCCCTGGGATGTACTGTGGAGGAACTAGGATGTACAGGCTTGTACTGGGTTGTACCGGGTGGAACTGGCAGGGATTTGAAATGTCCTAGGATCTACTAGGATGTACTGGGAGGTAACTGTTATGTACTGGGAGGTAACTGTTATGTACTGGGAGGGAACTGGTATGTACTGGGAGGGAACTGGGATGTACTGGGACATACTGGCAGGGAACTGGGATGTACTGGGAGGGGATTGGGACGGACTGGGAGGGAACTGGGATGTACTGGGCTGCACTGGTAGGGAACTGGGATGTACTGGGAGGAAACTGGAATGTCCCAGTTGACACCCACTTCCCTCCCAATGCCTCCCAGTATATCCCAGTTTCCTCCCAGTATATCCCAGTTTCCTCCCAGTACATCCCAGTAAATCCCAGCTCGCTGCCAGTACATCCCAGTACATCGCAGTACATTCCAGTTCCGTTCCTGTACATCCCAATACATCCCCGTTCCATGCCAGTACATCCCAGTTCCCTACCAGTTCATCCCCGTACATCCCAATTCCCTCCCGGTTCACTACCACTTCTTTCCCAGTGCCTCCCAATACATCCCAGTTCCGTCCCATTACATCCCAGTACATCCCAGTTCCCTCCCAGTATGTCCCAGTTCCCTCCCAGTACATCCCCGTTCCCTCCCAGTACTGGGAGGGAACGGGGATGTACTGGGAGGCACTACAATGTGCGGGGATGCCCTGGGATGTACTGTGGAGGAACTAGGATGTACAGGCTTGTACTGGGTTGTACCGGGTGGAACTGGCAGGGATTTGGGATGTACCAGGATCTACTGGGATGTACTGGGAGGTAACTGTTATGTACTGGGAGTGAACTGGGAGGTAACTGGGACGTACTGGTAGGGAACTGGGATGTACTGTGAGGGAACTGGGACGTACTGTGAGGACACTGGGATGTACTGTTATGTACTGGGAGGGAAGTGTTATGTACTGAGGGGAACTGGTGCGTACTGGGATGTACTGGGATGGAACTGTGAAGTACTGGGATGTACTGGGAGTGAACTGGGAGGGAACTGGTATGTAGTAGGATGTACTGGGTGGGAACTGGGATGTACCAGGATGTACTGGGATGTACTGGGAGGGAACTGGTATGTACTGGGAGGGAACTGGGATGTAGTGGGAGGGAACTGGGAGGGAACTGGGATGTACTGGGAGGGAACTGGGATGTACTGGGATGTACTGGCAGGGAACTGGGATGTACTGGGAGGGGATTGGGATGTACTGGGAGGGAACTTGGATGTATTGGGAGGGAAGTGTTATGTACCAAGGGGGAACTGGGACGTACTGGGATGTAGTGGGAGTGAACTGTGAAGTACTGGGATGTACTGTGAGGGAACTGGGATGTACTGGGAGGGAACTTTAAAGTACTGGGATGTACTTAGAGGAAACTGGGAGGCAACTGGCATGTACTGGGATGTACTGGAATGGAACTGGGAGTGAACTGTGTGTGAACTGGGAGGGAACTGGGATGTACTGTGAGGGAACTGGGATGTACTGGGATGTACTGGGAGGGACTGGGAGGGATCTGGGATGTACTGGGCTGCACTGGTAGGGAACTGGGATGTACTGGGAGGAAACTGGAATGTCCCAGTTGACACCCACTTCCCTCCCAGTTTCCTCCCAGTATATCCCAGTTTCCTCCCAGTATATCCCAGTAAATCCCAGTTCGCTCCCAGTACATCCCAATACATCGCCGTACATTCCAGTTCCGTTCCTGTCCATCCCAATACATCCCCGTTCCATGCCAGTACATCCCAGTTTCCTACCAGTTCATCCCCGTACATCCCAATTCCCTCCCGGTTCACTACCACTTCTTTCCCAGTGCCTCCCAATACATCCCAGTTCCGTCCCATTACATCCCAGTACATCCCAGTTCCCTCCCAGTACATCCCAGGTCCCTCCCAGTACTGGGAGGGAACTGGGATGTACTGGGAGGCACTACAATGTGCGGGGATGCCCTGGGATGTACTGTGGAGGAACTAGGATGTACAGGCTTGTACTGGGTTGTACCGGGTGGAACTGGCAGGGATTTGGGATGTACCAGGATCTACTGGGATGTACTGGGATGTACTGGGAGGTAACTGTTATGTACTGGGAAGGAACAGGGAGGGAACTGGGATGTACTGGGAGGAAACTGGGATGTACTGTGAGGGAACTGGGACGTACTGTGAGGACACTGGGATGTACTGTTATGTACTGGGAGGGAAGTGTTATGTACTGAGGGGAACTGGGACGTACTGGGATGTACTGGGAGGGAACTGTGAAGTACTGGGATGTACTGGGAGTGAACTGGGATTTACTGGGAGGGAACTGGGATGTAGTAGGATGTACTGGGTGGGAACTGGGATGTACTGGGAGGGAACTGGGATTTACTGGGAGGGAACTGGGATGTACTGGGACATACTGGCAGGGAACTGGGATGTACTGGGAGGGAACTGGGATTTACTGGGAGGGAACTGGGATGTACTGGGACATACTGGGAGGGAACTGGGATGTACTGGGACATACTGGCAGGGAACTGGGATGTACTGGGAGGGGATTGGGACGGACTGGGAGGGAACTGGGATGTACTGGGCTGCACTGGTAGGGAACTGGGATGTACTGGGAGGAAACTGGAATGTCCCAGTTGACACCCACTTCCCTCCCAATGCCTCCCAGTATATCCCAGTTTCCTCCCAGTATATCCCAGTTTCCTCCCAGTACATCCCAGTAAATCCCAGCTCGCTGCCAGTACATGCCAATACATCGCCGTACATTCCAGTTCTGTTCCTGTACATCCCAATACATCCCCGTTCCATGCCAGTACATCCCAGTTCCCTACCAGTTCATCCCCGTACATCCCAATTCCCTCCCGGTTCACTACCACTTCTTTCCCAGTGCCTCCCAATACATCCCAGTTCCGTCCCATTACATCCCAGTACATCCCAGTTCCCTCCCAGTACATCCCAGGTCCCTCCCAGTACATCCCAGGTCCCTCCCAGTACTGGGAGGGAACTGGAATGTACTGGGAGGCACTACAATGTGCGGGGATGCCCTGGGATGTACCGTGGAGGAACTAGGATGTACAGGCTTGTACTGGGTTGTACCGGGTGGAACTGGCAGGGATTTGAAATGTCCTAGGATCTACTAGGATGTACTGGGAGGTAACTGTTATGTACTGGGAGGGAACTGGGATGTACTGGGAGGGAACTGGGACGTACTGTGAGGACACTGGGATGTACTGGTATGTACTGGGAGGGAAGTGTTATGTACTGAGGGGAACTGGGACGTACTGGGATGTACTGGGAGGGAACTGTGAAGTACTGGGATGTACTGGGAGTGAACTGGGAGGGAACTGGTATGTAGTAGGATGTACTGGGTGGGAACTGGGATGTACCGGGAGGGAACTGGGATGTAGTGGGAGGGAACTGGGATGTACTGGGAGGGAACTGGGATGTACTGGGATGTAGTGGGAGGGAACTGGGAGGGAACTGGGATGTACTGGGAGGGAACTGGTATGTACTGGGAGGGAACTGGGATGTACTGGGACATACTGGCAGGGAACTGGGATGTACTGGGAGGGGATTGGGACGGACTGGGAGGGAACTGGGATGTACTGGGCTGCACTGGTAGGGAACTGGGATGTACTGGGAGGAAACTGGGATGTCCCAGTTGACACCCACTTCCCTCCCAATGCCTCCCAGTATATCCCAGTTTCCTCCCAGTATATCCCAGTTTCCTCCCAGTACATCCCAGTAAATCCCAGCTCGCTGCCAGTACATGCCAATACATCGCTGTACATTCCAGTTCTGTTCCTGTACATCCCAATACATCCCCGTTCCATGCCAGTACATCCCAGTTCCCTACCAGTTCATCCCCGTACATCCCAATTCCCTCCCGGTTCACTACCACTTCTTTCCCAGTTCCGTCCCATTACATCCCAGTTCCGTCCCATTACATCCCAGTACATCCCAGTTCCCTCCCAGTACGTCCCAGTTCCCTCCCAGTACATCCCAGGTCCCTCCCAGTACTGGGAGGGAACTGGGATGTACTGGGAGGCACTACAATGTGCGGGGATGCCCTGGGATGTACTGTGGAGGAACTAGGATGTACAGGCTTGTACTGGGTTGTACCGGGTGGAACTGGCAGGGATTTGGGATGTACCAGGATCTACTGGGATGTACTGGGAGGTAACTGTTATGTACTGGGAAGGAACAGGGAGGGAACTGGGATGTACTGGGAGGGAACTGGGATGTACTGTGAGGGAACTGGGACGTACTGTGAGGACACTGGGATGTACTGGTATGTACTGGGAGGGAAGTGTTATGTACTGAGGGGAACTGGGACGTACTGGGATGTACTGGGATGGAACTGTGAAGTACTGGGATGTACTGGGAGTGAACTGGGAGGGAACTGGTATGTAGTAGGATGTACTGGGTGGCACTGGGATGTACCAGGATGTACTGGGATGTACTGGGAGGGAACTGGTATGTACTGGGAGGGAACTGGGATGTAGTGGGAGGGAACTGGGAGGGAACTGGGATGTACTGGGAGGGAACTGGGATGTACTGGGATGTACTGGCAGGGAACTGGGATGTACTGGGAGGGGATTGGGATGTACTGGGAGGTAACTTGGATGTATTGGGAGGGAAGTGTTATGTACCAAGGGGGAACTGGGACGTACTGGGATGTAGTGGGAGTGAACTGTGAAGTACTGGGATGTACTGTGAGGGAACTGGGATGTACTGGGAGGGAACTTTAAAGTACTGGGATGTACTTAGAGGAAACTGGGAGGCAACTGGCATGTACTGGGATGTACTGGAATGGAACTGGGAGTGAACTGTGTGTGAACTGGGAGGGAACTGGGATGTACTGTGAGGGAACTGGGATGTACTGGGATGTACTGGGAGGGACTGGGAGGGATCTGGGATGTACTGGGCTGCACTGGTAGGGAACTGGGATGTACTGGGAGGAAACTGGAATGTCCCAGTTGACACCCACTTCCCTCCCAGTTTCCTCCCAGTATATCCCAGTTTCCTCCCAGTATATCCCAGTTTCCTCCCAGTATATCCCAGTAAATCCCAGTTCGCTCCCAGTACATCCCAATACATCGCCGTACATTCCAGTTCCGTTCCTGTCCATCCCAATACATCCCCGTTCCATGCCAGTACATCCCAGTTTCCTACCAGTTCATCCCCGTACATCCCAATTCCCTCCCGGTTCACTACCACTTCTTTCCCAGTGCCTCCCAATACATCCCAGTTCCGTCCCATTACATCCCAGTACGTCCCAGTTCCCTCCCAGTACATCCCAGGTCCCTCCCAGTACTGGGAGGGAACTGGGATGTACTGGGAGGCACTACAATGTGCGGGGATGCCCTGGGATGTACTGTGGAGGAACTAGGATGTACAGGCTTGTACTGGGTTGTACCGGGTGGAACTGGCAGGGATTTGGGATGTACCAGGATCTACTGGGATGTACTGGGATGTACTGGGAGGTAACTGTTATGTACTGGGAAGGAACAGGGAGGGAACTGGGATGTACTGGGAGGAAACTGGGATGTACTGTGAGGGAACTGGGACGTACTGTGAGGACACTGGGATGTACTGTTATGTACTGGGAGGGAAGTGTTATGTACTGAGGGGAACTGGGACGTACTGGGATGTACTGGGAGGGAACTGTGAAGTACTGGGATGTACTGGGAGTGAACTGGGATTTACTGGGAGGGAACTGGGATGTAGTAGGATGTACTGGGTGGGAACTGGGATGTACTGGGAGGGAACTGGGATTTACTGGGAGGGAACTGGGATGTACTGGGACATACTGGCAGGGAACTGGGATGTACTGGGAGGGAACTGGGATTTACTGGGAGGGAACTGGGATGTACTGGGACATACTGGGAGGGAACTGGGATGTACTGGGACATACTGGCAGGGAACTGGGATGTACTGGGAGGGGATTGGGACGGACTGGGAGGGAACTGGGATGTACTGGGCTGCACTGGTAGGGAACTGGGATGTACTGGGAGGAAACTGGAATGTCCCAGTTGACACCCACTTCCCTCCCAATGCCTCCCAGTATATCCCAGTTTCCTCCCAGTATATCCCAGTTTCCTCCCAGTACATCCCAGTAAATCCCAGCTCGCTGCCAGTACATGCCAATACATCGCCGTACATTCCAGTTCTGTTCCTGTACATCCCAATACATCCCCGTTCCATGCCAGTACATCCCAGTTCCCTACCAGTTCATCCCCGTACATCCCAATTCCCTCCCGGTTCACTACCACTTCTTTCCCAGTGCCTCCCAATACATCCCAGTTCCGTCCCATTACATCCCAGTACATCCCAGTTCCCTCCCAGTACATCCCAGGTCCCTCCCAGTACATCCCAGGTCCCTCCCAGTACTGGGAGGGAACTGGAATGTACTGGGAGGCACTACAATGTGCGGGGATGCCCTGGGATGTACCGTGGAGAAACTAGGATGTACAGGCTTGTACTGGGTTGTACCGGGTGGAACTGGCAGGGATTTGAAATGTCCTAGGATCTACTAGGATGTACTGGGAGGTAACTGTTATGTACTGGGAGGGAACTGGGATGTACTGGGAGGGAACTGGGACGTACTGTGAGGACACTGGGATGTACTGGTATGTACTGGGAGGGAAGTGTTATGTACTGAGGGGAACTGGGACGTACCGGGATGTACTGGGAGGGAACTGTGAAGTACTGGGATGTACTGGGAGTGAACTGGGAGGGAACTGGTATGTAGTAGGATGTACTGGGTGGGAACTGGGATGTACCGGGAGGGAACTGGGATGTACTGGGAGGGAACTGGGATGTACTGGGAGGGAACTGGGATGTACTGGGATGTAGTGGGAGGGAACTGGGAGGGAACTGGGATGTAGTGGGAGGGAACTGGTATGTACTGGGAGGGAACTGGGATGTACTGGGACATACTGGCAGGGAACTGGGATGTACTGGGAGGGGATTGGGACGGACTGGGAGGGAACTGGGATGTACTGGGCTGCACTGGTAGGGAACTGGGATGTACTGGGAGGAAACTGGAATGTCCCAGTTGACACCCACTTCCCTCCCAATGCCTCCCAGTATATCCCAGTTTCCTCCCAGTATATCCCAGTTTCCTCCCAGTACATCCCAGTAAATCCCAGCTCGCTGCCAGTACATGCCAATACATCGCCGTACATTCCAGTTCTGTTCCTGTACATCCCAATACATCCCCGTTCCATGCCAGTACATCCCAGTTCCCTACCAGTTCATCCCCGTACATCCCAATTCCCTCCCGGTTCACTACCACTTCTTTCCCAGTTCCGTCCCATTACATCCCAGTTCCGTCCCATTACATCCCAGTACATCCCAGTTCCCTCCCAGTACGTCCCAGTTCCCTCCCAGTACATCCCAGGTCCCTCCCAGTACTGGGAGGGAACTGGGATGTACTGGGAGGCACTACAATGTGCGGGGATGCCCTGGGATGTACTGTGGAGGAACTAGGATGTACAGGCTTGTACTGGGTTGTACCGGGTGGAACTGGCAGGGATTTGGGATGTACCAGGATCTACTGGGATGTACTGGGAGGTAACTGTTATGTACTGGGAAGGAACAGGGAGGGAACTGGGATGTACTGGGAGGGAACTGGGATGTACTGTGAGGGAACTGGGACGTACTGTGAGGACACTGGGATGTACTGGTATGTACTGGGAGGGAAGTGTTATGTACTGAGGGGAACTGGGACGTACTGGGATGTACTGGGAGGGAACTGTGAAGTACTGGGATGTACTGGGAGTGAACTGGGAGGGAACTGGTATGTAGTAGGATGTACTGGGTGGGAACTGGGATGTACCAGGATGTACTGGGATGTAGTGGGAGGGAACTGGGACATACTGGGAGGGAACTGGGATGTACTGGGACATACTGGCAGGGAACTGGGATGTACTGGGAGGGGATTGGGACGGACTGGGAGGGAACTGGGATGTACTGGGCTGCACTGGTAGGGAACTGGGATGTACTGGGAGGAAACTGGAATGTCCCAGTTGACACCCACTTCCCTCCCAATGCCTCCCAGTATATCCCAGTTTCCTCCCAGTATATCCCAGTTTCCTCCCAGTACATCCCAGTAAATCCCAGCTCGCTGCCAGTACATCCCAGTACATCGCAGTACATTCCAGTTCCGTTCCTGTACATCCCAATACATCCCCGTTCCATGCCAGTACATCCCAGTTCCCTACCAGTTCATCCCCGTACATCCCAATTCCCTCCCGGTTCACTACCACTTCTTTCCCAGTGCCTCCCAATACATCCCAGTTCCGTCCCATTACATCCCAGTACATCCCAGTTCCCTCCCAGTACGTCCCAGTTCCCTCCCAGTACATCCCCGTTCCCTCCCAGTACTGGGAGGGAACGGGGATGTACTGGGAGGCACTACAATGTGCGGGGATGCCCTGGGATGTACTGTGGAGGAACTAGGATGTACAGGCTTGTACTGGGTTGTACCGGGTGGAACTGGCAGGGATTTGGGATGTACCAGGATCTACTGGGATGTACTGGGAGGTAACTGTTATGTACTGGGAGTGAACTGGGAGGTAACTGGGACGTACTGGTAGGGAACTGGGACGTACTGTGAGGACACTGGGATGTACTGTTATGTACTGGGAGGGAAGTGTTATGTACTGAGGGGAACTGGTGCGTACTGGGATGTACTGGGATGGAACTGTGAAGTACTGGGATGTACTGGGAGTGAACTGGGAGGGAACTGGTATGTAGTAGGATGTACTGGGTGGGAACTGGGATGTACCAGGATGTACTGGGATGTACTGGGAGGGAACTGGTATGTACTGGGAGGGAACTGGGATGTAGTGGGAGGGAACTGGGATGTACTGGGAGGGAACTGGGATGTACTGGGATGTACTGGCAGGGAACTGGGATGTACTGGGAGGGGATTGGGATGTACTGGGAGGGAACTTGGATGTATTGGGAGGGAAGTGTTATGTACCAAGGGGGAACTGGGACGTACTGGGATGTAGTGGGAGTGAACTGTGAAGTACTGGGATGTACTGGGAGGGAACTTTAAAGTACTGGGATGTACTTAGAGGAAACTGGGAGGCAACTGGCATGTACTGGGATGTACTGGAATGGAACTGGGAGTGAACTGTGTGTGAACTGGGAGGGAACTGGGATGTACTGTGAGGGAACTGGGATGTACTGGGAGGGACTGGGAGGGACTGGGAGGGATCTCGGATGTACTGGGCTGCACTGGTAGGGAACTGGGATGTACTGGGAGGAAACTGGAATGTCCCAGTTGACACCCACTTCCCTCCCAGTTTCCTCCCAGTATATCCCAGTTTCCTCCCAGTATATCCCAGTTTCCTCCCAGTATATCCCAGTAAATCCCAGTTCGCTCCCAGTACATCCCAATACATCGCCGTACATTCCAGTTCCGTTCCTGTCCATCCCAATACATCCCCGTTCCATGCCAGTACATCCCAGTTTCCTACCAGTTCATCCCCGTACATCCCAATTCCCTCCCGGTTCACTACCACTTCTTTCCCAGTGCCTCCCAATACATCCCAGTTCCGTCCCATTACATCCCAGTACATCCCAGTTCCCTCCCAGTACATCCCAGGTCCCTCCCAGTACTGGGAGGGAACTGGGATGTACTGGGAGGCACTACAATGTGCGGGGATGCCCTGGGATGTACTGTGGAGGAACTAGGATGTACAGGCTTGTACTGGGTTGTACCGGGTGGAACTGGCAGGGATTTGGGATGTACCAGGATCTACTGGGATGTACTGGGATGTACTGGGAGGTAACTGTTATGTACTGGGAAGGAACAGGGAGGGAACTGGGATGTACTGGGAGGAAACTGGGATGTACTGGGAGGGAACTGGGACGTACTGTGAGGACACTGGGATGTACTGTTATGTACTGGGAGGGAAGTGTTATGTACTGAGGGGAACTGGGACGTACTGGGATGTACTGGGAGGGAACTGTGAAGTACTGGGATGTACTGGGAGTGAACTGGGAGGGAACTGGTATGTAGTAGGATGTACTGGGTGGGAACTGGGATGTACCGGGAGGGAACTGGGATTTACTGGGAGGGAACTGGGATGTACTGGGACATACTGGCAGGGAACTGGGATGTACTGGGAGGGAACTGGTATTTACTGGGAGGGAACTGGGATGTACTGGGACATACTGGCAGGGAACTGGGATGTACTGGGAGGGGATTGGGACGGACTGGGAGGGAACTTGGATGTATTGGGAGGGAAGTGTTATGTACCAAGGGGGAACTGGGACGTACTGGGATGTAGTGGGAGTGAACTGTGAAGTACTGGGATGTACTGTGAGGGAACTGGGATGTACTGGGAGGGAACTTTAAAGTACTGGGATGTACTTAGAGGAAACTGGGAGGCAACTGGCATGTACTGGGATGTACTGGAATGGAACTGGGAGTGAACTGTGTGTGAACTGGGAGGGAACTGGGATGTACTGTGAGGGAACTGGGATGTACTGGGATGTACTGGGAGGGACTGGGAGGGATCTCGGATGTACTGGGCTGCACTGGTAGGGAACTGGGATGTACTGGGAGGAAACTGGAATGTCCCAGTTGACACCCACTTCCCTCCCAGTTTCCTCCCAGTATATCCCAGTTTCCTCCCAGTATATCCCAGTTTCCTCCCAGTATATCCCAGTAAATCCCAGTTCGCTCCCAGTACATCCCAATACATCGCCGTACATTCCAGTTCCGTTCCTGTCCATCCCAATACATCCCCGTTCCATGCCAGTACATCCCAGTTTCCTACCAGTTCATCCCCGTACATCCCAATTCCCTCCCGGTTCACTACCACTTCTTTCCCAGTGCCTCCCAATACATCCCAGTTCCGTCCCATTACATCCCAGTACATCCCAGTTCCCTCCCAGTACATCCCAGGTCCCTCCCAGTACTGGGAGGGAACTGGGATGTACTGGGAGGCACTACAATGTGCGGGGATGCCCTGGGATGTACTGTGGAGGAACTAGGATGTACAGGCTTGTACTGGGTTGTACCGGGTGGAACTGGCAGGGATTTGGGATGTACCAGGATCTACTGGGATGTACTGGGAGGTAACTGTTATGTACTGGGAAGGAACAGGGAGGGAACTGGGATGTACTGGGAGGGAACTGGGATGTACTGTGAGGGAACTGGGACGTACTGTGAGGACACTGGGATGTACTGTTATGTACTGGGAGGGAAGTGTTATGTACTGAGGGGAACTGGGACGTACTGGGATGTACTGGGAGGGAACTGTGAAGTACTGGGATGTACTGGGAGTGAACTGGGAGGGAACTGGTATGTAGTAGGATGTACTGGGTGGGAACTGGGATGTACCAGGATGTACTGGGATGTAGTGGGAGGGAACTGGTATGTACTGGGAGGGAACTGGGATGTACTGGGACATACTGGCAGGGAACTGGGATGTACTGGGAGGGGATTGGGACGGACTGGGAGGGAACTGGGATGTACTGGGCTGCACTGGTAGGGAACTGGGATGTACTGGGAGGAAACTGGAATGTCCCAGTTGACACCCACTTCCCTCCCAATGCCTCCCAGTATATCCCAGTTTCCTCCCAGTATATCCCAGTTTCCTCCCAGTACATCCCAGTAAATCCCAGTTCGCTCCCAGTACATCGCAGTACATTCCAGTTCCGTTCCTGTACATCCCAATACATCCCCGTTCCATGCCAGTACATCCCAGTTTCCTACCAGTTCATCCCCGTACATCCCAATTCCCTCCCGGTTCACTACCACTTCTTTCCCAGTGCCTCCCAATACATCCCAGTTCCGTCCCATTACATCCCAGTACATCCCAGTTCCCTCCCAGTACGTCCCAGTTCCCTCCCAGTACATCCCAGGTCCCTCCCAGTACTGGGAGGGAACTGGGATGTACTGGGAGGCACTACAATGTGCGGGGATGCCCTGGGATGTACTGTGGAGGAACTAGGATGTACAGGCTTGTACTGGGTTGTACCGGGTGGAACTGGCAGGGATTTGGGATGTACCAGGATCTACTGGGATGTACTGGGATGTACTGGGAGGTAACTGTTGTGTACTGGGAGTGAACTGGGAGAGAACTGGGATGTACTGGGAGGGAACGGGGATGTACTGTGAGGGAACTGGGACGTACTGTGAGGACACTGGGATGTACTGTTATGTACTGGGAGGGAAGTGTTATGTACAGAGGGGAACTGGTGCGTACTGGGATGTACTGGGATGGAACTGTGAAGTACTGGGATGTACTGGGAGTGAACTGGGAGGGAACTGGTATGTAGTAGGATGTACTGGGAGGGAACTGGGATGTAGTGGGAGGGAACTGGGAGGGAACTGGTATGTACTGGGAGGGAACTGGTATGTACTGGGAGGGAACTGGGATGTACTGGGACATACTGGCAGGGAACTGGGATGTACTGGGAGGGGATTGGGATGTACTGGGAAGGAACTTGGATGTATTGGGAGGGAAGTGTTATGTACCAAGGGGGAACTGGGCCGTACTGGGATGTAGTGGGAGTGAACTGTGAAGTACTGGGATGTACTGGGAGGGAACTTTAAAGTACTGGGATGTACTTAGAGGAAACTGGGAGGCAACTGGCATGTACTGGGATGTACTGGGATGGAACTGGGAGTGAACTGTGTGTGAACTGGGAGGGAACTGGGATGTACTGTGAGGGAACTGGGATGTACTGGGATGTACTGGGAGGGACTGGGAGGGATCTGGGATGTACTGGGCTGCACTGGTAGGGAACTGGGATGTACTGGGAGGAAACTGGAATGTCCCAGTTGACACCCACTTCCCTCCCAGGTTCCTCCCAGTATATCCCAGTTTCCTCCCAGTATATCCCAGTTTCCTCCCAGTACATCCCAGTAAATCCCAGTTCGCTCCCAGTACATCCCAATACATCGCCGTACATTCCAGTTCCGTTCCTGTCCATCCCAATACATCCCCGTTCCATGCCAGTACATCCCAGTTTCCTACCAGTTCATCCCCGTACATCCCAATTCCCTCCTGGTTCACTACCACTTCTTTCCCAGTGCCTCCCAATACATCCCAGTTCCGTCCCATTACATCCCAGTACATCCCAGTTCCCTCCCAGTACATCCCAGGTCCCTCCAAGTACTGGGAGGGAACTGGGATGTACTGGGAGGCACTACAATGTGCGGGGATGTCCTGGGATGTACCGTGGAGGAACTAGGATGTACAGGCTTGTACTGGGTTGTACCGGGTGGAACTGGCAGGGATTTGGGATGTACCAGGATCTACTGGGATGTACTGGGATGTACTGGGAGGTAACTGTTATGTACTGGGAAGGAACTGGGAGGGAACTGGGATGTACTGGGATGGAACTGGGATGTACTGGGAGGGAACTGGGACGTACTGTGAGGACACTGGGATGTACTGGTATGTACTGGGAGGGAAGTGTTATGTACTGAGGGGAACTGGGACGTACTGGGATGTACTGGGAGGGAACTGTGAAGTACTGGGATGTACTGGGAGTGAACTGGGAGGGAACTGGTATGTAGTAGGATGTACTGGGTGGGAACTGGGATGTACCGGGAGGGAACTGGTATGTACTGGGAGGGAACTGGTATGTACTGGGAGGGAACTGGTATGTACTGGGATATAGTGGGAGGGAACTGGGAGGGAACTGGGATGTACTGGGAGGGAACTGGGATGTACTGGGAGGGGATTGGGACGGACTGGGAGGGAACTGGGATGTACTGGGCTGCACTGGTAGGGAACTGGGATGTAGTGGGAGGAAACTGGAATGTCCCAGTTGACACCCACTTCCCTCCCAATGGGTCCCAGTATATCCCAGTTTCCTCCCAGTATATCCCAGTTTCCTCCCAGTACATCCCAGTAAATCCCAGTTTGCTCCCAGTACATCCCAGTACATCGCAGTACATTCCAGTTCCGTTCCTGTCCATCCCCATACATCCCCGTTCCATGCCAGTACATCCCAGTTTCCTACCAGTTCATCCCCGTACATCCCAATTCCCTCCCGGTTCACTACCACTTCTTTCCCAGTGCCTCCCAATACATCCCAGTTCCGTCCCATTACATCCCAGTACATCCCAGGTCCCTCCCAGTACGTCCCAGTTCCCTCCCAGTACATCCCAGGTCCCTCCCAGTACTGGGAGGGAACTGGGATGTACTGGGAGGCACTACAATGTGCGGGGATGCCCTGGGATGTACTGTGGAGGAACTAGGATGTACAGGCTTGTACTGGGTTGTACCGGGTGGAACTGGCAGGGATTTGGGATGTACTGGGATGTACTGGGAGGTATCTGTTATGTACTGGGAGGGAACTGGGAGGTAACTGTTATGTACTGGGAGTGAACTGGGAGGGAACTGGGACGGACTGGGATGCACTGGTAGGGAACTGGGATGTACTGGGAGGAAACTGGAATGTCCCAGTTGACACCCACTTTCCTCCCAGTTTCCTCCCAGTATATCCCAGTTTCCTCCCAGTACATCCCAGTAAATCCCAGTTTGCTCCCAATACATCGCAGTACATTCCAGTTCCGTTCCTGTACATCCCAATACATCCCCGTTCCATGCCAGTACATCCCAGTTTCCTACCAGTTCATCCCCGTACATCCCAATTCCCTCCCGGTTCGCTACCACTTCTTTCCCAGTGCCTCCCAATACATCCCAGTTCCGTCCCATTACATCCCAGTACATCCCAGGTCCCTCCCAGTACATCCCAGGTCCCTCCCAGTACATCCCAGGTCCCTCCCAGTTAATCCCAGGTCCCTCCCAGTACTGGGAGGGACCTGGGATGTACTGGGAGGCACTACAATGTGCGGGGATGCCCTGGGATGTACTGTGGAGGAACTAGGATGTACAGGCTTGTACTGGGTTGTACCGGGTGGAACTAGCAGGGATTTGGGATGTACCAGGATCTACTGGGATGTACTGGGAGGTAACTGTTATGTACTGGGAGTGAACTGGGAGGGAACTGGGACGTACTGGTAGGGAACTGGGATGTACTGTGAGGGAACTGGGACGTACTGTGAGGACACTGGGATGTACTGTTATGTACTGGGAGGGAAGTGTTATGTACAGAGGGGAACCGGTGCGTACTGGGATGTACTGGGATGGAACTGTGAAGTACTGGGATGTACTGGGAGTGAACTGGGAGGGAACTGGTATGTGGTAGGATGTACTGGGTGGGAACTGGGATGTACCAGGATGTACTGGGATGTACTGGGAGGGAACTGGTATGTACTGGGAGGGAACTGGTATGTACTGGGAGGGAACTGGGATGTACTGGGACATACTGGCAGGGAACTGGGATGTACTGGGAGGGGATTGGGACGGACTGGGAGGGACCTGGGATGTACTGGGAGGCACTACAATGTGCGGGGATGCCCTGGGATGTACTGTGGAGGAACTAGGATGTACAGGCTTGTACTGGGTTGTACCGGGTGGAACTGGCAGGGATTTGGGATGTACCAGGATCTACTGGGATGTACTGGGAGGTAACTGTTATGTACTGGGAAGGAACAGGGAGGGAACTGGGATGTACTGGTAGGGAACTGGGATGTACTGTGAGGGAACTGGGACGTACTGTGAGGACACTGGGATGTACTGGTATGTACTGGGAAGGAAGTGTTATGTACTGAGGGGAACTGGGACGTACTGGGATGTACTGGGAGGGAACTGTGAAGTACTGGGATGTACTGGGAGTGAACTGGGAGGGAACTGGTATGTAGTAGGATGTACTGGGTGGGAACTGGGATGTACCGGGAGGGAACTGGGATGTACTGGGAGGGAACTGGTATGTACTGGGAGGGAACTGGGATGTACTGGGATGTAGTGGGAGGGAACTGGGAGGGAACTGGGATGTACTGGGAGGGAACTGGTATGTACTGGGAGGGAACTGGGATGTACTGGGACATACTGGCAGGGAACTGGGATGTACTGGGAGGGGATTGGGACGGACTGGGAGGGAACTGGGATGTACTGGGAGGAAACTGGAATGTCCCAGTTGACACCCACTTCCCTCCCAGGTTCCTCCCAGTATATCCCAGTTTCCTCCCAGTATATCCCAGTTTCCTCCCAGTACATCCCAGTAAATCCCAGCTCGCTGCCAGTACATGCCAATACATCGCCGTACATTCCAGTTCCGTTCCTGTCCATCCCAATACATCCCCGTTCCATGCCAGTACATCCCAGTTTCCTACCAGTTCATCCCCGTACATCCCAATTCCCTCCCGGTTCACTACCACTTCTTTCCCAGTGCCTCCCAATACATCCCAGTTCCGTCCCATTACATCCCAGTACATCCCAGTTCCCTCCCAGTACATCCCAGGTCCCTCCCAGTACTGGGAGGGAACTGGGATGTACTGGGAGGCACTACAATGTGCGGGGATGCCCTGGGATGTACTGTGGAGGAACTAGGATGTACAGGCTTGTACTGGGTTGTACCGGGTGGAACTGGCAGGGATTTGGGATGTACCAGGATCTACTGGGATGTACTGGGATGTACTGGGAGGTAACTGTTATGTACTGGGAAGGAACAGGGAGGGAACTGGGATGTACTGGGAGGGAACTGGGATGTACTGTGAGGGAACTGGGACGTACTGTGAGGACACTGGGATGTACTGTTATGTACTGGGAGGGAAGTGTTATGTACTGAGGGGAACTGGGACGTACTGGGATGTACTGGGAGGGAACTGTGAAGTACTGGGATGTACTGGGAGTGAACTGGGAGGGAACTGGTATGTAGTAGGATGTACTGGGTGGGAACTGGGATGTACCAGGATGTACTGGGATGTAGTGGGAGGGAACTGGTATGTACTGGGAGGGAACTGGGATGTACTGGGACATACTGGCAGGGAACTGGGATGTACTGGGAGGGGATTGGGACGGACTGGGAGGGAACTGGGATGTACTGGGCTGCACTGGTAGGGAACTGGGATGTACTGGGAGGAAACTGGAATGTCCCAGTTGACACCCACTTCCCTCCCAATGCCTCCCAGTATATCCCAGTTTCCTCCCAGTATATCCCAGTTTCCTCCCAGTACATCCCAGTAAATCCCAGTTCGCTCCCAGTACATCGCAGTACATTCCAGTTCCGTTCCTGTACATCCCAATACATCCCCGTTCCATGCCAGTACATCCCAGTTTCCTACCAGTTCATCCCCGTACATCCCAATTCCCTCCCGGTTCACTACCACTTCTTTCCCAGTGCCTCCCAATACATCCCAGTTCCGTCCCATTACATCCCAGTACATCCCAGTTCCCTCCCAGTACGTCCCAGTTCCCTCCCAGTACATCCCAGGTCCCTCCCAGTACTGGGAGGGAACTGGGATGTACTGGGAGGCACTACAATGTGCGGGGATGCCCTGGGATGTACTGTGGAGGAACTAGGATGTACAGGCTTGTACTGGGTTGTACCGGGTGGAACTGGCAGGGATTTGGGATGTACCAGGATCTACTGGGATGTACTGGGATGTACTGGGAGGTAACTGTTGTGTACTGGGAGTGAACTGGGAGAGAAGTGGGATGTACTGGGAGGGAACGGGGATGTACTGTGAGGGAACTGGGACGTACTGTGAGGACACTGGGATGTACTGTTATGTACTGGGAGGGAAGTGTTATGTACAGAGGGGAACTGGTGCGTACTGGGATGTACTGGGATGGAACTGTGAAGTACTGGGATGTACTGGGAGTGAACTGGGAGGGAACTGGTATGTAGTAGGATGTACTGGGAGGGAACTGGGATGTAGTGGGAGGGAACTGGGAGGGAACTGGTATGTACTGGGAGGGAACTGGTATGTACTGGGAGGGAACTGGGATGTACTGGGACATACTGGCAGGGAACTGGGATGTACTGGGAGGGGATTGGGATGTACTGGGAGGGAACTTGGATGTATTGGGAGGGAAGTGTTATGTACCAAGGGGGAACTGGGCCGTACTGGGATGTAGTGGGAGTGAACTGTGAAGTACTGGGATGTACTGGGAGGGAACTTTAAAGTACTGGGATGTACTTAGAGGAAACTGGGAGGCAACTGGCATGTACTGGGATGTACTGGGATGGAACTGGGAGTGAACTGTGTGTGAACTGGGAGGGAACTGGGATGTACTGTGAGGGAACTGGGATGTACTGGGAGGGACTGGGAGGGACTGGGAGGGATCTGGGATGTACTGGGCTGCACTGGTAGGGAACTGGGATGTACTGGGAGGAAACTGGAATGTCCCAGTTGACACCCACTTCCCTCCCAGGTTCCTCCCAGTATATCCCAGTTTCCTCCCAGTATATCCCAGTTTCCTCCCAGTACATCCCAGTAAATCCCAGTTCGCTCCCAGTACATCCCAATACATCGCCGTACATTCCAGTTCCGTTCCTGTCCATCCCAATACATCCCCGTTCCATGCCAGTACATCCCAGTTTCCTACCAGTTCATCCCCGTACATCCCAATTCCCTCCTGGTTCACTACCACTTCTTTCCCAGTGCCTCCCAATACATCCCAGTTCCGTCCCATTACATCCCAGTACATCCCAGTTCCCTCCCAGTACATCCCAGGTCCCTCCAAGTACTGGGAGGGAACTGGGATGTACTGGGAGGCACTACAATGTGCGGGGATGTCCTGGGATGTACCGTGGAGGAACTAGGATGTACAGGCTTGTACTGGGTTGTACCGGGTGGAACTGGCAGGGATTTGGGATGTACCAGGATCTACTGGGATGTACTGGGATGTACTGGGAGGTAACTGTTATGTACTGGGAAGGAACTGGGAGGGAACTGGGATGTACTGGGATGGAACTGGGATGTACTGGGAGGGAACTGGGACGTACTGTGAGGACACTGGGATGTACTGGTATGTACTGGGAGGGAAGTGTTATGTACTGAGGGGAACTGGGACGTACTGGGATGTACTGGGAGGGAACTGTGAAGTACTGGGATGTACTGGGAGTGAACTGGGAGGGAACTGGTATGTAGTAGGATGTACTGGGTGGGAACTGGGATGTACCGGGAGGGAACTGGTATGTACTGGGAGGGAACTGGTATGTACTGGGAGGGAACTGGGATGTACTGGGATATAGTGGGAGGGAACTGGGAGGGAACTGGGATGTACTGGGAGGGAACTGGGATGTACTGGGAGGGGATTGGGACGGACTGGGAGGGAACTGGGATGTACTGGGCTGCACTGGTAGGGAACTGGGATGTACTGGGAGGAAACTGGAATGTCCCAGTTGACACCCACTTCCCTCCCAATGGGTCCCAGTATATCCCAGTTTCCTCCCAGTATATCCCAGTTTCCTCCCAGTACATCCCAGTAAATCCCAGTTTGCTCCCAGTACATCCCAGTACATCGCAGTACATTCCAGTTCCGTTCCTGTCCATCCCCATACATCCCCGTTCCATGCCAGTACATCCCAGTTTCCTACCAGTTCATCCCCGTACATCCCAATTCCCTCCCGGTTCACTACCACTTCTTTCCCAGTGCCTCCCAATACATCCCAGTTCCGTCCCATTACATCCCAGTACATCCCAGGTCCCTCCCAGTACGTCCCAGTTCCCTCCCAGTACATCCCAGGTCCCTCCCAGTACTGGGAGGGAACTGGGATGTACTGGGAGGCACTACAATGTGCGGGGATGCCCTGGGATGTACTGTGGAGGAACTAGGATGTACAGGCTTGTACTGGGTTGTACCGGGTGGAACTGGCAGGGATTTGGGATGTACTGGGATGTACTGGGAGGTATCTGTTATGTACTGGGAGGGAACTGGGAGGTAACTGTTATGTACTGGGAGTGAACTGGGAGGGAACTGGGACGGACTGGGATGCACTGGTAGGGAACTGGGATGTACTGGGAGGAAACTGGAATGTCCCAGTTGACACCCACTTTCCTCCCAGTTTCCTCCCAGTATATCCCAGTTTCCTCCCAGTACATCCCAGTAAATCCCAGTTTGCTCCCAATACATCGCAGTACATTCCAGTTCCGTTCCTGTACATCCCAATACATCCCCGTTCCATGCCAGTACATCCCAGTTTCCTACCAGTTCATCCCCGTACATCCCAATTCCCTCCCGGTTCGCTACCACTTCTTTCCCAGTGCCTCCCAATACATCCCAGTTCCGTCCCATTACATCCCAGTACATCCCAGGTCCCTCCCAGTACATCCCAGGTCCCTCCCAGTACATCCCAGGTCCCTCCCAGTTAATCCCAGGTCCCTCCCAGTACTGGGAGGGACCTGGGATGTACTGGGAGGCACTACAATGTGCGGGGATGCCCTGGGATGTACTGTGGAGGAACTAGGATGTACAGGCTTGTACTGGGTTGTACCGGGTGGAACTAGCAGGGATTTGGGATGTACCAGGATCTACTGGGATGTACTGGGATGTACTGGGAGGTAACTGTTATGTACTGGGAGTGAACTGGGAGGGAACTGGGACGTACTGGTAGGGAACTGGGATGTACTGTGAGGGAACTGGGACGTACTGTGAGGACACTGGGATGTACTGTTATGTACTGGGAGGGAAGTGTTATGTACAGAGGGGAACCGGTGCGTACTGGGATGTACTGGGATGGAACTGTGAAGTACTGGGATGTACTGGGAGTGAACTGGGAGGGAACTGGTATGTGGTAGGATGTACTGGGTGGGAACTGGGATGTACCAGGATGTACTGGGATGTACTGGGAGGGAACTGGTATGTACTGGGAGGGAACTGGGATGTACTGGGAGGGAACTGGGATGTACTGGGACATACTGGCAGGGAACTGGGATGTACTGGGAGGGGATTGGGACGGACTGGGAGGGACCTGGGATGTACTGGGAGGCACTACAATGTGCGGGGATGCCCTGGGATGTACTGTGGAGGAACTAGGATGTACAGGCTTGTACTGGGTTGTACCGGGTGGAACTGGCAGGGATTTGGGATGTACCAGGATCTACTGGGATGTACTGGGAGGTAACTGTTATGTACTGGGAAGGAACAGGGAGGGAACTGGGATGTACTGGTAGGGAACTGGGATGTACTGTGAGGGAACTGGGACGTACTGTGAGGACACTGGGATGTACTGGTATGTACTGGGAAGGAAGTGTTATGTACTGAGGGGAACTGGGACGTACTGGGATGTACTGGGAGGGAACTGTGAAGTACTGGGATGTACTGGGAGTGAACTGGGAGGGAACTGGTATGTAGTAGGATGTACTGGGTGGGAACTGGGATGTACCGGGAGGGAACTGGGATGTACTGGGAGGGAACTGGTATGTACTGGGAGGGAACTGGGATGTACTGGGATGTAGTGGGAGGGAACTGGGATGTACTGGGACATACTGGCAGGGAACTGGGATGTACTGGGAGGGGATTGGGACGGTCTGGGAGGGAACTGGGATGTACTGGGCTGCACTGGTAGGGAACTGGGATGTACTGGGAGGAAACTGGAATGTCCCAGTTGACACCCACTTCCCTCCCAGTGCCTCCCAGTATATCCCAGTTTCCTCCCAGTATATCCCAGTTTCCTCCCAGTACATCCCAGTAAATCCCAGTTTGCTCCCAGTACATCCCAGTACATTCCAGTTCTGTTCCTGTACATCCCAATACATCCCCGTTCCATGCCAGTACATCCCAGTTTCCTAGCAGTTCATCCCCGTACATCCCAATTCCCTCCCGGTTCACTACCACTTCTTTCCCAGTGCCTCCCAATACATCCCAGTTCCGTCCCATTACATCCCAGTACATCCCAGTTCCCTCCCAGTACATCCCAGTTCCCTCCCAGTACTGGGAGGGACCTGGGACGTACTGGGAGGCACTACAATGTGCGGGGATGCCCTGGGATGTACTGTGGAGGAACTAGGATGTACAGGCTTGTACTGGGTTGTACCGGGTGGAACTGGCAGGGATTTGGGATGTACCAGGATCTACTGGGATGTACTGGGATGTACTGGGAGGTAACTGTTGTGTACTGGGAGTGAACTGGGAGAGAACTGGGATGTACTGGGAGGGAACGGGGATGTACTGTGAGGACACTGGGATGTACTGTTATGTACTGGGAGGGAAGTGTTATGTACTGAGGGGAACTGGGACGTACTGGGACGTGCTGGGAGGGAACTATGAAGTATTGGGATGTACTTAGAGGGAACTGGGATGTACTGGGAGGGAACTGGGAGTGAACTGGGAGGGAACTGTGAAGTACTGGGATGTACTTAGAGGGAACTGGTATGTACTGGGAGGGAACTGGGATGTACTGGGTGGAAAGTGTTGGGAATTGGGATTTACTGGGAGGGAACTGGGATGGACTGGGAGGGAACTGGGATGTAGTGGGACATACTGGGAGGGAACTGGGATGTACTGGGGTGTACTGGGAGGGAACTGTTATGTACCGAGGGGGAACTGGGATGTACTGGGAGTGAACTGTGAAGTACTGGGATGTACTTAGAGGGAAGTGGGAGGGAACTGGGATTTACTTGGAGGAAAGTGGCATGTACTGGGATGTACTGGAATGGAACTGGGAGTGAACTGTGTGTGAACTGTGAGGGAACTGGGATGTACTGTGAGGGAACTGGGATGTACTGGGATGTACTGGGACGGACTGGGAGGGAACTGGGATGTACTGGGAGGGATCTGGGATGTACTGGGCTGCACTGGTAGGGAACTGGGATGTACTGGGAGGAAACTGGAATGTCCCAGTTGACACCCACTTCCCTCCCAGTGCCTCCCAGTATATCCCAGTTTCCTCCCAGTACATCCCAGTAAATCCCCGTTTGCTCCCAGTACATCCCAGTACATCGCAGTACATTCCAGTTCCGTTCCTGTACATCCCAATACATCCCCGTTCCATGCCAGTACATCCCAGTTCCCTACCAGTTCATCCCCGTACATCCCAGTTCCCTCCCGGTTCACTACCACTTCTTTCCCAGTTCCGTCCCATTACATCCCAGTTCCGTCCCATTACATCCCAGTACATCCCAGTTCCCTCCCAGTACATCCCAGTTCCCTTCCAGTACATCCCAGGTCCCTCCCAGTACTGGGAGGGAGCTGGGATGTACTGGGAGGCACTACAATGTGCGGGGATGCCCTGGGATGTACTGTGGAGGAACTAGGATGTACAGGCTTGTACTGGGTTGTACCGGGTGGAACTGGCAGGGATTTGGGATGTACCAGGATCTACTGGGATGTACTGGGAGGTAACTGTTATGTACTGGGAAGGAACAGGGAGGGAACTGGGATGTACTGGTAGGGAACTGGGATGTACTGTGAGGGAACTGGGACGTACTGTGAGGACACTGGGATGTACTGGTATGTACTGGGAGGGAAGTGTTATGTACTGAGGGGAACTGGGACGTACTGGGATGTACTGGGAGGGAACTGTGAAGTACTGGGATGTACTGGGAGTGAACTGGGAGGGAACTGGTATGTAGTAGGATGTACTGGGTGGGAACTGGGATGTACCGGGAGGGAACTGGTATGTACTGGGAGGGAACTGGTATGTACTGGGAGGGAACTGGGATGTACTGGGATGTAGTGGGAGGGAACTGGGAGGGAACTGGGATGTACTGGGAGGGAACTGGTATGTACTGGGAGGGAACTGGGATGTACTGGGACATACTGGCAGGGAACTGGGATGTACTGGGAGGGGATTGGGACGGACTGGGAGGGAACTGGGATGTACTGGGCTGCACTGGTAGGGAACTGGGATGTACTGGGAGGAAGCTGGAATGTCCCAGTTGACACCCACTTCCCTCCCAATGGGTCCCAGTATATCCCAGTTTCCTCCCAGTATATCCCAGTTTCCTCCCAGTACATCCCAGTAAATCCCAGCTCGCTGCCAGTACATGCCAATACATCGCTGTACATTCCAGTTCTGTTCCTGTACATCCCAATACATCCCCGTTCCATGCCAGTACATCCCAGTTTCCTACCAGTTCATCCCCGTACATCCCAATTCCCTCCCGGTTCTCTACCACTTCTTTCCCAGTGCCTCCCAATACATCCCAGTTCCGTCCCATTACATCCCAGTTCCCTCCCAGTACATCCCAGTTCCCTCCCAGTACATCCCAGGTCCCTCCCAGTACTGGGAGGGAACTGGGATGTACTGGGAGGCACTACAATGTGCGGGGATGCCCTGGGATGTACCGTGGAGGAACTAGGATGTACAGGCTTGTACTGGGTTGTACCGGGTGGAACTGGCAGGGATTTGGGATGTACCAGGATCTACTGGGATGTACTGGGATGTACTGGGAGGTAACTGTTGTGTACTGGGAGTGAACTGGGAGGGAACTGTGAAGTACTGGGACGGACTGGGAGGGAACTGGGACGGACTGGGATGCACTGGTAGGGAACTGGGATGTACTGGGAGGAAACTGGAATGTCCCAGTTGACACCCACTTTCCTCCCAGTTTCCTCCCAGTATATCCCAGTTTCCTCCCAGTACATCCCAGTAAATCCCAGTTTGCTCCCAGTACATCGCAGTACATTCCAGTTCCGTTCCTGTCCATCCCAATACATCCCCGTTCCATGCCAGTACATCCCAGTTCCCTACCAGTTCATCCCCGTACATCCCAATTCCCTCCCGGTTCGCTACCACTTCTTTCCCAGTGCCTCCCAATACATCCCAGTTCCGTCCCATTACATCCCAGTACATCCCAGTACTGGGAGGGACCTGGGATGTACTGGGAGGCACTACAATGTGCGGGGATGCCCTGGAATGTACTGTGGAGGAACTAGGATGTACAGGCTTGTACTGGGTTGTACCGGGTGGAACTAGCAGGGATTTGGGATGTACCAGGATCTACTGGGATGTACTGGGATGTACTGGGAGGTAACTGTTATGTACTGGGAGTGAACTGGGATGTACTGGGACGTACTGGTAGGGAACTGGGATGTACTGTGAGGGAACTGGGACGTACTGTGAGGACACTGGGATGTACTGGTATGTACTGGGAGGGAAGTGTTATGTACTGAGGGGAACTGGGACGTACTGGGATGTACTGGGATGGAACTGTGAAGTACTGGGATGTACTGGGAGTGAACTGGGAGGGAACTGGTATGTAGTAGGATGTATTGGGTGGGAACTGGGATGTACCAGGATGTACTGGGAGGGAACTGGGATGTACTGGGAGGGAACTGGGATGTACTGGGAGGGAACTGGTATGTACTGGGAGGGAACTGGGATGTACTGGGACATACTGGCAGGGAACTGGGAGGTACTGGGAGGGGATTGGGATGTACTGGGAGGGAACTTGGATGTATTGGGAGGGAAGTGTTATGTACCAAGGGGGAACTGGGACGTACTGGGATGTAGTGGGAGTGAACTGTGAAGTACTGGGCTGTACTGGGAGGGAACTGGGATGTACTGGGAGGGAACTTTAAAGTACTGGGATGTACTTAGAGGAAACTGGGAGGCAACTGGCATGTACTGGGATGTACTGGAATGGAACTGGGAGTGAACTGTGTGTGAACTGGGAGGGAACTTGGATGTACTGTGAGGGAACTGGGATGTACTGGGATGTACTGGGAGGGACTGGGAGGGATCTGGGATGTACTGGGCTGCACTGGTAGGGAACTGGGATGTACTGGGAGGAAACTGGAATGTCCCAGTTGACACCCACTTCCCTCCCAGTTTCCTCCCAGTATATCCCAGTTTCCTCCCAGTATATCCCAGTTTCCTCCCAGTACATCCCAGTAAATCCCAGTTCGCTCCCAGTACATCCCAATACATCGCCGTACATTCCAGTTCCGTTCCTGTACATCCCAATACATCCCCGTTCCATGCCAGTACATCCCAGTTTCCTACCAGTTCATCCCCGTACATCCCAATTCCCTCCCGGTTCACTACCACTTCTTTCCCAGTGCCTCCCAATACATCCCAGTTCCGTCCCATTACATCCCAGTACATCCCAGTTCCAACCCAGTACATCCCAGTTCCCTCCCAGTACTGGGCGGGACCTGGGATGTACTGGGAGGCACTACAATGTGCGGGGATGTCCTGGGATATACCGTGGAGGAACTAGGATGTACAGGCTTGTACTGGGTTGTACCGGGTGGAACTGGCAGGGATTTGGGATGTACCAGGATCTACTGGGATGTACTGGGATGTACTGGGAGGTAACTGTTATGTACTGGGAAGGAACAGGGAGGGAACTGGGATGTACTGGGAGGAAACTGGGATGTACTGGGAGGGAACTGGGACGTACTGTGAGGACACTGGGATGTACTGTTATGTACTGGGAGGGAAGTGTTATGTACTGAGGGGAACTGGGACGTACTGGGATGTACTGGGAGGGAACTGTGAAGTACTGGGATGTACTGGGAGTGAACTGGGAGGGAACTGGTATGTAGTAGGATGTACTGGGTGGGAACTGGGATGTACCGGGAGGGAACTGGGATGTACTGGGAGGGAACTGGGATGTACTGGGATGTAGTGGGAGGGAACTGGGAGGGAACTGGGATGTACTGAGAGGGAACTGGTATGTACTGGGAGGGAACTGGGATGTACTGGGACATACTGGCAGGGAACTGGGATGTACTGGGAGGGGATTGGGACGGACTGGGAGGGAACTGGGATGTACTGGGCTGCACTGGTAGGGAACTGGGATGTACTGGGAGGAAACTGGAATGTCCCAGTTGACACCCACTTCCCTCCCAGTTTCCTCCCAGTATATCCCAGTTTCCTCCCAGTATATCCCAGTTTCCTCCCAGTACATCCCAGTAAATCCCAGCTCGCTCCCAGTACATGCCAATACATCGCTGTACATTCCAGTTCTGTTCCTGTACATCCCAATACATCCCCGTTCCATGCCAGTACATCCCAGTTTCCTACCAGTTCATCCCCGTACATCCCAATTCCCTCCCGGTTCACTACCACTTCTTTCCCAGTGCCTCCCAATACATCCCAGTTCCGTCCCATTACATCCCAGTACGTCCCAGTTCCCTCCCAGTACATCCCAGGTCCCTCCCAGTACTGGGAGGGAACTGGGATGTACTGGGAGGCACTACAATGTGCGGGGATGCCCTGGGATGTACTGTGGAGGAACTAGGATGTACAGGCTTGTACTGGGTTGTACCGGGTGGAACTAGCAGGGATTTGGGATGTACCAGGATCTACTGGGATGTACTGGGATGTACTGGGAGGTAACTGTTATGTACTGGGAGTGAACTGGGATGTACTGGGACGTACTGGTAGGGAACTGGGATGTACTGGGAGGGAACTGGGACGTACTGTGAGGACACTGGGATGTACTGGTATGTACTGGGAGGGAAGTGTTATGTACTGAGGGGAACTGGGACGTACTGGGATGTACTGGGATGGAACTGTGAAGTACTGGGATGTACTGGGAGTGAACTGGGAGGGAACTGGGTATGTAGTAGGATGTATTGGGTGGGAACTGGGATGTACCAGGATGTACTGGGAGGGAACTGGTATGTACTGGGAGGGAACTGGGATGTAGTGGGAGGGAACTGGGAGGGAACTGGGATGTACTGGGAGGGAACTGGTATGTACTGGGAGGGAACTGGGATGTACTGGGACATACTGGCAGGGAACTGGGAGGTACTGGGAGGGGATTGGGATGTACTGGGAGGGAACTTGGATGTATTGGGAGGGAAGTGTTATGTACCAAGGGGGAACTGGGACGTACTGGGATGTAGTGGGAGTGAACTGTGAAGTACTGGGCTGTACTGGGAGGGAACTGGGATGTACTGGGAGGGAACTTTAAAGTACTGGGATGTACTTAGAGGAAACTGGGAGGCAACTGGCATGTACTGGGATGTACTGGAATGGAACTGGGAGTGAACTGTGTGTGAACTGGGAGGGAACTTGGATGTACTGTGAGGGAACTGGGATGTACTGGGATGTACTGGGAGGGACTGGGAGGGATCTGGGATGTACTGGGCTGCACTGGTAGGGAACTGGGATGTACTGGGAGGAAACTGGAATGTCCCAGTTGACACCCACTTCCCTCCCAGGTTCCTCCCAGTATATCCCAGTTTCCTCCCAGTATATCCCAGTTTCCTCCCAGTACATCCCAGTAAATCCCAGTTCGCTCCCAGTACATCCCAATACATCGCCGTACATTCCAGTTCCGTTCCTGTCCATCCCAATACATCCCCGTTCCATGCCAGTACATCCCAGTTTCCTACCAGTTCATCCCCGTACATCCCAATTCCCTCCCGGTTCACTACCACTTCTTTCCCAGTGCCTCCCAATACATCCCAGTTCCGTCCCATTACATCCCAGTACATCCCAGTTCCCTCCCAGTACATCCCAGGTCCCTCCCAGTACTGGGAGGGAACTGGGATGTACTGGGAGGCACTACAATGTGCGGGGATGCCCTGGGATGTACTGTGGAGGAACTAGGATGTACAGGCTTGTACTGGGTTGTACCGGGTGGAACTGGCAGGGATTTGGGATGTACCAGGATCTACTGGGATGTACTGGGATGTACTGGGAGGTAACTGTTATGTACTGGGAAGGAACAGGGAGGGAACTGGGATGTACTGGGAGGGAACTGGGATGTACTGTGAGGGAACTGGGACGTACTGTGAGGACACTGGGATGTACTGTTATGTACTGGGAGGGAAGTGTTATGTACTGAGGGGAACTGGGACGTACTGGGATGTACTGGGAGGGAACTGTGAAGTACTGGGATGTACTGGGAGTGAACTGGGAGGGAACTGGTATGTAGTAGGATGTACTGGGTGGGAACTGGGATGTACCAGGATGTACTGGGATGTAGTGGGAGGGAACTGGTATGTACTGGGAGGGAACTGGGATGTACTGGGACATACTGGCAGGGAACTGGGATGTACTGGGAGGGGATTGGGACGGACTGGGAGGGAACTGGGATGTACTGGGCTGCACTGGTAGGGAACTGGGATGTACTGGGAGGAAACTGGAATGTCCCAGTTGACACCCACTTCCCTCCCAATGCCTCCCAGTATATCCCAGTTTCCTCCCAGTATATCCCAGTTTCCTCCCAGTACATCCCAGTAAATCCCAGTTCGCTCCCAGTACATCGCAGTACATTCCAGTTCCGTTCCTGTACATCCCAATACATCCCCGTTCCATGCCAGTACATCCCAGTTTCCTACCAGTTCATCCCTGTACATCCCAATTCCCTCCCGGTTCACTACCACTTCTTTCCCAGTGCCTCCCAATACATCCCAGTTCCGTCCCATTACATCCCAGTACATCCCAGTTCCCTCCCAGTACGTCCCAGTTCCCTCCCAGTACATCCCAGGTCCCTCCCAGTACTGGGAGGGAACTGGGATGTACTGGGAGGCACTACAATGTGCGGGGATGCCCTGGGATGTACTGTGGAGGAACTAGGATGTACAGGCTTGTACTGGGTTGTACCGGGTGTAACTGGCAGGGATTTGGGATGTACCAGGATCTACTGGGATGTACTGGGATGTACTGGGAGGTAACTGTTGTGTACTGGGAGTGAACTGGGAGAGAAGTGGGATGTACTGGGAGGGAACGGGGATGTACTGTGAGGGAACTGGGACGTACTGTGAGGACACTGGGATGTACTGTTATGTACTGGGAGGGAAGTGTTATGTACAGAGGGGAACTGGTGCGTACTGGGATGTACTGGGATGGAACTGTGAAGTACTGGGATGTACTGGGAGTGAACTGGGAGGGAACTGGTATGTAGTAGGATGTACTGGGAGGGAACTGGGATGTAGTGGGAGGGAACTGGGAGGGAACTGGTATGTACTGGGAGGGAACTGGTATGTACTGGGAGGGAACTGGGATGTACTGGGACATACTGGCAGGGAACTGGGATGTACTGGGAGGGGATTGGGATGTACTGGGAGGGAACTTGGATGTATTGGGAGGGAAGTGTTATGTACCAAGGGGGAACTGGGCCGTACTGGGATGTAGTGGGAGTGAACTGTGAAGTACTGGGATGTACTGGGAGGGAACTTTAAAGTACTGGGATGTACTTAGAGGAAACTGGGAGGCAACTGGCATGTACTGGGATGTACTGGGATGGAACTGGGAGTGAACTGTGTGTGAACTGGGAGGGAACTGGGATGTACTGTGAGGGAACTGGGATGTACTGGGAGGGACTGGGAGGGACTGGGAGGGATCTGGGATGTACTGGGCTGCACTGGTAGGGAACTGGGATGTACTGGGAGGAAACTGGAATGTCCCAGTTGACACCCACTTCCCTCCCAGGTTCCTCCCAGTATATCCCAGTTTCCTCCCAGTATATCCCAGTTTCCTCCCAGTACATCCCAGTAAATCCCAGTTCGCTCCCAGTACATCCCAATACATCGCCGTACATTCCAGTTCCGTTCCTGTCCATCCCAATACATCCCCGTTCCATGCCAGTACATCCCAGTTTCCTACCAGTTCATCCCCGTACATCCCAATTCCCTCCTGGTTCACTACCACTTCTTTCCCAGTGCCTCCCAATACATCCCAGTTCCGTCCCATTACATCCCAGTACATCCCAGTTCCCTCCCAGTACATCCCAGGTCCCTCCAAGTACTGGGAGGGAACTGGGATGTACTGGGAGGCACTACAATGTGCGGGGATGTCCTGGGATGTACCGTGGAGGAACTAGGATGTACAGGCTTGTACTGGGTTGTACCGGGTGGAACTGGCAGGGATTTGGGATGTACCAGGATCTACTGGGATGTACTGGGATGTACTGGGAGGTAACTGTTATGTACTGGGAAGGAACTGGGAGGGAACTGGGATGTACTGGGATGGAACTGGGATGTACTGGGAGGGAACTGGGACGTACTGTGAGGACACTGGGATGTACTGGTATGTACTGGGAGGGAAGTGTTATGTACTGAGGGGAACTGGGACGTACTGGGATGTACTGGGAGGGAACTGTGAAGTACTGGGATGTACTGGGAGTGAACTGGGAGGGAACTGGTATGTAGTAGGATGTACTGGGTGGGAACTGGGATGTACCGGGAGGGAACTGGGATGTACTGGGAGGGAACTGGTATGTACTGGGAGGGAACTGGGATGTACTGGGATATAGTGGGAGGGAACTGGGAGGGAACTGGGATGTACTGGGAGGGAACTGGGATGTACTGGGAGGGGATTGGGACGGACTGGGAGGGAACTGGGATGTACTGGGCTGCACTGGTAGGGAACTGGGATGTACTGGGAGGAAACTGGAATGTCCCAGTTGACACCCACTTCCCTCCCAATGGGTCCCAGTATATCCCAGTTTCCTCCCAGTATATCCCAGTTTCCTCCCAGTACATCCCAGTAAATCCCAGTTTGCTCCCAGTACATCCCAGTACATCGCAGTACATTCCAGTTCCGTTCCTGTCCATCCCCATACATCCCCGTTCCATGCCAGTACATCCCAGTTTCCTACCAGTTCATCCCCGTACATCCCAATTCCCTCCCGGTTCACTACCACTTCTTTCCCAGTGCCTCCCAATACATCCCAGTTCCGTCCCATTACATCCCAGTACATCCCAGGTCCCTCCCAGTACGTCCCAGTTCCCTCCCAGTACATCCCAGGTCCCTCCCAGTACTGGGAGGGAACTGGGATGTACTGGGAGGCACTACAATGTGCGGGGATGCCCTGGGATGTACTGTGGAGGAACTAGGATGTACAGGCTTGTACTGGGTTGTACCGGGTGGAACTGGCAGGGATTTGGGATGTACCAGGATCTACTGGGATGTACTGGGATGTACTGGGAGGTAACTGTTATGTACTGGGAGTGAACTGGGAGGGAACTGGGACGTACTGGTAGGGAACTGGGATGTACTGTGAGGGAACTGGGACGTACTGTGAGGACACTGGGATGTACTGTTATGTACTGGGAGGGAAGTGTTATGTACAGAGGGGAACCGGTGCGTACTGGGATGTACTGGGATGGAACTGTGAAGTACTGGGATGTACTGGGAGTGAACTGGGAGGGAACTGGTATGTGGTAGGATGTACTGGGTGGGAACTGGGATGTACCAGGATGTACTGGGATGTACTGGGAGGGAACTGGTATGTACTGGGAGGGAACTGGGATGTACTGGGAGGGAACTGGGATGTACTGGGACATACTGGCAGGGAACTGGGATGTACTGGGAGGGGATTGGGACGGACTGGGAGGGACCTGGGATGTACTGGGAGGCACTACAATGTGCGGGGATGCCCTGGGATGTACTGTGGAGGAACTAGGATGTACAGGCTTGTACTGGGTTGTACCGGGTGGAACTGGCAGGGATTTGGGATGTACCAGGATCTACTGGGATGTACTGGGAGGTAACTGTTATGTACTGGGAAGGAACAGGGAGGGAACTGGGATGTACTGGTAGGGAACTGGGATGTACTGTGAGGGAACTGGGACGTACTGTGAGGACACTGGGATGTACTGGTATGTACTGGGAAGGAAGTGTTATGTACTGAGGGGAACTGGGACGTACTGGGATGTACTGGGAGGGAACTGTGAAGTACTGGGATGTACTGGGAGTGAACTGGGAGGGAACTGGTATGTAGTAGGATGTACTGGGTGGGAACTGGGATGTACCGGGAGGGAACTGGGATGTACTGGGAGGGAACTGGTATGTACTGGGAGGGAACTGGGATGTACTGGGATGTAGTGGGAGGGAACTGGGATGTACTGGGACATACTGGCAGGGAACTGGGATGTACTGGGAGGGGATTGGGACGGTCTGGGAGGGAACTGGGATGTACTGGGCTGCACTGGTAGGGAACTGGGATGTACTGGGAGGAAACTGGAATGTCCCAGTTGACACCCACTTCCCTCCCAGTGCCTCCCAGTATATCCCAGTTTCCTCCCAGTATATCCCAGTTTCCTCCCAGTACATCCCAGTAAATCCCAGTTTGCTCCCAGTACATCCCAGTACATTCCAGTTCTGTTCCTGTACATCCCAATACATCCCCGTTCCATGCCAGTACATCCCAGTTTCCTAGCAGTTCATCCCCGTACATCCCAATTCCCTCCCGGTTCACTACCACTTCTTTCCCAGTGCCTCCCAATACATCCCAGTTCCGTCCCATTACATCCCAGTACATCCCAGTTCCCTCCCAGTACATCCCAGTTCCCTCCCAGTACTGGGAGGGACCTGGGACGTACTGGGAGGCACTACAATGTGCGGGGATGCCCTGGGATGTACTGTGGAGGAACTAGGATGTACAGGCTTGTACTGGGTTGTACCGGGTGGAACTAGCAGGGATTTGGGATGTACCAGGATCTACTGGGATGTACTGGGATGTACTGGGAGGTAACTGTTGTGTACTGGGAGTGAACTGGGAGAGAACTGGGATGTACTGGGAGGGAACGGGGATGTACTGTGAGGACACTGGGATGTACTGTTATGTACTGGGAGGGAAGTGTTATGTACTGAGGGGAACTGGGACGTACTGGGACGTGCTGGGAGGGAACTATGAAGTATTGGGATGTACTTAGAGGGAACTGGGATGTACTGGGAGGGAACTGGGAGTGAACTGGGAGGGAACTGTGAAGTACTGGGATGTACTTAGAGGGAACTGGTATGTACTGGGAGGGAACTGGGATGTACTGGGTGGAAAGTGTTGGGAATTGGGATTTACTGGGAGGGAACTGGGATGGACTGGGAGGGAACTGGGATGTAGTGGGACATACTGGGAGGGAACTGGGATGTACTGGGGTGTACTGGGAGGGAACTGTTATGTACCGAGGGGGAACTGGGATGTACTGGGAGTGAACTGTGAAGTACTGGGATGTACTTAGAGGGAAGTGGGAGGGAACTGGGATTTACTTGGAGGAAAGTGGCATGTACTGGGATGTACTGGAATGGAACTGGGAGTGAACTGTGTGTGAACTGTGAGGGAACTGGGATGTACTGTGAGGGAACTGGGATGTACTGGGATGTACTGGGACGGACTGGGAGGGAACTGGGATGTACTGGGAGGGATCTGGGATGTACTGGGCTGCACTGGTAGGGAACTGGGATGTACTGGGAGGAAACTGGAATGTCCCAGTTGACACCCACTTCCCTCCCAGTGCCTCCCAGTATATCCCAGTTTCCTCCCAGTACATCCCAGTAAATCCCCGTTTGCTCCCAGTACATCCCAGTACATCGCAGTACATTCCAGTTCCGTTCCTGTACATCCCAATACATCCCCGTTCCATGCCAGTACATCCCAGTTCCCTACCAGTTCATCCCCGTACATCCCAGTTCCCTCCCGGTTCACTACCACTTCTTTCCCAGTTCCGTCCCATTACATCCCAGTTCCGTCCCATTACATCCCAGTACATCCCAGTTCCCTCCCAGTACATCCCAGTTCCCTTCCAGTACATCCCAGGTCCCTCCCCGTACTGGGAGGGAGCTGGGATGTACTGGGAGGCACTACAATGTGCGGGGATGCCCTGGGATGTACTGTGGAGGAACTAGGATGTACAGGCTTGTACTGGGTTGTACCGGGTGGAACTGGCAGGGATTTGGGATGTACCAGGATCTACTGGGATGTACTGGGAGGTAACTGTTATGTACTGGGAAGGAACAGGGAGGGAACTGGGATGTACTGGTAGGGAACTGGGATGTACTGTGAGGGAACTGGGACGTACTGTGAGGACACTGGGATGTACTGGTATGTACTGGGAGGGAAGTGTTATGTACTGAGGGGAACTGGGACGTACTGGGATGTACTGGGAGGGAACTGTGAAGTACTGGGATGTACTGGGAGTGAACTGGGAGGGAACTGGTATGTAGTAGGATGTACTGGGTGGGAACTGGGATGTACCGGGAGGGAACTGGTATGTACTGGGAGGGAACTGGTATGTACTGGGAGGGAACTGGGATGTACTGGGATGTAGTGGGAGGGAACTGGGAGGGAACTGGGATGTACTGGGAGGGAACTGGTATGTACTGGGAGGGAACTGGGATGTACTGGGACATACTGGCAGGGAACTGGGATGTACTGGGAGGGGATTGGGACGGACTGGGAGGGAACTGGGATGTACTGGGCTGCACTGGTAGGGAACTGGGATGTACTGGGAGGAAGCTGGAATGTCCCAGTTGACACCCACTTCCCTCCCAATGGGTCCCAGTATATCCCAGTTTCCTCCCAGTATATCCCAGTTTCCTCCCAGTACATCCCAGTAAATCCCAGCTCGCTGCCAGTACATGCCAATACATCGCTGTACATTCCAGTTCTGTTCCTGTACATCCCAATACATCCCCGTTCCATGCCAGTACATCCCAGTTTCCTACCAGTTCATCCCCGTACATCCCAATTCCCTCCCGGTTCTCTACCACTTCTTTCCCAGTGCCTCCCAATACATCCCAGTTCCGTCCCATTACATCCCAGTTCCCTCCCAGTACATCCCAGTTCCCTCCCAGTACATCCCAGGTCCCTCCCAGTACTGGGAGGGAACTGGGATGTACTGGGAGGCACTACAATGTGCGGGGATGCCCTGGGATGTACCGTGGAGGAACTAGGATGTACAGGCTTGTACTGGGTTGTACCGGGTGGAACTGGCAGGGATTTGGGATGTACCAGGATCTACTGGGATGTACTGGGATGTACTGGGAGGTAACTGTTGTGTACTGGGAGTGAACTGGGAGGGAACTGTGAAGTACTGGGACGGACTGGGAGGGAACTGGGACGGACTGGGATGCACTGGTAGGGAACTGGGATGTACTGGGAGGAAACTGGAATGTCCCAGTTGACACCCACTTTCCTCCCAGTTTCCTCCCAGTATATCCCAGTTTCCTCCCAGTACATCCCAGTAAATCCCAGTTTGCTCCCAGTACATCGCAGTACATTCCAGTTCCGTTCCTGTCCATCCCAATACATCCCCGTTCCATGCCAGTACATCCCAGTTCCCTACCAGTTCATCCCCGTACATCCCAATTCCCTCCCGGTTCGCTACCACTTCTTTCCCAGTGCCTCCCAATACATCCCAGTTCCGTCCCATTACATCCCAGTACATCCCAGTACTGGGAGGGACCTGGGATGTACTGGGAGGCACTACAATGTGCGGGGATGCCCTGGAATGTACTGTGGAGGAACTAGGATGTACAGGCTTGTACTGGGTTGTACCGGGTGGAACTAGCAGGGATTTGGGATGTACCAGGATCTACTGGGATGTACTGGGATGTACTGGGAGGTAACTGTTATGTACTGGGAGTGAACTGGGATGTACTGGGACGTACTGGTAGGGAACTGGGATGTACTGGGAGGGAACTGGGACGTACTGTGAGGACACTGGGATGTACTGGTATGTACTGGGAGGGAAGTGTTATGTACTGAGGGGAACTGGGACGTACTGGGATGTACTGGGATGGAACTGTGAAGTACTGGGATGTACTGGGAGTGAACTGGGAGGGAACTGGTATGTAGTAGGATGTATTGGGTGGGAACTGGGATGTACCAGGATGTACTGGGAGGGAACTGGGATGTACTGGGAGGGAACTGGGATGTACTGGGAGGGAACTGGTATGTACTGGGAGGGAACTGGGATGTACTGGGACATACTGGCAGGGAACTGGGAGGTACTGGGAGGGGA
The DNA here is from genome assembly GCF_949628215.1 of Phalacrocorax aristotelis. NCBI lineage: Eukaryota > Metazoa > Chordata > Aves > Suliformes > Phalacrocoracidae > Phalacrocorax > Phalacrocorax aristotelis. The sequence goes on along the minus strand of NW_027441401.1, from coordinate 243,835 downwards.
TTGGGATGTACTGGGAGGGAACTTGGATGTATTGGGAGGGAAGTGTTATGTACCAAGGGGGAACTGGGACGTACTGGGATGTAGTGGGAGTGAACTGTGAAGTACTGGGCTGTACTGGGAGGGAACTGGGATGTACTGGGAGGGAACTTTAAAGTACTGGGATGTACTTAGAGGAAACTGGGAGGCAACTGGCATGTACTGGGATGTACTGGAATGGAACTGGGAGTGAACTGTGTGTGAACTGGGAGGGAACTTGGATGTACTGTGAGGGAACTGGGATGTACTGGGATGTACTGGGAGGGACTGGGAGGGATCTGGGATGTACTGGGCTGCACTGGTAGGGAACTGGGATGTACTGGGAGGAAACTGGAATGTCCCAGTTGACACCCACTTCCCTCCCAGTTTCCTCCCAGTATATCCCAGTTTCCTCCCAGTATATCCCAGTTTCCTCCCAGTACATCCCAGTAAATCCCAGTTCGCTCCCAGTACATCCCAATACATCGCCGTACATTCCAGTTCCGTTCCTGTACATCCCAATACATCCCCGTTCCATGCCAGTACATCCCAGTTTCCTACCAGTTCATCCCCGTACATCCCAATTCCCTCCCGGTTCACTACCACTTCTTTCCCAGTGCCTCCCAATACATCCCAGTTCCGTCCCATTACATCCCAGTACATCCCAGTTCCAACCCAGTACATCCCAGTTCCCTCCCAGTACTGGGCGGGACCTGGGATGTACTGGGAGGCACTACAATGTGCGGGGATGTCCTGGGATATACCGTGGAGGAACTAGGATGTACAGGCTTGTACTGGGTTGTACCGGGTGGAACTGGCAGGGATTTGGGATGTACCAGGATCTACTGGGATGTACTGGGATGTACTGGGAGGTAACTGTTATGTACTGGGAAGGAACAGGGAGGGAACTGGGATGTACTGGGAGGAAACTGGGATGTACTGGGAGGGAACTGGGACGTACTGTGAGGACACTGGGATGTACTGTTATGTACTGGGAGGGAAGTGTTATGTACTGAGGGGAACTGGGACGTACTGGGATGTACTGGGAGGGAACTGTGAAGTACTGGGATGTACTGGGAGTGAACTGGGAGGGAACTGGTATGTAGTAGGATGTACTGGGTGGGAACTGGGATGTACCGGGAGGGAACTGGGATGTACTGGGAGGGAACTGGGATGTACTGGGATGTAGTGGGAGGGAACTGGGAGGGAACTGGGATGTACTGAGAGGGAACTGGTATGTACTGGGAGGGAACTGGGATGTACTGGGACATACTGGCAGGGAACTGGGATGTACTGGGAGGGGATTGGGACGGACTGGGAGGGAACTGGGATGTACTGGGCTGCACTGGTAGGGAACTGGGATGTACTGGGAGGAAACTGGAATGTCCCAGTTGACACCCACTTCCCTCCCAGTTTCCTCCCAGTATATCCCAGTTTCCTCCCAGTATATCCCAGTTTCCTCCCAGTACATCCCAGTAAATCCCAGCTCGCTCCCAGTACATGCCAATACATCGCTGTACATTCCAGTTCTGTTCCTGTACATCCCAATACATCCCCGTTCCATGCCAGTACATCCCAGTTTCCTACCAGTTCATCCCCGTACATCCCAATTCCCTCCCGGTTCACTACCACTTCTTTCCCAGTGCCTCCCAATACATCCCAGTTCCGTCCCATTACATCCCAGTACGTCCCAGTTCCCTCCCAGTACATCCCAGGTCCCTCCCAGTACTGGGAGGGAACTGGGATGTACTGGGAGGCACTACAATGTGCGGGGATGCCCTGGGATGTACTGTGGAGGAACTAGGATGTACAGGCTTGTACTGGGTTGTACCGGGTGGAACTAGCAGGGATTTGGGATGTACCAGGATCTACTGGGATGTACTGGGATGTACTGGGAGGTAACTGTTATGTACTGGGAGTGAACTGGGATGTACTGGGACGTACTGGTAGGGAACTGGGATGTACTGGGAGGGAACTGGGACGTACTGTGAGGACACTGGGATGTACTGGTATGTACTGGGAGGGAAGTGTTATGTACTGAGGGGAACTGGGACGTACTGGGATGTACTGGGATGGAACTGTGAAGTACTGGGATGTACTGGGAGTGAACTGGGAGGGAACTGGGTATGTAGTAGGATGTATTGGGTGGGAACTGGGATGTACCAGGATGTACTGGGAGGGAACTGGTATGTACTGGGAGGGAACTGGGATGTAGTGGGAGGGAACTGGGAGGGAACTGGGATGTACTGGGAGGGAACTGGTATGTACTGGGAGGGAACTGGGATGTACTGGGACATACTGGCAGGGAACTGGGAGGTACTGGGAGGGGATTGGGATGTACTGGGAGGGAACTTGGATGTATTGGGAGGGAAGTGTTATGTACCAAGGGGGAACTGGGACGTACTGGGATGTAGTGGGAGTGAACTGTGAAGTACTGGGCTGTACTGGGAGGGAACTGGGATGTACTGGGAGGGAACTTTAAAGTACTGGGATGTACTTAGAGGAAACTGGGAGGCAACTGGCATGTACTGGGATGTACTGGAATGGAACTGGGAGTGAACTGTGTGTGAACTGGGAGGGAACTTGGATGTACTGTGAGGGAACTGGGATGTACTGGGATGTACTGGGAGGGACTGGGAGGGATCTGGGATGTACTGGGCTGCACTGGTAGGGAACTGGGATGTACTGGGAGGAAACTGGAATGTCCCAGTTGACACCCACTTCCCTCCCAGGTTCCTCCCAGTATATCCCAGTTTCCTCCCAGTATATCCCAGTTTCCTCCCAGTACATCCCAGTAAATCCCAGTTCGCTCCCAGTACATCCCAATACATCGCCGTACATTCCAGTTCCGTTCCTGTACATCCCAATACATCCCCGTTCCATGCCAGTACATCCCAGTTTCCTACCAGTTCATCCCCGTACATCCCAATTCCCTCCCGGTTCACTACCACTTCTTTCCCAGTGCCTCCCAATACATCCCAGTTCCGTCCCATTACATCCCAGTACATCCCAGTTCCCTCCCAGTACATCCCAGTTCCCTCCCAGTACTGGGCGGGAACTGGGATGTACTGGGAGGCACTACAATGTGCGGGGATGTCCTGGGATATACCGTGGAGGAACTAGGATGTACAGGCTTGTACTGGGTTGTACCGGGTGGAACTGGCAGGGATTTGGGATGTATCAGGATCTACTGGGATGTACTGGGATGTACTGGGAGGTAACTGTTATGTACTGGGAAGGAACAGGGAGGGAACTGGGATGTACTGGGAGGAAACTGGGATGTACTGGGAGGGAACTGGGACGTACTGTGAGGACACTGGGATGTACTGTTATGTACTGGGAGGGAAGTGTTATGTACTGAGGGGAACTGGGACGTACTGGGATGTACTGGGAGGGAACTGTGAAGTACTGGGATGTACTGGGAGTGAACTGGGAGGGAACTGGTATGTAGTAGGATGTACTGGGTGGGAACTGGGATGTACCGGGAGGGAACTGGTATGTACTGGGAGGGAACTGGGATGTACTGGGAGGGAACTGGGATGTACTGGGATGTAGTGGGAGGGAACTGGGAGGGAACTGGGATGTACTGGGAGGGAACTGGTATGTACTGGGAGGGAACTGGGATGTACTGGGACATACTGGCAGGGAACTGGGATGTACTGGGAGGGGATTGGGACGGACTGGGAGGGAACTGGGATGTACTGGGCTGCACTGGTAGGGAACTGGGATGTACTGGGAGGAAACTGGAATGTCCCAGTTGACACCCACTTCCCTCCCAGTTTCCTCCCAGTATATCCCAGTTTCCTCCCAGTATATCCCAGTTTCCTCCCAGTACATCCCAGTAAATCCCAGCTCGCTCCCAGTACATGCCAATACATCGCCGTACATTCCAGTTCTGTTCCTGTACATCCCAATACATCCCCGTTCCATGCCAGTACATCCCAGTTTCCTACCAGTTCATCCCCGTACATCCCAATTCCCTCCCGGTTCACTACCACTTCTTTCCCAGTGCCTCCCAATACATCCCAGTTCCGTCCCATTACATCCCAGTACGTCCCAGTTCCCTCCCAGTACATCCCAGGTCCCTCCCAGTACTGGGAGGGAACTGGGATGTACTGGGAGGCACTACAATGTGCGGGGATGCCCTGGGATGTACTGTGGAGGAACTAGGATGTACAGGCTTGTACTGGGTTGTACCGGGTGGAACTGGCAGGGATTTGGGATGTACCAGGATCTACTGGGATGTACTGGGATGTACTGGGAGGTAACTTTATGTACTGGGAGTGAACTGGGAGGGAACTGGGACGTACTGGTAGGGAATTGGGATGTACTGGGAGGGAACTGGGACGTACTGTGAGGACACTGGGATGTACTGTTATGTACTGGGAGGGAAGTGTTATGTACTGAGGGGAACTGGGACGTACTGGGATGTACTGGGAGGGAACTGTGAAGTACTGGGATGTACTGGGAGTGAACTGGGAGGGAACTGGTATGTAGTAGGATGTACTGGGTGGGAACTGGGATGTACCGGGAGGAAACTGGTGTGTACTGGGAGGGAACTGGTATGTACTGGGAGGGACCTGGGATGTACTGGGATGTAGTGGGAGGGAACTGGGAGGGAACTGGGATGTACTGGCAGGGAACTGGTATGTACTGGGAGGGAACTGGGATGTACTGGGACATACTGGCAGGGAACTGGGATGTACTGGGAGGGGATTGGGACGGACTGGGAGGGAACTGGGATGTACTGGGCTGCACTGGTAGGGAACTGGGATGTACTGGGAGGAAGCTGGAATGTCCCAGTTGACACCCACTTCCCTCCCAATTCCTCCCAGTATATCCCAGTTTCCTCCCAGTATATCCCAGTTTCCTCCCAGTACATCCCAGTAAATCCCAGCTCGCTGCCAGTACATGCCAATACATCGCTGTACATTCCAGTTCTGTTCCTGTACATCCCAATACATCCCCGTTCCATGCCAGTACATCCCAGTTTCCTACCAGTTCATCCCCGTACATCCCAATTCCCTCCCGGTTCTCTACCACTTCTTTCCCAGTGCCTCCCAATACATCCCAGTTCCGTCCCATTACATCCCAGTTCCCTCCCAGTACATCCCAGTTCCCTCCCAGTACATCCCAGGTCCCTCCCAGTACTGGGAGGGAACTGGGATGTACTGGGAGGCACTACAATGTGCGGGGATGCCCTGGGATGTACCGTGGAGGAACTAGGATGTACAGGCTTGTACTGGGTTGTACCGGGTGGAACTGGCAGGGATTTGAAATGTCCTAGGATCTACTAGGATGTACTGGGATGTACTGGGAGGTAACTGTTGTGTACTGGGAGTGAACTGGGAGGGAACTGTGAAGTACTGGGACGGACTGGGAGGGAACTGGGACGGACTGGGATGCACTGGTAGGGAACTGGGATGTACTGGGAGGAAACTGGAATGTCCCAGTTGACACCCACTTTCCTCCCAGTTTCCTCCCAGTATATCCCAGTTTCCTCCCAGTACATCCCAGTAAATCCCAGTTTGCTCCCAGTACATCGCAGTACATTCCAGTTCCGTTCCTGTCCATCCCAATACATCCCCGTTCCATGCCAGTACATCCCAGTTCCCTACCAGTTCATCCCCGTACATCCCAATTCCCTCCCGGTTCGCTACCACTTCTTTCCCAGTGCCTCCCAATACATCCCAGTTCCGTCCCATTACATCCCAGTACATCCCAGTTCCCTCCCAGTACATCCCAGTTCCCTCCCAGTACTGGGCGGGAACTGGGATGTACTGGGAGGCACTACAATGTGCGGGGATGTCCTGGGATATACCGTGGAGGAACTAGGATGTACAGGCTTGTACTGGGTTGTACCGGGTGGAACTGGCAGGGATTTGGGATGTACCAGGATCTACTGGGATGTACTGGGATGTACTGGGAGGTAACTGTTATGTACTGGGAAGGAACAGGGAGGGAACTGGGATGTACTGGGAGGAAACTGGGATGTACTGGGAGGGAACTGGGACGTACTGTGAGGACACTGGGATGTACTGGTATGTACTGGGAGGGAAGTGTTATGTACTGAGGGGAACTGGGACGTACTGGGATGTACTGGGAGGGAACTGTGAAGTACTGGGATGTACTGGGAGTGAACTGGGAGGGAACTGGTATGTAGTAGGATGTACTGGGTGGGAACTGGGATGTACCGGGAGGGAACTGGTATGTACTGGGAGGGAACTGGGATGTACTGGGAGGGAACTGGGATGTACTGGGATGTAGTGGGAGGGAACTGGGAGGGAACTGGGATGTACTGGGAGGGAACTGGTATGTACTGGGAGGGAACTGGGATGTACTGGGACATACTGGCAGGGAACTGGGATGTACTGGGAGGGGATTGGGACGGACTGGGAGGGAACTGGGATGTACTGGGCTGCACTGGTAGGGAACTGGGATGTACTGGGAGGAAACTGGAATGTCCCAGTTGACACCCACTTCCCTCCCAGTTTCCTCCCAGTATATCCCAGTTTCCTCCCAGTATATCCCAGTTTCCTCCCAGTACATCCCAGTAAATCCCAGCTCGCTGCCAGTACATGCCAATACATCGCTGTACATTCCAGTTCTGTTCCTGTACATCCCAATACATCCCCGTTCCATGCCAGTACATCCCAGTTTCCTACCAGTTCATCCCCGTACATCCCAGTTCCCTCCCGGTTCACTACCACTTCTTTCCCAGTGCCTCCCAATACATCCCAGTTCCGTCCCATTACATCTCAGTACATCCCAGTTCCCTCCCAGTACGTCCCAGTTCCCTCCCAGTACATCCCAGTTCCCTCCCAGTACTGGGAGGGAACTGGGATGTACTGGGAGGCACTACAATGTGCGGGGATGCCCTGGGATGTACTGTGGAGGAACTAGGAAGTACAGGCTTGTACTGGGTTGTACCGGGTGGAACTAGCAGGGATTTGGGATGTACCAGGATCTACTGGGATGTACTGGGATGTACTGGGAGGTAACTGTTATGTACTGGGAGTGAACTGGGAGGGAACTGGGACGTACTGGTAGGGAACTGGGATGTACTGGGAGGGAACTGGGACGTACTGTGAGGACACTGGGATGTACTGGTATGTACTGGGAGGGAAGTGTTATGTACTGAGGGGAACTGGGACGTACTGGGATGTACTGGGATGGAACTGTGAAGTACTGGGATGTACTGGGAGTGAACTGGGAGGGAACTGGTATGTAGTAGGATGTATTGGGTGGGAACTGGGATGTACCAGGATGTACCAGGATGTACTGGGAGGGAACTGGTATGTACTGGGAGGGAACTGGTATGTACTGGGAGGGAACTGGGATGTACTGGGACATACTGGCAGGGAACTGGGATGTACTGGGAGGGGATTGGGACTGTCTGGGAGGGAACTGGGATGTACTGGGCTGCACTGGTAGGGAACTGGGATGTACTGGGAGGAAACTGGAATGTCCCAGTTGACACCCACTTCCCTCCCAGTGCCTCCCAGTATATCCCAGTTTCCTCCCAGTATATCCCAGTTTCCTCCCAGTACATCCCAGTAAATCCCAGTTTGCTCCCAGTACATCCCAGTACATTCCAGTTCTGTTCCTGTACATCCCAATACATCCCCGTTCCATGCCAGTACATCCCAGTTTCCTACCAGTTCATCCCCGTACATCCCAATTCCCTCCCGGTTCACTACCACTTCTTTCCCAGTGCCTCCCAATACATCCCAGTTCCGTCCCATTACATCCCAGTACGTCCCAGTTCCCTCCCAGTACATCCCAGGTCCCTCCCAGTACTGGGAGGGAACTGGGATGTACTGGGAGGCACTACAATGTGCGGGGATGCCCTGGGATGTACTGTGGAGGAACTAGGATGTACAGGCTTGTACTGGGTTGTACCGGGTGGAACTGGCAGGGATTTGGGATGTACCAGGATCTACTGGGATGTACTGGGATGTACTGGGAGGTAACTGTTGTGTACTGGGAGTGAACTGGGAGAGAACTGGGATGTACTGGGAGGGAACTGGGATGTACTGTGAGGACACTGGGATGTACTGTTATGTACTGGGAGGGAAGTGTTATGTACTGAGGGGAACTGGGACGTACTGGGACGTGCTGGGAGGGAACTATGAAGTATTGGGATGTACTTAGAGGGAACTGGGATGTACTGGGAGGGAACTGGGAGTGAACTGGGAGGGAACTGTGAAGTACTGGGATGTACTTAGAGGGAACTGGTATGTACTGGGAGGGAACTGGGATGTACTGGGTGGAAAGTGTTGGGAATTGGGATTTACTGGGAGGGAACTGGGATGGACTGGGAGGGAACTGGGATGTAGTGGGACATACTGGGAGGGAACTGGGATGTACTGGGGTGTACTGGGAGGGAACTGTTATGTACCGAGGGGGAACTGGGATGTACTGGGAGTGAACTGTGAAGTACTGGGATGTACTTAGAGGGAAGTGGGAGGGAACTTGGATGCAGTGGGAGGGAACTGGGATTTACTTGGAGGAAAGTGGCATGTACTGGGATGTACTGGAATGGAACTGGGAGTGAACTGTGTGTGAACTGTGAGGGAACTGGGATGTACTGTGAGGGAACTGGGATGTACTGGGATGTACTGGGACGGACTGGGAGGGAACTGGGATGTACTGGGAGGGATCTGGGATGTACTGGGATGCACTGGTAGGGAACTGGGATGTACTGGGAGGAAACTGGAATGTCCCAGTTGACACCCACTTCCCTCCCAGTGCCTCCCAGTATATCCCAGTTTCCTCCCAGTACATCCCAGTAAATCCCAGTTTGCTCCCAGTACATCCCAGTACATCGCAGTACATTCCAGTTCCGTTCCTGTACATCCCAATACATCCCCGTTCCATGCCAGTACATCCCAGTTCCCTACCAGTTCATCCCCGTACATCCCAGTTCCCTCCCGGTTCACTACCACTTCTTTCCCAGTTCCGTCCCATTACATCCCAGTTCCGTCCCATTACATCCCAGTACATCCCAGTTCCCTCCCAGTACATCCCAGTTCCCTTCCAGTACATCCCAGGTCCCTCCCAGTACTGGGAGGGAGCTGGGATGTACTGGGAGGCACTACAATGTGCGGGGATGCCCTGGGATGTACTGTGGAGGAACTAGGATGTACAGGCTTGTACTGGGTTGTACCGGGTGGAACTGGCAGGGATTTGGGATGTACCAGGATCTACTGGGATGTACTGGGAGGTAACTGTTATGTACTGGGAAGGAACAGGGAGGGAACTGGGATGTACTGGTAGGGAACTGGGATGTACTGTGAGGGAACTGGGACGTACTGTGAGGACACTGGGATGTACTGGTATGTACTGGGAGGGAAGTGTTATGTACTGAGGGGAACTGGGACGTACTGGGATGTACTGGGAGGGAACTGTGAAGTACTGGGATGTACTGGGTGGGAACTGGGATGTACCGGGAGGGAACTGGGATGTACTGGGAGGGAACTGGTATGTACTGGGAGGGAACTGGGATGTACTGGGATGTAGTGGGAGGGAACTGGGAGGGAACTGGGATGTACTGGGAGGGAACTGGTATGTACTGGGAGGGAACTGGGATGTACTGGGACATACTGGCAGGGAACTGGGATGTACTGGGAGGGGATTGGGACGGACTGGGAGGGAACTGGGATGTACTGGGCTGCACTGGTAGGGAACTGGGATGTACTGGGAGGAAGCTGGAATGTCCCAGTTGACACCCACTTCCCTCCCAATTCCTCCCAGTATATCCCAGTTTCCTCCCAGTATATCCCAGTTTCCTCCCAGTACATCCCAGTAAATCCCAGCTCGCTGCCAGTACATGCCAATACATCGCTGTACATTCCAGTTCTGTTCCTGTACATCCCAATACATCCCCGTTCCATGCCAGTACATCCCAGTTTCCTACCAGTTCATCCCCGTACATCCCAATTCCCTCCCGGTTCTCTACCACTTCTTTCCCAGTGCCTCCCAATACATCCCAGTTCCGTCCCATTACATCCCAGTTCCCTCCCAGTACATCCCAGGTCCCTCCCAGTACTGGGAGGGAACTGGGATGTACTGGGAGGCACTACAATGTGCGGGGATGCCCTGGGATGTACCGTGGAGGAACTAGGATGTACAGGCTTGTACTGGGTTGTACCGGGTGGAACTGGCAGGGATTTGAAATGTCCTAGGATCTACTAGGATGTACTGGGATGTACTGGGAGGTAACTGTTGTGTACTGGGAGTGAACTGGGAGGGAACTGTGAAGTACTGGGACGGACTGGGAGGGAACTGGGACGGACTGGGATGCACTGGTAGGGAACTGGGATGTACTGGGAGGAAACTGGAATGTCCCAGTTGACACCCACTTTCCTCCCAGTTTCCTCCCAGTATATCCCAGTTTCCTCCCAGTACATCCCAGTAAATCCCAGTTTGCTCCCAGTACATCGCAGTACATTCCAGTTCCGTTCCTGTCCATCCCAATACATCCCCGTTCCATGCCAGTACATCCCAGTTCCCTACCAGTTCATCCCCGTACATCCCAATTCCCTCCCGGTTCGCTACCACTTCTTTCCCAGTGCCTCCCAATACATCCCAGTTCCGTCCCATTACATCCCAGTACATCCCAGTTCCCTCCCAGTACATCCCAGTTCCCTCCCAGTACTGGGCGGGAACTGGGATGTACTGGGAGGCACTACAATGTGCGGGGATGTCCTGGGATATACCGTGGAGGAACTAGGATGTACAGGCTTGTACTGGGTTGTACCGGGTGGAACTGGCAGGGATTTGGGATGTACCAGGATCTACTGGGATGTACTGGGATGTACTGGGAGGTAACTGTTATGTACTGGGAAGGAACAGGGAGGGAACTGGGATGTACTGGGAGGAAACTGGGATGTACTGGGAGGGAACTGGGACGTACTGTGAGGACACTGGGATGTACTGGTATGTACTGGGAGGGAAGTGTTATGTACTGAGGGGAACTGGGACGTACTGGGATGTACTGGGAGGGAACTGTGAAGTACTGGGATGTACTGGGAGTGAACTGGGAGGGAACTGGTATGTAGTAGGATGTACTGGGTGGGAACTGGGATGTACCGGGAGGGAACTGGTATGTACTGGGAGGGAACTGGGATGTACTGGGAGGGAACTGGGATGTACTGGGATGTAGTGGGAGGGAACTGGGAGGGAACTGGGATGTACTGGGAGGGAACTGGTATGTACTGGGAGGGAACTGGGATGTACTGGGACATACTGGCAGGGAACTGGGATGTACTGGGAGGGGATTGGGACGGACTGGGAGGGAACTGGGATGTACTGGGCTGCACTGGTAGGGAACTGGGATGTACTGGGAGGAAACTGGAATGTCCCAGTTGACACCCACTTCCCTCCCAGTTTCCTCCCAGTATATCCCAGTTTCCTCCCAGTATATCCCAGTTTCCTCCCAGTACATCCCAGTAAATCCCAGCTCGCTGCCAGTACATGCCAATACATCGCTGTACATTCCAGTTCTGTTCCTGTACATCCCAATACATCCCCGTTCCATGCCAGTACATCCCAGTTTCCTACCAGTTCATCCCCGTACATCCCAGTTCCCTCCCGGTTCACTACCACTTCTTTCCCAGTGCCTCCCAATACATCCCAGTTCCGTCCCATTACATCTCAGTACATCCCAGTTCCCTCCCAGTACGTCCCAGTTCCCTCCCAGTACATCCCAGTTCCCTCCCAGTACTGGGAGGGAACTGGGATGTACTGGGAGGCACTACAATGTGCGGGGATGCCCTGGGATGTACTGTGGAGGAACTAGGAAGTACAGGCTTGTACTCGGTTGTACCGGGTGGAACTGGCAGGGATTTGGGATGTACCAGGATCTACTGGGATGTACTGGGATGTACTGGGAGGTAACTGTTGTGTACTGGGAGTGAACTGGGAGAGAACTGGGATGTACTGGGAGGGAACTGGGATGTACTGTGAGGACACTGGGATGTACTGGTATGTACTGGGAGGGAAGTGTTATGTACTGAGGGGAACTGGGACGTACTGGGACGTGCTGGGAGGGAACTATGAAGTATTGGGATGTACTTAGAGGGAACTGGGATGTACTGGGAGGGAACTGGGAGGGAACTGGGAGGGAACTGTGAAGTACTGGGATGTACTGGGAGGGAACTGGTATGTACTGGGAGGGAACTGGGATGTACTGGGTGGAAAGTGTTGGGAATTGGGATTTACTGGGAGGGAACTGGGATGGACTGGGAGGGAACTGGGATGTAGTGGGACATACTGGGAGGGAACTGGGATGTACTGGGGTGTACTGGGAGGGAATTGTTATGTACCGAGGGGGAACTGGGATGTACTGGGAGTGAACTGTGAAGTACTGGGATGTACTTAGAGGGAAGTGGGAGGGAACTTGGATGTAGTGGGAGGGAACTGGGATTTACTTGGAGGAAAGTGGCATGTACTGGGATGTACTGGAATGGAACTGGGAGTGAACTGTGTGTGAACTGTGAGGGAACTGGGATGTACTGTGAGGGAACTGGGATGTACTGGGACGTACTGGGACAGACTGGGAGGGATCTGGGATGTACTGGGAGGGATCTGGGATGTACTGGGAGGCACTACAATGTGCGGGGATGCCCTGGAATGTACTGTGGAGGAACTAGGATGTACAGGCTTGTACTGGGTTGTACCGGGTGGAACTGGCAGGGATTTGGGATGTACCAGGATCTACTGGGATGTACTGGGATGTACTGGGAGGTAACTGTTATGTACTGGGAGTGAACTGGGAGGGAACTGGGACGTACTGGTAGGGAACTGGGATGTACTGGGAGGGAACTGGGACGTACTGTGAGGACACTGGGATGTACTGGTATGTACTGGGAGGGAAGTGTTATGTACTGAGGGGAACTGGGACGTACTGGGATGTACTGGGATGGAACTGTGAAGTACTGGGATGTACTGGGAGTGAACTGGGAGGGAACTGGTATGTAGTAGGATGTATTGGGTGGGAACTGGGATGTACCAGGATGTACTGGGAGGGAACTGGTATGTACTGGGAGGGAACTGGTATGTACTGGGAGGGAACTGGGATGTACTGGGACATACTGGCAGGGAACTGGGATGTACTGGGAGGGGATTGGGACGGACTGGGAGGGAACTGGGATGTACTGGGCTGCACTGGTAGGGAACTGGGATGTACTGGGAGGAAACTGGAATGTCCCAGTTGACACCCACTTCCCTCCCAGTGCCTCCCAGTATATCCCAGTTTCCTCCCAGTATATCCCAGTTTCCTCCCAGTACATCCCAGTAAATCCCAGTTTGCTCCCAGTACATCCCAGTACATTCCAGTTCTGTTCCTGTACATCCCAATACATCCCCGTTCCATGCCAGTACATCCCAGTTTCCTACCAGTTCATCCCCGTACATCCCAATTCCCTCCCGGTTCACTACCACTTCTTTCCCAGTGCCTCCCAATACATCCCAGTTCCGTCCCATTACATCCCAGTACGTCCCAGTTCCCTCCCAGTACATCCCAGGTCCCTCCCAGTACTGGGAGGGAACTGGGATGTACTGGGAGGCACTACAATGTGCGGGGATGCCCTGGGATGTACTGTGGAGGAACTAGGATGTACAGGCTTGTACTGGGTTGTACCGGGTGGAACTGGCAGGGATTTGGGATGTACCAGGATCTACTGGGATGTACTGGGATGTACTGGGAGGTAACTGTTGTGTACTGGGAGTGAACTGGGAGAGAACTGGGATGTACTGGGAGGGAACTGGGATGTACTGTGAGGACACTGGGATGTACTGTTATGTACTGGGAGGGAAGTGTTATGTACTGAGGGGAACTGGGACGTACTGGGACGTGCTGGGAGGGAACTATGAAGTATTGGGATGTACTTAGAGGGAACTGGGATGTACTGGGAGGGAACTGGGAGTGAACTGGGAGGGAACTGTGAAGTACTGGGATGTACTTAGAGGGAACTGGTATGTACTGGGAGGGAACTGGGATGTACTGGGTGGAAAGTGTTGGGAATTGGGATTTACTGGGAGGGAACTGGGATGGACTGGGAGGGAACTGGGATGTAGTGGGACATACTGGGAGGGAACTGGGATGTACTGGGGTGTACTGGGAGGGAACTGTTATGTACCGAGGGGGAACTGGGATGTACTGGGAGTGAACTGTGAAGTACTGGGATGTACTTAGAGGGAAGTGGGAGGGAACTTGGATGCAGTGGGAGGGAACTGGGATTTACTTGGAGGAAAGTGGCATGTACTGGGATGTACTGGAATGGAACTGGGAGTGAACTGTGTGTGAACTGTGAGGGAACTGGGATGTACTGTGAGGGAACTGGGATGTACTGGGATGTACTGGGACGGACTGGGAGGGAACTGGGATGTACTGGGAGGGATCTGGGATGTACTGGGATGCACTGGTAGGGAACTGGGATGTACTGGGAGGAAACTGGAATGTCCCAGTTGACACCCACTTCCCTCCCAGTGCCTCCCAGTATATCCCAGTTTCCTCCCAGTACATCCCAGTAAATCCCAGTTTGCTCCCAGTACATCCCAGTACATCGCAGTACATTCCAGTTCCGTTCCTGTACATCCCAATACATCCCCGTTCCATGCCAGTACATCCCAGTTCCCTACCAGTTCATCCCCGTACATCCCAGTTCCCTCCCGGTTCACTACCACTTCTTTCCCAGTTCCGTCCCATTACATCCCAGTTCCGTCCCATTACATCCCAGTACATCCCAGTTCCCTCCCAGTACATCCCAGTTCCCTTCCAGTACATCCCAGGTCCCTCCCAGTACTGGGAGGGAGCTGGGATGTACTGGGAGGCACTACAATGTGCGGGGATGCCCTGGGATGTACTGTGGAGGAACTAGGATGTACAGGCTTGTACTGGGTTGTACCGGGTGGAACTGGCAGGGATTTGGGATGTACCAGGATCTACTGGGATGTACTGGGAGGTAACTGTTATGTACTGGGAAGGAACAGGGAGGGAACTGGGATGTACTGGTAGGGAACTGGGATGTACTGTGAGGGAACTGGGACGTACTGTGAGGACACTGGGATGTACTGGTATGTACTGGGAGGGAAGTGTTATGTACTGAGGGGAACTGGGACGTACTGGGATGTACTGGGAGGGAACTGTGAAGTACTGGGATGTACTGGGTGGGAACTGGGATGTACCGGGAGGGAACTGGGATGTACTGGGAGGGAACTGGTATGTACTGGGAGGGAACTGGGATGTACTGGGATGTAGTGGGAGGGAACTGGGAGGGAACTGGGATGTACTGGGAGGGAACTGGTATGTACTGGGAGGGAACTGGGATGTACTGGGACATACTGGCAGGGAACTGGGATGTACTGGGAGGGGATTGTGACGGACTGGGAGGGAACTGGGATGTACTGGGCTGCACTGGTAGGGAACTGGGATGTACTGGGAGGAAGCTGGAATGTCCCAGTTGACACCCACTTCCCTCCCAATTCCTCCCAGTATATCCCAGTTTCCTCCCAGTATATCCCAGTTTCCTCCCAGTACATCCCAGTAAATCCCAGCTCGCTGCCAGTACATGCCAATACATCGCTGTACATTCCAGTTCTGTTCCTGTACATCCCAATACATCCCCGTTCCATGCCAGTACATCCCAGTTTCCTACCAGTTCATCCCCGTACATCCCAATTCCCTCCCGGTTCTCTACCACTTCTTTCCCAGTGCCTCCCAATACATCCCAGTTCCGTCCCATTACATCCCAGTTCCCTCCCAGTACATCCCAGTTCCCTCCCAGTACATCCCAGTTCCCTCCCAGTACTGGGAGGGACCTGGGATGTACTGGGAGGCACTACAATGTGCGGGGATGCCCTGGGATGTACCGTGGAGGAACTAGGATGTACAGGCTTGTACTGGGTTGTACCGGGTGGAACTGGCAGGGATTTGAAATGTCCTAGGATCTACTAGGATGTACTGGGATGTACTGGGAGGTAACTGTTGTGTACTGGGAGTGAACTGGGAGGGAACTGTGAAGTACTGGGACGGACTGGGAGGGAACTGGGACGGACTGGGATGCACTGGTAGGGAACTGGGATGTACTGGGAGGAAACTGGAATGTCCCAGTTGACACCCACTTTCCTCCCAGTTTCCTCCCAGTATATCCCAGTTTCCTCCCAGTACATCCCAGTAAATCCCAGTTTGCTCCCAGTACATCGCAGTACATTCCAGTTCCGTTCCTGTCCATCCCAATACATCCCCGTTCCATGCCAGTACATCCCAGTTCCCTACCAGTTCATCCCCGTACATCCCAATTCCCTCCCGGTTCGCTACCACTTCTTTCCCAGTGCCTCCCAATACATCCCAGTTCCGTCCCATTACATCCCAGTACATCCCAGTTCCCTCCCAGTACATCCCAGTTCCCTCCCAGTACTGGGCGGGAACTGGGATGTACTGGGAGGCACTACAATGTGCGGGGATGTCCTGGGATATACCGTGGAGGAACTAGGATGTACAGGCTTGTACTGGGTTGTACCGGGTGGAACTGGCAGGGATTTGGGATGTACCAGGATCTACTGGGATGTACTGGGATGTACTGGGAGGTAACTGTTATGTACTGGGAAGGAACAGGGAGGGAACTGGGATGTACTGGGAGGAAACTGGGATGTACTGTGAGGGAACTGGGACGTACTGTGAGGACACTGGGATGTACTGGTATGTACTGGGAGGGAAGTGTTATGTACTGAGGGGAACTGGGACGTACTGGGATGTACTGGGAGGGAACTGTGAAGTACTGGGATGTACTGGGAGTGAACTGGGAGGGAACTGGTATGTAGTAGGATGTACTGGGTGGGAACTGGGATGTACCGGGAGGGAACTGGTATGTACTGGGAGGGAACTGGGATGTACTGGGAGGGAACTGGGATGTACTGGGATGTAGTGGGAGGGAACTGGGAGGGAACTGGGATGTACTGGGAGGGAACTGGTATGTACTGGGAGGGAACTGGGATGTACTGGGACATACTGGCAGGGAACTGGGATGTACTGGGAGGGGATTGGGACGGACTGGGAGGGAACTGGGATGTACTGGGCTGCACTGGTAGGGAACTGGGATGTACTGGGAGGAAACTGGAATGTCCCAGTTGACACCCACTTCCCTCCCAGTTTCCTCCCAGTATATCCCAGTTTCCTCCCAGTATATCCCAGTTTCCTCCCAGTACATCCCAGTAAATCCCAGCTCGCTGCCAGTACATGCCAATACATCGCTGTACATTCCAGTTCTGTTCCTGTACATCCCAATACATCCCCGTTCCATGCCAGTACATCCCAGTTTCCTACCAGTTCATCCCCGTACATCCCAGTTCCCTCCCGGTTCACTACCACTTCTTTCCCAGTGCCTCCCAATACATCCCAGTTCCGTCCCATTACATCTCAGTACATCCCAGTTCCCTCCCAGTACGTCCCAGTTCCCTCCCAGTACATCCCAGTTCCCTCCCAGTACTGGGAGGGAACTGGGATGTACTGGGAGGCACTACAATGTGCGGGGATGCCCTGGGATGTACTGTGGAGGAACTAGGAAGTACAGGCTTGTACTCGGTTGTATCGGGTGGAACTGGCAGGGATTTGGGATGTACCAGGATCTACTGGGATGTACTGGGATGTACTGGGAGGTAACTGTTGTGTACTGGGAGTGAACTGGGAGAGAACTGGGATGTACTGGGAGGGAACTGGGATGTACTGTGAGGACACTGGGATGTACTGGTATGTACTGGGAGGGAAGTGTTTTGTACTGAGGGGAACTGGGACGTACTGGGACGTGCTGGGAGGGAACTATGAAGTATTGGGATGTACTTAGAGGGAACTGGGATGTACTGGGAGGGAACTGGGAGGGAACTGGGAGGGAACTGTGAAGTACTGGGATGTACTGGGAGGGAACTGGTATGTACTGGGAGGGAACTGGGATGTACTGGGTGGAAAGTGTTGGGAATTGGGATTTACTGGGAGGGAACTGGGATGGACTGGGAGGGAACTGGGATGTAGTGGGACATACTGGGAGGGAACTGGGATGTACTGGGGTGTACTGGGAGGGAATTGTTATGTACCGAGGGGGAACTGGGATGTACTGGGAGTGAACTGTGAAGTACTGGGATGTACTTAGAGGGAAGTGGGAGGGAACTTGGATGTAGTGGGAGGGAACTGGGATTTACTTGGAGGAAAGTGGCATGTACTGGGATGTACTGGAATGGAACTGGGAGTGAACTGTGTGTGAACTGTGAGGGAACTGGGATGTACTGTGAGGGAACTGGGATGTACTGGGACGTACTGGGACAGACTGGGAGGGATCTGGGATGTACTGGGAGGGATCTGGGATGTACTGGGAGGCACTACAATGTGCGGGGATGCCCTGGAATGTACTGTGGAGGAACTAGGATGTACAGGCTTGTACTGGGTTGTACCGGGTGGAACTAGCAGGGATTTGGGATGTACCAGGATCTACTGGGATGTACTGGGATGTACTGGGAGGTAACTGTTATGTACTGGGAGTGAACTGGGAGGGAACTGGGACGTACTGGTAGGGAACTGGGATGTACTGGGAGGGAACTGGGACGTACTGTGAGGACACTGGGATGTACTGGTATGTACTGGGAGGGAAGTGTTATGTACTGAGGGGAACTGGGACGTACTGGGATGTACTGGGATGGAACTGTGAAGTACTGGGATGTACTGGGAGTGAACTGGGAGGGAACTGGTATGTAGTAGGATGTATTGGGTGGGAACTGGGATGTACCAGGATGTACCAGGATGTACTGGGAGGGAACTGGTATGTACTGGGAGGGAACTGGTATGTACTGGGAGGGAACTGGGATGTACTGGGACATACTGGCAGGGAACTGGGATGTACTGGGAGGGGATTGGGACTGTCTGGGAGGGAACTGGGATGTACTGGGCTGCACTGGTAGGGAACTGGGATGTACTGGGAGGAAACTGGAATGTCCCAGTTGACACCCACTTCCCTCCCAGTGCCTCCCAGTATATCCCAGTTTCCTCCCAGTATATCCCAGTTTCCTCCCAGTACATCCCAGTAAATCCCAGTTTGCTCCCAGTACATCCCAGTACATTACAGTTCTGTTCCTGTACATCCCAATACATCCCCGTTCCATGCCAGTACATCCCAGTTTCCTACCAGTTCATCCCCGTACATCCCAATTCCCTCCCGGTTCACTACCACTTCTTTCCCAGTGCCTCCCAATACATCCCAGTTCCGTCCCATTACGTCCCAGTACATCCCAGTTCCCTCCCAGTACGTCCCAGGTCCCTCCCAGTACTGGGAGGGAACTGGGATGTACTGGGAGGCACTACAATGTGCGGGGATGCCCTGGGATGTACTGTGGAGGAACTAGGATGTACAGGCTTGTACTGGGTTGTACCGGGTGGAACTGGCAGGGATTTGGGATGTACCAGGATCTACTGGGATGTACTGGGATGTACTGGGAGGTAACTGTTATGTACTGGGAGTGAACAGGGAGGGAACTGGGACGTACTGGTAGGGAACTGGGATGTACTGGGAGGGAACTGGGACGTACTGTGAGGACACTGGGATGTACTGGTATGTACTGGGAGGGAAGTGTTATGTACTGAGGGGAACTGGGACGTACTGGGATGTACTGGGAGGGAACTGTGAAGTACTGGGATGTACTGGGAGTGAACTGGGAGGGAACTGGTATGTAGTAGGATGTACTGGGTGGGAACTGGGATGTACCAGGATGTACTGGGATGTACTGGGAGGGAACTGGTATGTACTGGGAGGGAACTGGGAGGGAACTGGGATGTAGTGGGAGGGAACTGGTATGTACTGGGAGGGAACTGGGATGTACTGGGACATACTGGCAGGGAACTGGGATGTACTGGGAGGGGATTGGGATGTACTGGGAGGGAACTTGGATGTATTGGGAGGGAAGTGTTATGTACCAAGGGGGAACTGGGACGTACTGGGATGTAGTGGGAGTGAACTGTGAAGTACTGGGATGTACTGTGAGGGAACTGGGATGTACTGGGAGGGAACTTTAAAGTACTGGGATGTACTTAGAGGAAACTGGGAGGCAACTGGCATGTACTGGGATGTACTGGAATGGAACTGGGAGTGAACTGTGTGTGAACTGGGAGGGAACTGGGATGTACTGTGAGGGAACTGGGATGTACTGGGATGTACTGGGAGGGACTGGGAGGGAACTGGGATGTACTGGGCTGCACTGGTAGGGAACTGGGATGTACTGGGAGGAAACTGGAATGTCCCAGTTGACACCCACTTCCCTCCCAATGCCTCCCAGTATATCCCAGTTTCCTCCCAGTATATCCCAGTTTCCTCCCAGTACATCCCAGTAAATCCCAGTTTGCTCCCAATACATCGCAGTACATTCCAGTTCCGTTCCTGTACATCCCAATACATCCCCGTTCCATGCCAGTACATCCCAGTTTCCTACCAGTTCATCCCCGTACATCCCAATTCCCTCCCGGTTCGCTACCACTTCTTTCCTAGTGCCTCCCAATACATCCCAGTTCCGTCCCATTACATCCCAGTACATCCCAGGTCCCTCCCAGTACATCCCAGGTCCCTCCCAGTACATCCCAGGTCCCTCCCAGTTAATCCCAGGTCCCTCCCAGTACTGGGAGGGACCTGGGATGTACTGGGAGGCACTACAATGTGCGGGGATGCCCTGGGATGTACTGTGGAGGAACTAGGATGTACAGGCTTGTACTGGGTTGTACCGGGTGGAACTGGCAGGGATTTGGGATGTACCAGGATCTACTGGGATGTACTGGGATGTACTGGGAGGTAACTGTTATGTACTGGGAGTGAACTGGAAGGGAACTGGGACGTACTGGTAGGGAACTGGGATGTACTGGGAGGGAATTGGGACGTACTGTGAGGACACTGGGATGTACTGTTATGTACTGGGAGGGAAGTGTTATGTACAGAGGGGAACCGGTGCGTACTGGGATGTACTGGGATGGAACTGTGAAGTACTGGGATGTACTGGGAGTGAACTGGGAGGGAACTGGTATGTGGTAGGATGTACTGGGTGGGAACTGGGATGTACCAGGATGTACTGGGATGTACTGGGAGTGAACTGGTATGTACTGGGAGGGAACTTGTATGTACTGGGAGGGAACTGGGATGTACTGGGACATACTGGCAGGGAACTGGGATGTACTGGGAGGGGATTGGGACGGACTGGGAGGGAACTGGGATGTACTGGGCTGCACTGGTAGGGAACTGGGATGTACTGGGAGGAAACTGGAATGTCCCAGTTGACACCCACTTCCCTCCCAATGCCTCCCAGTATATCCCAGTTTCCTCCCAGTATATCCCAGTTTCCTCCCAGTACATCCCAGTAAATCCCAGCTCGCTGCCAGTACATGCCAATACATCGCTGTACATTCCAGTTCTGTTCCTGTACATCCCAATACATCCCCGTTCCATGCCAGTACATCCCAGTTCCCTACCAGTTCATCCCCGTACATCCCAATTCCCTCCCGGTTCACTACCACTTCTTTCCCAGTGCCTCCCAATACATCCCAGTTCCGTCCCATTACATCCCAGTACATCCCAGTTCCCTCCCAGTACATCCCAGTTCCCTCCCAGTACTGTGAGGGAACTGGGACGTACTGTGAGGACACTGGGATGTACTGGTATGTACTGGGAGGGAAGTGTTATGTACTGAGGGGAACTGGGACGTACTGGGATGTACTGGGAGGGAACTGTGAAGTACTGGGATGTACTGGGAGTGAACTGGGAGGGAACTGGTATGTAGTAGGATGTACTGGGTGGGAACTGGGATGTACCAGGATGTACTGGGAGGGAACTGGGATTTACTGGGAGGGAACTGGGATGTACTGGGACATACTGGCAGGGAACTGGGATGTACTGGGAGGGGATTGGGACGGACTGGGAGGGAACTGGGATGTACTGGTAGGGAACTGGCATGTACTGGGAGGGAACTGGGACTTACTGTGAGGGCACTGGGATGTACTGGTATGTACTGGGAGGGAAGTGTTATGTACTGAGGGGAACTGGGACGTACTGGGATGTACTGGGAGGGAACTGTGAAGTACTGGGATGTACTGGGAGTGAACTGGGAGGGAACTGGTATGTAGTAGGATGTACTGGGTGGGAACTGGGATGTACCGGGAGGGAACTGGGATGTACTGGGATGGAACTGGTATGTACTGGGAGGGAACTGGGATGTACTGGGATGTAGTGGGAGGGAACTGGGAGGGAACTGGGATGTACTGGGAGGGAACTGGGATGTACTGGGAGGGAACTGGGATGTACTGGGACATACTGGCAGGGAACTGGGATGTACTGGGAGGGGATTGGGACGGACTGGGAGGGAACTGGGATGTACTGGGCTGCACTGGTAGGGAACTGGGATGTACTGGGAGGAAACTGGAATGTCCCAGTTGACACCCACTTCCCTCCCAGTGCCTCCCAGTATATCCCAGTTTCCTCCCAGTACATCCCAGTAAATCCCAGTTTGCTCCCAGTACATCCCTGTACATCGCAGTACATTCCAGTTCCGTTCCTGTACATCCCAATACATCCCCATTCAATGCCAGTACAACGCAGTTCCCTACCAGTTCATCCCCGTACATCCCAATTCCCTCCCGGTTCACTACCACTTCTTTCCCAGTTCCGTCCCATTACATCCCAGTTCCGTCCCATTACATCCCAGTACATCCCAGTTCCCTCCCAGTACATCCCAGTACATCCCAGTACATCCCAGTTCCCTCCCAGTACTGGGAGGGAACTGGGATGTACTGGGAGGCACTACAATGTGCGGGGATGCCCTGGGATGTACTGTGGAGGAACTAGGATGTACAGGCTTGTACTGGGTTGTACCGGGTGGAACTGGCAGGGATTTGGGATGTACCAGGATCTACTGGGATGTACTGGGAGGTAACTGTTATGTACTGGGAGTGAACAGGGAGGGAACTGGGATGTACTGGGAGGAAACTGGGATGTACTGTGAGGGAACTGGGACGTACTGTGAGGACACTGGGATGTACTGTTATGTACTGGGAGGGAAGTGTTATGTACTGAGGGGAACTGGGACGTACTGGGATGTACTGGGAGGGAACTGTGAAGTACTGGGATGTACTGGGAGTGAACTGGGAGGGAACTGGTATGTAGTAGGATGTACTGGGTGGGAACTGGGATGTACCGGGAGGGAACTGGTATGTACTGGGAGGGAACTGGGATGTACTGGGAGGCACTACAATGTGCGGGGATGCCCTGGGATGTACCGTGGAGGAACTAGGATGGACAGGCTTGTACTGGGTTGTACCGGGTGGAACTGGCAGGGATTTGAAATGTCCTAGGATCTACTAGGATGTACTGGGAGGTAACTGTTATGTACTGGGAGTGAACTGGGAGGGAACTGGGATGTACTGGGAGGGAACTGGGACGTACCGTGAGGACACTGGGATGTACTGGTATGTACTGGGAGGGAAGTGTTATGTACTGAGGGGAACTAGGACGTACTGGGATGTACTGGGAGGGAACTGTGAAGTACTGGGATGTACTGGGAGTGAACTGGGAGGGAACTGGTATGTAGTAGGATGTACTGGGTGGGAACTGGGATGTACCGGGAGGGAACTGGGATGTACTGGGAGGGAACTGGTATGTACTGGGAGGGAACTGGGATGTACTGGGATGTAGTGGGAGGGAACTGGGAGGGAACTGGGATGTACTGGGAGCGAACTGGTATGTACTGGGAGGGAACTGGGATGTACTGGGACATACTGGCAGGGAACTGGGATGTACTGGGAGGGGATTGGGACGGACTGGGAGGGAACTGGGATGTACTGGGCTGCACTGGTAGGGAACTGGGATGTACTGGGAGGAAACTGGAATGTCCCAGTTGACACCCACTTCCCTCCCAATGCCTCCCAGTATATCCCAGTTTCCTCCCAGTATATCCCAGTTTCCTCCCAGTACATCCCAGTAAATCCCAGTTCGCTCCCAGTACATCCCAGTACATCGCAGTACATTCCAGTTCCGTTCCTGTACATCCCAATACATCCCCGTTCCATGCCAGTACATCCCAGTTTCCTACCAGTTCATCCCCGTACATCCCAATTCCCTCCCGGTACACTACCACTTCTTTCCCAGTGCCTCCCAATACATCCCAGTTCCGTCCCATTACATCCCAGTACATCCCAGTTCCCTCCCAGTACGTCCCAGTTCCCTCCCAGTACTGGGAGGGAGCTGGGATGTACTGGGAGGCACTACAATGTGCGGGGATGCCCTGGGATGTACTGTGGAGGAACTAGGATGTACAGGCTTGTACTGGGTTGTACCGGGTGGAACTGGCAGGGATTTGGGATGTACCAGGATCTACTGGGATGTACTGGGATGTACTGGGAGGTAACTGTTGTGTACTGGGAAGGAACTGGTAGGGAACTGGTATGTACTGGTAGGGAACTGGGATGTACTGGACGGGAACTGGGACGTAGTGTGAGGACACTGGGATGTACTGTTATGTACTGGGAGGGAAGTGTTATGTACTGAGGGTGAACTGGGACGTACTGGGATGTACTGGGATGGAACTGTGAAGTACGGGGATGTACTGGGAGTGAACTGGGAGGGAACTGGTATGTAGTAGAATGTACTGGGTGGGAACTGGGATGTACCAGGATGTACTGGGATGTACTGGGAGGGAACTGGTATGTACTGGGAGGGAACTGGGATGTACTGGGTGGAAAGTGTTGGGAATTGGGATGTAGTGGGAGGGAACTGGTATGTACTGGAAGGGAACTGGGATGTAGTGGGACATACTGGGAGGGAACTGGGATGTACTGGGGTATACTGGGAGGGAACTGTTATGTACCGAGGGGGAACTGGGATGTACTGGGAGTGAACTGTGAAGTACTGGGATGTACTTAGAGGGAACTGGGATGTACTGGGAGGGAACTGGGATGTAGTGGGACATACTGGGAGTGAACTGTGAAGTACTGGGATGTACTTAGAGGGAAGTGGGAGGGAACTTGGATGTAGTGGGAGGGAACTGGGATTTACTTGGAGGAAAGTGGCATGTACTGGGATGTACTGGAATGGAACTGGGAGTGAACTGTGTGTGAACTGTGAGGGAACTGGGATGTACTGTGAGGGAACTGGGATGTACTGGGATGTACTGGGACAGACTGGGAGGGATCTGGGATGTACTGGGAGGGATCTGGGATGTACTGGGCTGCACTGGTAGGGAACTGGGATGTACTGGGAGGAAACTGGAATGTCCCAGTTGACACCCACTTCCCTCCCAGTTCCTCCCAGTATATCCCAGTTTCCTCCCAGTACATCCCAGTAAATCCCAGCTCGCTGCCAGTACATGCCAATACATCGCTGTACATTCCAGTTCTGTTCCTGTACATCCCAATACATCCCCGTTCCATGCCAGTACATCCCAGTTTCCTACCAGTTCATCCCCGTACATCCCAATTCCCTCCCGGTTCACTACCAGTTCTTTCCCAGTGCCTCCCAATACATCCCAGTTCCGTCCCATTACATCCCAGTACATCTCAGTTCCCTCCCAGTACATCCAGTTCCCTCCCAGTACGTCCCAGTTCCCTCCCAGTACGTCCCAGTTCCCTCCCAGTACATCCCAGGTCCCTCCCAGTACTGGGAGGGAACTGGGATGTACTGGGAGGCACTACAATGTGCGGGGATGTCCTGGGATGTACCGTGGAGGAACTAGGATGTACAGGCTTGTACTGGGTTGTACCGGGTGGAACTGGCAGGGATTTGGGATGTACCAGGATCTACTAGGATGTACTGGGATGTACTGGGAGGTAACTGTTGTGTACTGGGAGTGAACTGGGAGGGAACTGGGATGTACTGGGAGGCACTACAATGTGCGGGGATGCCCTGGGATGTACTGTGGAGGCACTAGGATGTACAGGCTTGTACTGGGTTGTACCGGGTGGAACTGGCAGGGATTTGGGATGTACCAGGATCTACTGGGATGTACTGGGATGTACTGGGAGGTAACTGTTATGTACTGGGAAGGAACTGGTAGGGAACTGGGATGTACTGGTAGGGAACTGGGATGTACTGGGAGGGAACTGGGACGTACCGTGAGGACACTGGGATGTACTGGTATGTACTGGGAGGGAAGTGTTATGTACTGAGGGGAACTGGGACGTACTGGGATGTACTGGGAGGGAACTGTGAAGTACTGGGATGTACTGGGAGTGAACTGGGAGGGAACTGGTATGTAGTAGGATGTACTGGGTGGGAACTGGGATGTACTGGGATGGAACTGGGATGTACTGGGAGGGAACTGGGATGTACTGGGAGGGAACTGGGATGGAACTGGGATTTACTGGGAGGGAACTGGGATGTGCTGGGAGGGAACTGGGATGTACTGGGACATACTGGCAGGGAACTGGGACGTACTGGGAGGGGATTGGGACGGACTGGGAGGGAACTGTTATGTACTGGGAGGGAACTGGGACGTACTGTGAGGACACTGGGATGTACTGGTATGTACTGGGAGGGAAGTGTTATGTACTGAGGGGAACTGGGACGTACTGGGATGTGCTGGGAGGGAACTGTGAAGTCCTGGGATGTACTTAGCAGCAACTGGGAGGGAACTGGGATGTAGTGTGATGTACTGGGAGGGAACTGGCATGTACTGGGATGTACTGCAATGGAACTGGGAGTGAACTGTGTGTGAACTCTGAGGGAACTGAGATGTACTGGAGGGAACTGGGATGTACTGGGATATACTGGAGGGAACTGGAATGGACTAAGAGGGAACTGGGACGTACTGGGAGGGAACTAGGACGCACTGGTAGGGAACTGGGACGTAACTGGGATGTACTGGGACGTACTGGGAGGGAACTGGGACGTACTGGGAGGTAACTGTTGTGTACTGGGAGTGAACTGGGAGGGAACTGGTATGTAGTAGGATGTACTGGGAGGGAACTGGGATGTACTGGGACGGAGTGGGAGGGAACTGGGATGTACTGGGATGGAACTTTGAAGTACTGGGATGTACTTAGAGGAAACTGGGAGGCAACTGGCATGTACTGGGATGTACTGGAATGGAACTGGGAGTGAACTGTGTGTGAACTGTGAGGGAACTGGGATGTACTGGGAGGGAACTGGGACGGACTGGGAGGGAACTGGGACGGACTGGGAGGGAAATGGGATGTACTGGGCTGCACTGGTAGGGAACTGGGATGTACTGGGAGGAAACTGGAATGTCCCAGTTGACACCCACTTCCCTCCCAGTGCCTCCCAGTATATTCCAGTTTCCACCCAGTATATCCCAGTTTCCTCCCAGTACATCCCAGTAAATTCCAATTTGCTCCCAGTACATCCCAGTACATCGCAGTACATTCCAGTTCCGTTCCTGTACATCCCAATACATCCCCGTTCCATGCCAGTACATCCCAGTTTCCTACCAGTTCATCCCCGTACATCCCAATTCCCTCCCGGTTCGCTACCACTTCTTTCCCAGTGCCTCCCAATACATCCCAGTTCCGTCCCATTACATCCCAGTACATCCCAGGTCCCTCCCAGTACATCCCAGTTCCCTCCCAGTACATCCCAGGTCCCTCCCAGTACTGGGAGGGAACTGGGATGTACTGGGAGGCACTACAATGTGCGGGGATGCCCTGGGATGTACTGTGGAGGAACTAGGATGTACAGGCTTGTACTGGGTTGTACCGGGTGGAACTAGCAGGGATTTGGGATGTACCAGGATCTACTGGGATGTACTGGGATGTACTGGGAGGTAACTGTTATGTACTGGGAAGGAACTGGGAGGGAACTGTGAGGGAACTGTGAGGGAACTGTGAGTAGGGGGGCGGCCCCCCGGGCCCCAGCCCCCCCCCCCCCCCCGCCTGCGGCCAGGCCCCGCGGCCGCCGGCCCCTTCCTCCTCTGCCCGCTCCCGTCGCAGACGGCTCGGTATGTGTCACGAGCGGCAGCCCCGTTCAGCAGCTCTCGGAGGGCGCGCGGCTGTGCCCGGCCGTGACCGGGGCCCGCAGGGGTTTCCCGCTCGCCCCGAGAAGGCGCTGGCCCCGAGCCGGGGCGTCCCGCCCCGCCCCGCCCGGCCCTCG
The DNA here is from genome assembly GCF_949628215.1 of Phalacrocorax aristotelis. Taxonomy (NCBI): domain Eukaryota; kingdom Metazoa; phylum Chordata; class Aves; order Suliformes; family Phalacrocoracidae; genus Phalacrocorax; species Phalacrocorax aristotelis. Next base: position 215,702 of record NW_027441401.1, on the reverse strand, counting down.
GCGCCCTCGCGAGCTGAGCGCGGCCCGGCCAGCAGGGGGCGCTGGCGCTCACCGGCTGGGCGCGGGGGCGGTCCGGCGCGGGGGCGGGGCCGGTGGGGGCCGTTCCTTCCGGCCGCCCTTTAAGGGCCGCCCCGCGGGGCTCGGGCTTCCGGTGGCGCGTGCGCGGCGCGTCGGAGCGGGGGCGGGAGCGGTGCGTGTGGAGGCCGAAGGGCCGGTGCGTGTGGCGGCCGGGTCGCGAGGCGTCCCTGTGCGGTGCCGGGGCCCCTCTGCGGCCCGGCGTGGGAAGCCCGCGGCCGGCGGAGCCTGCTCGGAGCTGGGCGGGGAGCGCCGCGGCGGTCCGGCCGCCGGCAGCCATCCCCTGCGGTGGCCGGCAGCCCCTCGGGACGCCTGGAGGCCTGGCGGTGCCCGAGCCTCGCCTGCGGCAGCCGCCTGAGAGAGCAGCGCGGCCGTGTCCGGGGGCCGGAGAGCGCTGGTGGGTGAGTTCGGGCAACGGGTGGGTCTCCGTGTGAGGTGAGGCCTGGCGCGGGCCGGGGGGTATCTCCGTGCGGGTCGGGCCGGGGGCGGGGCGGGGGCCGTGCCCCGCAGAGGAGCCCCGGTCGGGCATCGTTCGCTTTTCCACAATGTAGGGCTCTCCCCGGTTATTTTTTGTGTACTGTGTTTTGGGTCACCTGAAATCCTTTGGCCGGTTACGTTTGGTGCGGGGAGATGGCAGGTCTGGAGCCTGAAAGATCTCTGGTGGGGGGTGGGGGAGGTATTTCTTGCCTTAAAACTCTGAGCCCACCTCGTGAGTCTCGTGACTGTGGCAAATGGCTGAGTCGGGCGTTTTCTGATAACTAACTTCTGAACGTGTGCGTGTGTAGGCACGGGGAGATTTGTGCAGTGTGACGGAGCCCCTTGTGCTTCTGTGCTAATGTCTACCTGTTCTAGACCTCCAGAGTTGGAAAGCCTTTGTTTAGTGCCTAGTTGTGCCTGCGTAACAAATGTTTTAGCTGCTGATGGGTTATACCTCTGCTGCGAACTTCTTGCTGGGTGGCTTGATTGTTTCTGGTTGTCCGTGTCAATCTAGGCAGCTATTTTCTGCCCGGTGGTGAAGCCTATCGCTTTGGATAACAAAGGGCAGGAGTGCAATAAAGAAAAAGGTGATTCGTCTGCTGCAGCTCCTTGGAAACAATTCGTTCCTTATTTTCTGCCCTTGGGCAGGCGTTGTGCTTTCCAGATAATGCAGCCTCTCCTGTGCCTGTCCACGCCGTGCATTTTGTCCTGCCCTTGCTTGAAAAGGCTCTCCTTGCCTTCCTCCCCTCTGCTGCAGTTGCCTTAATCTCTCGCTGCTGCTGCTGCTGCTGCTGGAAGAGGGATAAAGGGAGTGTTGTCGATCGGGTTGTTAAAAGCTTTTTCGCGGGCTGTAACGCGCGGGAAAGGGGGGCCGGGGGGGAGGATCAGTTTGCGGGGAAAATGGGAAACCAACATCACCTTCCCCTCCTACGGCGCAGCCCGGCCGCACGGCTCCCCGGGGATGCCCCTGCCCGCGGGTGTACCGTGTGTGCGCCCCCCGCGTGGGGCGGGGGACGACGACACCCCCCCACACACCGTCGGCGGCACTGGGACAACCCCTGCCCCAGGGCTCCGCGCTCGTACCCGGCTCTCCCCGCTCCGGCACGGCACGGGGCTGGACGCACCGAGAAGACCCCGGAGCGGCTTCTCGCGTCCGGGCGAGAACAGGGCCCGGCCCCGAGCAGCAGAGCGGGCACCGCCGGTAGCTCGGAGGAGCGGGGCCGGCTCGGCTCGAGGCGTCAGAGCGAAAAGGGACGAGAACCGTCCCGGAGCGTCCGGGGGTTGGGGGGGTTGGCGGATGGTCCGGTGGCCGGGTTCGGCTCCGTGCCGGGCCGTGGGGCAGCCGGAGCCGCGCCAGAGCAGGTGAGGAGCCGCATGGCCGGGCGCGCTGTGGGTCGGCGGGTTTGGGCTGTGGGGTCTCCCGGTCCGCGGAGCCCCCGGGGGGGCGGCGGGGTGCGGGCAGCAGCGGCCCCGGGCCGAGCGCTGTCGTGGGTCGGTGGTTGGGTTTTGGGGCCGAGCCCGTGCCCGTCCCCGGGGAGTAGGGGCAGCCCCACCCGGCTCTCGACTGCTCCTCGTCGGGGTCGGGCGGCGGCGGCGGCGACCCCGGCGGGGGCTCCTGCGGTGCCGGGCGGGTCCCCCCTTGCCCGCGAGGCAGGCAGGGACCCCGGCTGCTGCCGCCGCGGTTTGCTGGAGGCGGGCCGGGCCCGGCCCCCTGTGGGGTTGGGGTGCGGGCCCGGCGCTGCCGGGGAAACGAGGCCTGCGAGAGCAGGAAGAAAGCGCTGCCGGGCCGGTGCTGGGCTGCCCCGCCGGGGTGCGGGGCCGGGCCCGCGCAGTTCAGTTCCCAAGGCCTCCCCGACAGTGCCCGCGTGGGCCGTGGGGGTGCAGGGCTGCGGGGTGGCTGCGCTCTCCGCGGCCCTGAGCGTTGCCCGTGGGGACTGCGGAGGGGGCCGGGACGCAGCCAGGTTCAGCTGGTTTGGTCCCTGAGCGTGGAGAGCACAGCTCTTCTGTTCCTGGGCCTTGAGAGCAGGCTCCTGTGGCTGACGCCGGGGCCCTGAAACAGATCGAGTCGTGCGTTTTGAGGGCCTGAGCGAGGGGACTAAGTGGTGTGGTTTTGGGCTGAGGAGCAGAGGTCAAGTGCTGCGCTTTTGGGACTTGAGAACAGGCTCAGCAGCTGGGCTTTTTGGCTCAGAACCGGTCCCAAAGTGAGCTGGTTTGGGGGCCAAAAGCAGAAGCCGGTTTGGCTGCTTGTGGGGGTGGCGTGGGGGCATCGGGGGCTGCAGGGGAAAGCAAGGGTTGGGCAGGGTACGAGGACCCTCCCCGGAGGTGGGGGTCCGGTCACATCGGACCCCGAAGTTCGGGAGGCCGGCATGCACCAGAGCGAACTCGCCACCTGAGGCGGGTCTCTGGAGGAAGGGTGCTTTTTGGATCCAGTGCAGCGCACCCTCTTTGGGTCCAGCTCTTCATTCTGCGCTGCTTAGAAGAGTTATTAACCAATTAATTAAACATACAAACTAAGTCACAACAGCTCTATCGGCTCCATCGTGGTTTGGAGCTCTGAATCGGTTTCATTTGGTGTCTAACACATTTTTTCCCCGAGGAGAGGCTACGTTTCAAGTTAATTAGTTTTCTCACAAGTGTGTCAGTCGATAAAATTGAGTTACGATTATTAAAACCACAAAGGTGACAGGAGTCTCACGGATCGGGTCTATTTCTGAAAATGTATTCATCCCATGCAAATGTCATCGGGATACAGATCATCTGCACTTCATGCTCTGACAAGACAAGATGCTGAGACAGGGATGAGCTCCAAAAGGACTACTGAAAAGAAAAAAAACCCACGCACTTCATGAAGTCATGGGGGGTTTTTTTGTTTGCATTTGGGGGGGCGGGGTGGCTTTAACAAAAGAGTGCAGTGTTGGCTGGCAGCAGCCTGCAGAGCATTTTTGCTGCCTGATCTCTCCTGTTCTTCTCTTCCACTCCTCTTTCAGGGCTGTAATTGTCATTTGGATAGTTTTAGAAGAGCAGTTAAGTTCCTCGCCTGTGTCTCAATGTGCTGGTAATACCAGGAAGGTGAATGCTTGAACCGGTCGGGCGGGTGGGAATAACTTGGCTGCAGGTAGAACTTCTGAGGGAAGACCAGCAAAACCAGGAAGCAAATAGCAAGTTCCCAAAAAATGTGCGGGTGTCAAACACATAAAAGTTTTATTGCCGAATGTTTTGTTTTTGGCAATATGTTCCAAATGCCTATTTTTGGTAAACATAACTTTTCAGGAGATTCAGGGTTGTGTGTGGCAAAACATGTCCCTCTGTTTTTGTGTCCTGCCGCACAAACGGCCGGCGGCAGGGCTCTCGTTCCCCGCTCTCGCTATTGCCACAGCAGGGCTGCGATATTTAGACCTAAGGGATGGGTTTAGGAATGGAAGGAGAGAGAACGCCTGTGTTCTGTAAGGGCTATGAATGCTGACCCTTTGCCTCCGTCTGCCGCTTTTCCTGTGCGGGTGATGAAGCCGTTTTACTTTCCTCTGTTGTTCCTGGTCTAAGTAGTTGCAAGGCTGTCGCCGCTGTGGGTGTGCAATTTGTGTTGCTGTGTTTCTGTGGAGTCCTAGCTACGGCTCGCTTCTAGTGTGGCCAAGCGTCAAGGTAGGGCTTTCAGCTTAAAGCTTCAGAAGCGCTGCGCGCCGAGATGGGTGTAGGTGAAACTGCTGTTGCGCCTGCAGCTGTGCTCGCAGGGATGCTGGGTGGCTCCGCATCAAACTGGCAAGGTGCGCGTGGACCTCCGTCGGGCTGCGCCCTGGGTGCGCGAGCGTGCCGTGTTTTTGCTGTTCCGGCTTGTATGTGCGAGGGCTTAACGTTTGATTTAATGCATTTCCTTTAACGGCAGGCTGTAGTTGGGCTCTAGATGGTATTCCTACGTGGGCGCAGGAGCTGTGGAATGGTTAAGCTGTTGCTGTGCCTCCAGGTGACTTGTTCAGTAACACTGTTTTTCCAGGTGCAGATGGATGAGTCGTGCAGGGCAACGGAGGAGAGCCCAGGGGAGCGCTGTAAGAAGGTGAGTCTGTGTGTAGTACTGGAGGGAAGATGTGACTGATGGCTATAGGGCTCCATTATGGGTTTTACTCTTTTTTTTTTTTTTTTTGTGATCTGAGGGTGCTAAGCGATGAGCCGAGCGTGATGTGGGCCCTGGAGGTGAGTCAGGCAAGGTGACCGGTGCTTGGTGGGCTGGAGTAGGTGTTCTTTTTCAGGTTATTCAGGGTTTTTTCTCCTTCTCTTCACTTTCCCATCCCAATTTGGGGCCGATTCCCTCAAACGGGGACTTCCCCCTGTGGGGCTGCTTATGCAGCCTGGGAGCTGCTGCCTGGGCACAAAAATACCTCAAACCCCTTGACTCTGGGCCTGCAATGAGGGGTGAAAATACAGGAAGAATTCTGGTGGAAAGAAAACAACTTGGGGCTTCTGGGAAAGCCAACTCCAGCTGGATTTGTGCGGCTGGAAAGGAAAAAAAAAAAGGGGGTGGGGGGAAGGAACAACAACCTAAAAGCACCCACCAACCATTCTCATGCACAAAACCGAAAGTGAAAATGACCATTTTTTGTAGGGCAAAAGCACAAAAAATCCCCACAGAACTCAGTAGTTTGGAAAAGCAACCCCAATTATTACATTATGTAAAGAAGGCGGGGGAAAAAAAAAGAAAACCAAACCAAAACCCGATCACAACCCTGATGCCACATGCCTACAAGCAGTTCCTGGGGCTTATTCTGCGGGGGTGGGAACCCAACCTTGTTCCCCAGGTTTGCTGTGCTGCTTCTCCTCCCTCGAGACACTTTGCTGTTTGGTGCAGAGGCAATGAATGGCGCTGCTGGGGCTGCGAGGGGGAAAGGTGCAGAGGAATAGAAGCTCTGTGGATGCAGCCAAGTTACGGTTTCTGGATGGTATTAATCGAGAAGAGTAATTCAGATAATGCTGCTGCCCAGCGACCAGAATTGGGTACTGAGCCCGGGAGCCGCGCACGCGCGGTGGCGTCCCTGTGATCCCCATTGCTCTCTCCGCAGGTAACAGCCCTGCGATGCTGCGGTGCCTGCGAGGTGATGCCGCCGTGCTCGTTGCTGCTTCCTGGTAAGGAAAGGCCTCCTCTGCTCTTGCTGCAGCGTGGTGGTGTGTCGGACACGATTCCCTGTGTCGGGTGAGGCCTAGGGCTGCCGGCGAGGTGAGCGAGCCCCTTTGGTGGGTGCAGGGGTATCTCCTTGTGTGCCTGTACTACTGGGGCTGGTGGGATGGGAAGCTTCAAATGACCCGCCGAGGCAGGCTTCTGGTATGCTAAAGGCGAGCGGGTGAGGGCAGCCCTAGGAGTTACCCGGGAGCTGATAGAAGGGAAGAGGGAAAGGAGGAGGAGGATGATGACCTTTTCCCCCTGCAGCTTCTGGGTGCAGAAGATGGCCGACTCCCCAGCTCACCAGAGCTCCCCCTCAGCCTCCCCTGGCCCCCCTTGCCCCGTGCGCCTGCCCCCAGCTCCAGCACGGGCGAGCTAGGCTACGTGCCTAGGAAGCCTCATCTGGTAAGAGCTGTAAGACACCCACGTATTCTCTTCAGGTGGAGGACGGCCTAGAGTCTGGAGCTGCAGAAGAGGCAGGGAGGAGAGGAGGGGAAAGAAGCATCTGAACGGCTAAATTGTGCCAGCAGCGCTGAGAGCGAGAGTCGCGGTGAGTCCTGGGCCACTGGGGCCCCGTTGCCTCTCTTGTGCGTCCTGGGCCCTCCCTGTCTCTCCCCCGGCCCCCTCTCTTTCCTTACCTGCTGCAAAATTTACTTTTTTTTTTTGCGCCCCCCCCCCGCACCTTCTTTCTCCATCTCGCTCTGAGTGTCTCCCTGCCTCCCCGTCTTTTCAGTCCTCCCTCTCTCTGTCCTGTAGCCTGTGGCTCCTTTTTCGTTCTCCGCCTCTCTCTGCCTGGCTCTGGCTCCGTTTTTTTTTTTTTTTTATTCCTCCTGCTCTGTCCTGTAGCCTGTCGGTGTTTTGTTGTTCTCTGGCTCTCTTGATCTGACTCCCTGTGTTACCGAAAAACGCGTTAAAATCGGAAACGACTCCTCAACACCAATTTAGTATTAAAGAGCAGGCATTCTTTATTCGCGGCGCCGGATGCACGGGGGATCGCTCCTCCTGGTGTGCGTACCTCACGCACCTTTCCCGTACAATTTGTAGATCAATGTTTTACGTATTCATACATATTCATTATTGTCCTGTCTGCTGATTGGTACAAACTTGCTCGTTCCGTATGTAAATCGCTGCGCAGGCTCGGTTGTCCTCTTCCGTTGTTCTCTTCTGTTACTTGGGTCGGTGGTGGTCTGTGAGTCGGTGGTCGCGATCTCCCCCTGCCGGAATTACCTTTTACCTTCTTGGCTCTTAATCTTGGCAGTCTTGGCTAGTTTTCTCAGTCCGCTAAGCGAAACCGCGTTTTGTCATCCTTTTCTGACAGAAGCACGTTGTCTGTTGTTCTGCTGACATTAACGATCGCCTAGGCACTAAAATGCAGATCGACAGGTGCGCTGATTGGTACGCTCCATGTTCCCGTAATGGAACACCGTCTCTGGTTGATTTCATCACTTTGGTTACATTTCCCCTGTTTGGAAGTTCTGAAATAATAATTTTCTCAATACTTCCATCCTAGATCAATAACATTCCACTATGTCAGTTTAGTGTTTGCTTCATGTTCTGAAATTTTTCACTTGATTGTGGTCTCCAGGGTGTATGCAGGTCCCATTTTCTACCAAAAATTTTATTAATTTGTTGAAGTACCTCTGCAAAAAAATGTGGTGCTCTATCAGAGGACGTTCCCGTTGGCACTCTAAATCTTGGTATTATTTCCTTCAGCAACGTCTTAACTACTACTCTAGCTTTGTCGGTGCAGCACGAGAAAGCTTCTGGCCATCTAGAAAATTTGTCAATCAGCACTGACAAATACTGCTCTATCTATTTTGTCTGGGTAACTCAGAGAACTTAATTTGCTAATAATTTCCGGGAGAATTTTTTGTTTTGTTACTCCTAAAGGTTGTTTCCTTTGGTTCAGGGGATTATTTCTAGGACAGATTGGACACTTAGCTACTATGGGTTTAACTATTCTTGTCATGCCTACACACGCTACAGATGTTTTTAAACTCAAAACCGTAGCGCCTACAGCCTAATGTGTTTGCTCATGGTTTTCTTTTGCAAGTTCTGTCATAACTTGTGGGGTGGTTGTTGTTATTACTTGTTTTTCTGGTGTTACCTACCATCTCTCTGTGTTTTGTGATGCTTCCAATTGTTCTGCTAATTGCTCATCCAATTTATTATATCTCGGTTTCAACTTTGGAATTCTGATCTGTTTTACTGGTACTAGTGCAAGGATACCTTGCTCTGCAGTCCTCTTTGCAGCTTTATCGGTCAGTCGTTTGCTTATGTTTACAGCCGTCTGGCCAAATTGATGAGCTTTGCAACGCTTTACCGCCACTTCTTTTGGTTTCTGCACGTCTTCCGGAAGTTGGAGAATTTCTTCTTTATGCTGTATTGATGATTCTTGGGCTGATGGCAGTCCTTTCTCCTTCCCAATAGCTCCATGATCGTGGATCACACCAAATGCACGTTTGGAATCAGTCTAGATATTTATCCTTTGTCCTTCTGCCATTCGCAGAGCTCGCTTCAATGCTACCAATACTGCTTTCTGTGCTGAGGTGTTTGCAGGCAGCACCCCTGACTCCGTTCCCTCGGCGGCGATAACGACAGCATATCCGGCCATTCGCTTCTCTTCTCGCCCAGAGCTTCTTCCATCTGTAAACAACTCCAGATCAGGATTTTCCCAGAGGTTTGTGTCTCAGGTCTGGTCTGCTGGAATAGACTTGTTCAATAGTTAGCAAGCGATCGTGTTCTAAATTGTCCGTAAGGTTTTCTGTTGTTAAAAACATAGCAGGATTCAGTATAGCAGTAGTCTTCGATTCCACATCGTCTTGTTCTAACAGAACAACTTGATATTTCAACATTCTGCTAAGGGATAGCCAACGACCCCCCTTTTGTTCTAAAACAGTCACCGCTATGTGCGGGACATATACTGTCATCTTCTGTCCCATTGTTAACTTTGGGGCTTCCCGGATCGGCAGCGCTGTCGTTGCTACTGCCCGTAAACACCTAGGCCATCTTTTACTCGCGTGGTCAGGTTGTTTGGAGAAGTAGCCCACAGGTCTCTTCCAGGTTCCCAGTCGCTGTGTCAGCACTCCAAGGGCTAAATGTTGTCTTTCGTGGACAAACAACTGAAAAGGTTTAGCGAAATCAGGTAGGCCTAATGCAGGGGCCATCATCGAGGCTCTTTTCAGTTCTTTGAATGCCGTTTGGCATCCGGGCGTCCAGGTTAAATATTTATCCTTTTGAGTCTTTCAATGCCTCAAATAATGGTTTTACATACAGTCTATAGTTCAGAATCCAGAGCTGATGCTATTTCATTGTTTTCAGAAAAGCTCTCAGTTCCTTCGGGCTGCTAGGTTCGGGAATTTGACAAATAGTTTCTTTCTTTTCACTTTCTAATTGTCTTTGTCTTTGAGATATTTCAAATCCTAAATAAATGGCTGCTTCTTTTCCTATTTGGGTTTTGTTTCTGGAAACTCCGCATCTTCCTTGGCCCAGAAAATTTAAAAATTTCAAAACATTTTTCTTTACTTTGTGCCGCTATCAGAATGTCATCCGCATTCTGTAACAAGATGCCTCTCCCTGGGTTCTGTTTTTTCTATATCTCTAATTTTTTTTTGCCAGCTGAGTCTCAAGTATCGTAGGACTATTTTTAAATCCTTGTGGAAGTACGGTCCATGGTAGCTGTGTCTTTCATTCTGTGGTGGGGCTTTCCCATTCCAAAGCAAATAGGCTTTGACTTTTTATGCCTGGAGGTATGCAAAAGAAGGCGTCCTTCAAATCTAGTACAGTAAACCATTTATGCTCCTCCTTTAAAAGAGGTCAGTAAAGTGTATGGATTAGCTACTACCGGATGTATATCTTGGACCACCTGATTTATAGCCCTTAAATCGTGAACTAGCTAATACTCTTTGCCTCTAGATTTCTTTACTGGCGACACAGGAGTACTATATTCTGATTCACATTCCACTAAAAGCTCATATTCTGAAAAATTTTATAATTAACTTCTGTAATCCTTTTCGAGCCTCTCGCTTAATAGGGTATTGTTTTTGTCTTACGGGCTTGGCTCCAGGCTTTAAGGTTACTTTTACCGGCTCTGCCCACTTAGATCGCTCCGGAGCTCTGCTCGCTCAAACCAAAGGAATTACTACGTTTTCCACTTCCTCGGGAACCCGTTCCTCCCTGGAGGAATCCTGTAACATAAACGCTCTCGCCTCTGTGGCTTTTGATTCTGGTATTAGTGATTTAATCTCTCCATCTTTAAAAGTTACTTGAGCATCTAATTGACCTAATAGATCTCGTCATAACAGAGGCAGTGGACATTCAGGCATATGCAGAAACTGGTGAGTTGCCCATTGCTTCTCCAATTTAAACTTTAATGGCTCTGAGAGGGGCTAATTTTTCTTTGCCCTGTTGCGCTAGCAACATCTACTGATTTATGATCAAATTTCTCTTCACGTGTATTCAATACCAAATAAGTGGCTCCCGTATCTACCAAAAATTCTATTTCTTCATTCCGTAGCTTCAGTGTAACCAGGTGTTCAGCTAGGGTTGATTCCCCTGGTCTCCTTCATGCCAAGCTACTTCAAGCATTTAACCCAGATCTCTGGATTCAGGTTGTTCTAGTTTCTGAAGGTTGTTTTCTCTCCCCCCGCCCCCATCTGGGGCTGATTGTCTTATGAATATAGAGACCAGCTGAATTGCTTTTTCTGGTTTTTCTGGGTTCAAATGAGTATATTTTCTGGTGGTCACCTTCAGTCTTTCCATAAAGGCTGAAGGGGACTCACTTAATTCTTGTCTCACTTCATAAATTTTGACCAATTTATTGCTTTTGGCATTGCTTGTCTTACTCCAAATAAAATCTCTCTCTGACATCTAGTCAACATTCCCCTGGGTCCTGGCTGATTAGGGTCCCACTCGGGATTTGTAGATGGAAAATTCTTATTCATTGTTCTCTGTAAATTCCTGTTAGCATGTGCTCCCTGCACCTGCCTTCTGGCTGTATTCCATACTATTTTCTTGTCAGTTTCATCAAGCGAAGTATCCAGTATCACAAGTAGAGCAACACTCTTTCAAGTTCTCACCACGTTTTCCTCTTTTCAGAAACATTGCCGTAGAATCTTGTGGACATACCTCACGCTGTTTCTGCTGCTCGGGATGATTCCACGGTGTAAAGAACAAATCAACATATGCCACTTCTTCCCGTTTGCCTTCCCTTTTTACAAAACAACATTAATTGCAAGATGGTACGATATTGCAATGTCTCGTGTTCTGGCCATTTGTGCCCACCTTCCAATTGATACGTTGGCCACCAATGATTGCAATATTCAATTAATGGTTTCCGAGTTAGTGGGTCACCGCCCCCGACGTCTTTCCAGTGCTTCAAAATACATCGCAAAGGTGTTCTCTGTGGGATAGGTTTCCTACTCAGTAATGCTCCCGTCTCCCAGTCGACTAGTAGTTGTGATAGTGCACTATCACAAATACTAGTCAGAGGGACTCCAACCCCCGTTAGAGGTCTCACTGGAAATCTGCCACTGGGATCTGTAGCCCCCTGCTAGATATCCCTGGAGACTTCAACCCCCTGTTGAAGACTCCCCTACCCTCGGGTCCCGCTCCACAGGCTTTCGCCTAGCAGAGACTTACCAACCGAGGCACCTCTTGGCCCCGACCCTGCGTGGCTTTCGCCGCGCCTTACGGGCAGGCCTGTGGGACTCAAACCCGCTATCCTATCCTATGTGGGAAACTAACCCCACGTATTATTCTACCTAAGTTTCTTCTTCAAAGAATGCCTTGTTTACCTCAATCCAGGGGATCTTGCTCAGAATTCTCTGGCCCGGGGATCGGAAGCTCTCCCGGAGAATTCCTCGGGGCCGGCTGCAGGTCCCACGATCCCACGGATCCGTCGAGATTCAAAAGCAGGTTCCCACCTGGGGTGCCAAAACTGTTACCGAAAAACGCGTTAAAATCGGAAACGACTCCTCAACACCAATTTAGTATTAAAGAGCAGGCATTCTATATTCACGGCGCCGGATGCACGGGGGATCGCTCCTCCTGGCGTGCGTACCTCACGCACCTTTCCCGTACAATTTGTAGATGAAAATTTTACATACTCATACATAGTCGTTATTGTCTTGTCTAGCGATGGGTACAAACTTGCTCGTTCCGTATGTCAATCACTGCGCAGGCTCGGTTGTCCTCCCAGTACAGTGCGGGGAACGGGGACGTACAGTGCGGGGAACGGGGACGTACAGTGCGGGGAACGGGGACGTACAGTGCGGGGAACGGGGACGTACCAGGATCTACTGGGTTGTACTGGGAGGGAACTGGGACGTACTGGGAGGCTCTGCAATGTCCTGGGATGTCCTGGGATGTAGTGTGGAGGAACTAGGATGTACAGGCTTGTACTGGGTTGTACCGGGTGGAACTGGCAGGGATTTGGGATGTACCAGGATCTACTGGGATGTACTGGGATGTACTGGGAGGTAACTGTTGTGTACTGGGAGTGAACTGGGAGAGAACTGGGATGTACTGGGAGGGAACTGGGATGTACTGTGAGGACACTGGGATATACTGGTATGTACTGGGAGGGAAGTGTTATGTACTGAGGGGAACTGGGACGTACTGGGACGTGCTGGGAGGGAACTATGAAGTATTGGGATGTACTTAGAGGGAACTGGGATGTACTGGGAGGGAACTGAGATGTACTGGGTGGAAAGTGTTGGGAATTGGGATTTACTGGGAGGGAACTGGGATGGACTGGGAGGGAACTGGGATGTAGTGGGACATACTGGGAGGGAACTGGGATGTACTGGGGTGTACTGGGAGGGAACTGTTATGTACCGAGGGGGAACTGGGATGTACTGGGAGTGAACTGTGAAGTACTGGGATGTACTTAGAGGGAAGTGGGAGGGAACTTGGATGTAGTGGGAGGGAACTGGGGTTTACTTGGAGGAAAGTGGCATGTACTGGGATGTACTGGAATGGAACTGGGAGTGAACTGTGTGTGAACTGTGAGGGAACTGGGATGTACTGTGAGGGAACTGGGATGTACTGGGATGTACTGGGACGGACTGGGAGGGAACTGGGATGTACTGGGAGGGATCTGGGATGTACTGGGCTGCACTGGTAGGGAGCTGGGATGTACTGGGAGGAAACTGGAATGTCCCAGTTGACACCCACTTCCCTCCCAGTGCCTCCCAGTATATCCCAGTTTCCTCCCAGTACATCCCAGTAAATCCCAGTTTGCTCCCAGTACATCCCAGTACATCGCAGTACATTCCAGTTCCGTTCCTGTACATCCCAATACATCCCCGTTCCATGCCAGTACATCCCAGTTCCCTACCAGTTCATCCCCGTACATCCCAATTCCCTCCCGGTTCACTACCACTTCTTTCCCAGTGCCTCCCAATACATCCCAGTTCCGTCCCATTACATCCCAGTACATCCCAGTTCCCTCCCAGTACGTCCCAGGTCCCTCCCAGTACTGGGTGGGAGCTGGGATGTACTGGGAGGCACTACAATGTGCGGGGATGCCCTGGGATGTACTGTGGAGGAACTTGGATGTACAGGCTTGTACTGGGTTGTACCGGGTGGAACTGGCAGGGATTTGGGATGTACCAGGATCTACTGGGATGTACTGGGATGTACTGGGAGGTAACTGTTATGTACTGGGAGTGTACAGGGAGGGAACTGGGATGTACTGGGAGGAAACTGGGATGTACTGTGAGGGAACTGGGACGTACTGTGAGGACACTGGGATGTACTGGTATGTACTGGGAGGGAAGTGTTATGTACTGAGGGGAACTGGGACGTACTGGGATGTACTGGGAGGGAACTGTGAAGTACTGGGATGTACTGGGAGGGAACTGGTATGTAGTAGGATGTACTGGGTGGGAACTGGGATGTACCAGGATGTACTGGGAGGGAACTGGGATGTACTGGGAGGGAACTGGGATTTACTGGTAGGGAACTGGGATGTACTGGGACATACTGGCAGGGAACTGGGATGTACTGGGAGGGGATTGGGACGGACTGGGAGGGAACTGGGATGTACTGGGCTGCACTGGTAGGGAACTGGGATGTACTGGGAGGAAACTGGAATGTCCCAGTTGACACCCACTTCCCTCCCAATGCCTCCCAGTATATCCCAGTTTCCTCCCAGTATATCCCAGTTTCCTCCCAGTACATCCCAGTAAATCCCAGCTCGCTGCCAGTACATGCCAATACATCGCTGTACATTCCAGTTCTGTTCCTGTACATCCCAATACATCCCCGTTCCATGCCAGTACATCCCAGTTCCCTACCAGTTCATCCCCGTACATCCCAATTCCCTCCCGGTTCACTACCACTTCTTTCCCAGTGCCTCCCAATACATCCCAGTTCCGTCCCATTACATCCCAGTACATCCCAGTTCCCTCCCAGTACATCCCAGGTCCCTCCCAGTACTGGGAGGGAACTGGGATGTACTGGGAGGCACTACAATGTGCGGGGATGCCCTGGGATGTACTGTGGAGGAACTAGGATGTACAGGCTTGTACTGGGTTGTACCGGGTGGAACTGGCAGGGATTTGGGATGTACCAGGATGTACTGGGATGTACTGGGAGGTAACTGTTATGTACTGGGAAGGAACAGGAAGGGAACTGGGATGTACTGGTAGAGAACTGGGATGTACTGTGAGGGAACTGGGACGTACTGTGAGGACACTGGGATGTACTGTTATGTACTGGGAGGGAAGTGTTATGTACTGGGAGGGAACTGTGAAGTACTGGGATGTACTGGGAGGGAACTGTGAAGTACTGGGATGTACTGGGAGTGAACTGGGAGGGAACTGGTATGTAGTAGGATGTACTGGGTGGGAACTGGGATGTACCAGGATGTACTGGGATGTACTGGGAGGGAACTGGGATGTACTGGGAGGGAACTGGGATGTACTGGGATGTACTGGGAGGGAACTGGGATGTACTGGGGACATACTGGCAGGGAACTGGGATGTACTGGGAGGGGATTGGGATGTACTGGGAGGGAACTTGGATGTATTGGGAGGGAAGTGTTATGTACCAAGGGGGAACTGGGACGTACTGGGATGTAGTGGGAGTGAACTGTGAAGTACTGGGATGTACTGTGAGGGAACTGGGATGTACTGGGAGGGAACTTTGAAGTACTGGGATGTACTTAGAGGAAACTGGGAGGCAACTGGGATGTAGTGGGACGTACTGGAATGGAACTGGGAGTGAACTGTGTGTGAACTGGGAGGGAACTGGGATGTACTGTGAGGGTACTGGGATGTACTGGGAGGGACTGGGAGGGATCTGGGATGTACTGGGCTGCACTGGTAGGGAACTGGGATGTACTGGGAGGACACTGGAATGTCCCAGTTGACACCCACTTCCCTCCCAGTTTCCTCCCAGTATATCCCAGTTTCCTCCCAGTATATCCCCGTTTCCTCCCAGTATATCCCAGTTTCCTCCCAGTATATCCCAGTTTCCTCCCAGTACATCCCAGTAAATCCCAGCTCGCTGCCAGTACATGCCAATACATCGCCGTACATTCCAGTTCCGTTCCTGTACATCCCAATACATCCCCGTTCCATGCCAGTACATCCCAGTTCCCTACCAGTTCATCCCCGTACATCCCAATTCCCTCCCGGTTCACTACCACTTCTTTCCCAGTGCCTCCCAATACATCCCAGATCCGTCCCATTACATCCCAGTACATCCCAGTTCCCTCCCAGTACATCCCAGATCCCTCCCAGTACTGGGAGGGAACTGGGATGTACTGGGAGGCACTACAATGTGCGGGGATGCCCTGGGATGTACTGTGGAGGAACTAGGATGTACAGGCTTGTACTGGGTTGTACCGGGTGGAACTAGCAGAGATTTGAAATGTCCTAGGATCTACTGGGATGTACTGGGATGTACTGGGAGGTAACTGTTGTGTACTGGGAGGGAACTGGGAGGGAACTGGGATGTACTTGGAGGGAAATGGGAGAGAACTGAGATGTACTGGAGGGAACTGGAATGGAATAAGAGGCAACTAGGACGCACTGGTCGGAAACAGGGACGGAACTGGGATGTACTGGGACGTACTGGGAGGGAACTGGGACGTACTGGGAGGGAACTGTTGTGTACTGGGAGTGAACTGGGAGGGAACTGGTATGTAGTAGGATGTACTGGGAGGGAACTGGGATGTACTGGGACGGACTGGGATGCACTGGTAGGGAACTGGGATGTACTGGGAGGAAACTGGAATGTCCCAGTTGACACCCACTTTCCTCCCAGTTTCCTCCCAGTATATCCCAGTTTCCTCCCAGTACATCCCAGTAAATCCCAGTTTGCTCACAGTACATCGCAGTACATTCCAGTTCCGTTCCTGTACATCCCAATACATCCCCGTTCCATGCCAGTACATCCCAGTTTCCTACCAGTTCATCCCCGTACATCCCAATTCCCTCCCGGTTCACTACCACTTCTTTCCCATTGCCTCCAAATACATCCCAGTTCCGTCCCATTACATCCCAGTACATCCCAGGTCCCTCCCAGTACTGGGAGGGAACTGGGATGTACTGGGAGGCACTACAATGTGCGGGGATGCCCTGGGATGTACTGTGGAGGAACTAGGATGTACAGGCTTGTACTGGGTTGTACCGGGTGGAACTGGCAGGGATTTGGGATGTACCAGGATCTACTGGGATGTACTGGGATGTACTGGGAGGTAACTGTTACGTACTGGGAGTGAACTGGTAGGGAACTGGGATGTACTGGTAGGGAACTGGGATGTACTGGGAGGGAACTGGGACGTACTGTGAGGACACTGGGATGTACTGTTATGTACTGGGAGGGAAGTGTTATGTACAGAGGGGAACTGGGACGTACTGGGATGTACTGGGATGGAACTGTGAAGTACTGGGATGTACTGGGAGTGAACTGGGAGGGAACTGGTATGTAGTAGGATGTACTGGGTGGGAACTGGGATGTACCAGGATGTACTGGGAGGGAACTGGTATGTACTGGGAGGGAACTGGGATGTAGTGGGAGGGAACTGGGAGGGAACTGGGATGTACTCGGAGGGAACTGATATGTACTGGGAGGGAACTGGTGTGTAGTGGGAGGGAACTGGGAGGGAACTGGGATGTACTGGGACATATTGGCAGGGAACTGGGATGTACTGGGAGGGGATTGGGATGTACTGGGAGGGAACTTGGATGTATTGGGAGGGAAGTGTTATGTACCAAGGGGGAACTGGGACGTACTGGGATGTAGTGGGAGTGAACTGTGAAGTACTGGGATATACTTAGAGGGAACTGGGATGTACTGGGAGGGAACTGGGAAGTATTGGGAGGGAAGTGTTATGTACCAAGGGGGAACTGGGACGTACTGGGATGTAGTGGGAGTGAACTGTGAAGTACTGGGATATACTTAGAGGGAACTGGGATGTACTGGGAGGGAACTTGGATGTATTGGGAGGGAAGTGTTATGTACCAAGGGGGAACTGGGACGTACTGGGATGTAGTGGGAGTGAACTGTGAAGTACTGGGATATACTTAGAGGGAACTGGGATGTACTGGGAGGGAACTTTGAAGTACTGGGATGTACTTAGAGGAAACTGGGAGGCAACAGGCATGTACTGGGATGTACTGGAATGGAACTGGGAGTGAACTGTGTGTGAACTGGGAGGGAACTGGGATGTACTGTGAGGGACTGGGAGGGACTGGGAGGGATCTGGGATGTACTGGGCTGCACTGGTAGGGAACTGGGATGTACTGGGAGGAAACTGGAATGTCCCAGTTGACACCCACTTTCCTCCCAGTTTCCTCCCAGTATATCCCCGTTTCCTCCCAGTATATCCCAGTTTCCTCCCAGTACATCCCAGTAAATCCCAGCTCGCTGCCAGTACATGCCAATACATCGCCGTACATTCCAGTACATCCCAGTTTCCTACCAGTTCATCCCCTTACATCCCAATTCCCTCCCGGTTCACTACCACTTCTTTCCCAGTGCCTCCCAATACATCCCAGTTCCGTCCCATTACATCCCAGTACATCCCAGTTCCCTCCCAGTACATCCCAGGTCCCTCCCAGTACTGGGAGGGAACTGGGATGTACTGGGAGGCACTACAATGTGTGGGGATGCCCTGGGATGTACCGTGGAGGAACTAGGATGTACAGGCTTGTACTGGGTTGTACCGGGTGGAACTAGCAGGGATTTGGGATGTACCAGGATCTACTAGGATGTACTGGGAGGTAACTGTTATGTACTGGGAAGGAACTGGGAGGGAACTGGGATGTACTGTGAGGGAACTGGGACGTACTGGGAGGACACTGGGATGTACTGGTATGTACTGGGAGGGAAGTGTTATGTACTGAGGGGAACTGGGACGTACTGGGATGTACTGGGAGGGAGCTGTGAAGTACTGGGATGTACTGGGAGTCAACTGGGAGGGAAGTGGTATGTAGTAGGATGTACTGGGTGGGAACTGGGATGTACCAGGATGTACTGGGATGTACTAGGAGGGAACCGGTATGTACTGAGAGGGAACTGGGATGTACTGGGATGTAGTGGGAGGGACTGGGATGTACTGGCAGGGAACTGGGATGTACTGGGAGGGGATTGGGATGTACTGGGAGGGAACTTGGATGTATTGGGAGGGAAGTGTTATGTACCAGGGGGGAACTGGGACGTACTGGGATGTAGTGGGAGTGAACTGTGAAGTACTGGGATGTACTGGGAGGGAACTGGGATGTACTGGGAGGGAACTTTGAAGTACTGGGATGTACTTAGAGGAAACTGGGAGGCAACTGGGATGTAGTGGGACGTACTGGAATGGAACTGGGAGTGAACTGTGTGTGAACTGGGAGGGAACTGGGATGTACTGTGAGGGTACTGGGATGTACTGGGAGGGACTGGGAGGGATCTGGGATGTACTGGGCTGCACTGGTAGGGAACTGGGATGTACTGGGAGGACACTGGAATGTCCCAGTTGACACCCACTTCCCTCCCAGTTTCCTCCCAGTATATCCCCGTTTCCTCCCAGTATATCCCCGTTTCCTCCCAGTATATCCCAGTTTCCTCCCAGTATATCCCAGTTTCCTCCCAGTACATCCCAGTAAATCCCAGCTCGCTGCCAGTACATGCCAATACATCGCCGTACATTCCAGTTCCGTTCCTGTACATCCCAATACATCCCCGTTCCATGCCAGTACATCCCAGTTCCCTACCAGTTCATCCCCGTACATCCCAATTCCCTCCCGGTTCACTACCACTTCTTTCCCAGTGCCTCCCAATACATCCCAGATCCGTCCCATTACATCCCAGTACATCCCAGTTCCCTCCCAGTACATCCCAGATCCCTCCCAGTACTGGGAGGGAACTGGGATGTACTGGGAGGCACTACAATGTGCGGGGATGCCCTGGGATGTACTGTGGAGGAACTAGGATGTACAGGCTTGTACTGGGTTGTACCGGGTGGAACTAGCAGAGATTTGAAATGTCCTAGGATCTACTGGGATGTACTGGGATGTACTGGGAGGTAACTGTTGTGTACTGGGAGGGAACTGGGAGGGAACTGGGATGTACTTGGAGGGAAATGGGAGAGAACTGAGATGTACTGGAGGGAACTGGAATGGAATAAGAGGCAACTAGGACGCACTGGTCGGAAACAGGGACGGAACTGGGATGTACTGGGACGTACTGGGAGGGAACTGGGACGTACTGGGAGGGAACTGTTGTGTACTGGGAGTGAACTGGGAGGGAACTGGTATGTAGTAGGATGTACTGGGAGGGAACTGGGATGTACTGGGACGGACTGGGATGCACTGGTAGGGAACTGGGATGTACTGGGAGGAAACTGGAATGTCCCAGTTGACACCCACTTTCCTCCCAGTTTCCTCCCAGTATATCCCAGTTTCCTCCCAGTACATCCCAGTAAATCCCAGTTTGCTCACAGTACATCGCAGTACATTCCAGTTCCGTTCCTGTACATCCCAATACATCCCCGTTCCATGCCAGTACATCCCAGTTTCCTACCAGTTCATCCCCGTACATCCCAATTCCCTCCCGGTTCACTACCACTTCTTTCCCATTGCCTCCAAATACATCCCAGTTCCGTCCCATTACATCCCAGTACATCCCAGGTCCCTCCCAGTACTGGGAGGGAACTGGGATGTACTGGGAGGCACTACAATGTGCGGGGATGCCCTGGGATGTACTGTGGAGGAACTAGGATGTACAGGCTTGTACTGGGTTGTACCGGGTGGAACTGGCAGGGATTTGGGATGTACCAGGATCTACTGGGATGTACTGGGATGTACTGGGAGGTAACTGTTACGTACTGGGAGTGAACTGGTAGGGAACTGGGATGTACTGGTAGGGAACTGGGATGTACTGGGAGGGAACTGGGACGTACTGTGAGGACACTGGGATGTACTGTTATGTACTGGGAGGGAAGTGTTATGTACAGAGGGGAACTGGGACGTACTGGGATGTACTGGGATGGAACTGTGAAGTACTGGGATGTACTGGGAGTGAACTGGGAGGGAACTGGTATGTAGTAGGATGTACTGGGTGGGAACTGGGATGTACCAGGATGTACTGGGAGGGAACTGGTATGTACTGGGAGGGAACTGGGATGTAGTGGGAGGGAACTGGGATGTAGTGGGAGGGAACTGGGAGGGAACTGGGATGTACTCGGAGGGAACTGATATGTACTGGGAGGGAACTGGTGTGTAGTGGGAGGGAACTGGGAGGGAACTGGGATGTACTGGGACATACTGGCAGGGAACTGGGATGTACTGGGAGGGGATTGGGATGTACTGGGAGGGAACTTGGATGTATTGGGAGGGAAGTGTTATGTACCAAGGGGGAACTGGGACGTACTGGGATGTAGTGGGAGTGAACTGTGAAGTACTGGGATATACTTAGAGGGAACTGGGATGTACTGGGAGGGAACTGGGAAGTATTGGGAGGGAAGTGTTATGTACCAAGGGGGAACTGGGACGTACTGGGATGTAGTGGGAGTGAACTGTGAAGTACTGGGATATACTTAGAGGGAACTGGGATGTACTGGGAGGGAACTTGGATGTATTGGGAGGGAAGTGTTATGTACCAAGGGGGAACTGGGACGTACTGGGATGTAGTGGGAGTGAACTGTGAAGTACTGGGATATACTTAGAGGGAACTGGGATGTACTGGGAGGGAACTTTGAAGTACTGGGATGTACTTAGAGGAAACTGGGAGGCAACAGGCATGTACTGGGATGTACTGGAATGGAACTGGGAGTGAACTGTGTGTGAACTGGGAGGGAACTGGGATGTACTGTGAGGGACTGGGAGGGACTGGGAGGGATCTGGGATGTACTGGGCTGCACTGGTAGGGAACTGGGATGTACTGGGAGGAAACTGGAATGTCCCAGTTGACACCCACTTTCCTCCCAGTTTCCTCCCAGTATATCCCCGTTTCCTCCCAGTATATCCCAGTTTCCTCCCAGTACATCCCAGTAAATCCCAGCTCGCTGCCAGTACATGCCAATACATCGCCGTACATTCCAGTACATCCCAGTTTCCTACCAGTTCATCCCCTTACATCCCAATTCCCTCCCGGTTCACTACCACTTCTTTCCCAGTGCCTCCCAATACATCCCAGTTCCGTCCCATTACATCCCAGTACATCCCAGTTCCCTCCCAGTACATCCCAGGTCCCTCCCAGTACTGGGAGGGAACTGGGATGTACTGGGAGGCACTACAATGTGTGGGGATGCCCTGGGATGTACCGTGGAGGAACTAGGATGTACAGGCTTGTACTGGGTTGTACCGGGTGGAACTAGCAGGGATTTGGGATGTACCAGGATCTACTAGGATGTACTGGGAGGTAACTGTTATGTACTGGGAAGGAACTGGGAGGGAACTGGGATGTACTGTGAGGGAACTGGGACGTACTGGGAGGACACTGGGATGTACTGGTATGTACTGGGAGGGAAGTGTTATGTACTGAGGGGAACTGGGACGTACTGGGATGTACTGGGAGGGAGCTGTGAAGTACTGGGATGTACTGGGAGTCAACTGGGAGGGAAGTGGTATGTAGTAGGATGTACTGGGTGGGAACTGGGATGTACCAGGATGTACTGGGATGTACTAGGAGGGAACCGGTATGTACTGAGAGGGAACTGGGATGTACTGGGATGTAGTGGGAGGGACTGGGATGTACTGGCAGGGAACTGGGATGTACTGGGAGGGGATTGGGATGTACTGGGAGGGAACTTGGATGTATTGGGAGGGAAGTGTTATGTACCAAGGGGGAACTGGGACGTACTGGGATGTAGTGGGAGTGAACTGTGAAGTACTGGGATGTACTGGGAGGGAACTGGGATGTACTGGGAGGGAACTTTGAAGTACTGGGATGTACTTAGAGGAAACTGGGAGGCAACTGGGATGTAGTGGGACGTACTGGAATGGAACTGGGAGTGAACTGTGTGTGAACTGGGAGGGAACTGGGATGTACTGTGAGGGTACTGGGATGTACTGGGAGGGACTGGGAGGGATCTGGGATGTACTGGGCTGCACTGGTAGGGAACTGGGATGTACTGGGAGGACACTGGAATGTCCCAGTTGACACCCACTTCCCTCCCAGTTTCCTCCCAGTATATCCCAGTTTCCTCCCAGTATATCCCAGTTTCCTCCCAGTACATCCCAGTAAATCCCAGCTCGCTGCCAGTACATGCCAATACATCGCCGTACATTCCAGTTCCATTCCTGTACATCCCAATACATCCCCGTTCCATGCCAGTACATCCCAGTTTCCTACCAGTTCATCCCCGTACATCCCAATTCCCTCCCGGTTCGCTACCACTTCTTTCCCATTGCCTCCAAATACATCCCAGATCCGTCCCATTACATCCCAGTACATCCCAGTTCCCTCCCAGTACATCCCAGATCCCTCCCAGTACTGGGAGGGAACTGGGATGTACTGGGAGGCACTACAATGTGCGGGGATGCCCTGGGATGTACTGTGGAGGAACTAGGATGTACAGGCTTGTACTGGGTTGTACCGGGTGGAACTAGCAGGGATTTGGGATGTACCAGGATCTACTGGGATGTACTGGGAGGTAACTGTTACGTACTGGGAGTGAACTGGTAGGGAACTGGGACGTACTGGTAGGGAACTGGGATGTACTGGGAGGGAACTGGGACGTACTGTGAGGACACTGGGATGTACTGTTATGTACTGGGAGGGAAGTGTTATGTACAGAGGGGAACTGGGACGTACTGGGATGTACTGGGAGTGAACTGGGAGGGAACTGGTATGTAGTAGGATGTACTGGGTGGGAACTGGGATGTACCAGGATGTACTGGGAGGGAACTGGTATGTACTGGGAGGGAACTGGGATGTAGTGGGAGGGAACTGGGAGGGAACTGGGATGTACTCGGAGGGAACTGATATGTACTGGGAGGGAACTGGGGTGTAGTGGGAGGGAACTGGGAGGGAACTGGGATGTACTGGGACATACTGGCAGGGAACTGGGATGTACTGGGAGGGGATTGGGATGTACTGGGAGGGAACTTGGATGTATTGGGAGGGAAGTGTTATGTACCAAGGGGGAACTGGGACGTACTGGGATGTAGTGGGAGTGAACTGTGAAGTACTGGGATATACTTAGAGGGAACTGGGATGTACTGGGAGGGAACTGGGATGTATTGGGAGGGAAGTGTTATGTACCAAGGGGGAACTGGGACGTACTGGGATGTAGTGGGAGTGAACTGTGAAGTACTGGGATATACTTAGAGGGAACTGGGATGTACTGGGAGGGAACTTGGATGTATTGGGAGGGAAGTGTTATGTACCAAGGGGGAACTGGGACGTACTGGGATGTAGTGGGAGTGAACTGTGAAGTACTGGGATATACTTAGAGGGAACTGGGATGTACTGGGAGGGAACTTTGAAGTACTGGGATGTACTTAGAGGAAACTGGGAGGCAACAGGCATGTACTGGGATGTACTGGAATGGAACTGGGAGTGAACTGTGTGTGAACTGGGAGGGAACTGGGATATACTGTGAGGGAACTGGGATGTACTGGGCTGCACTGGTAGGGAACTGGGATGTACTGGGAGGGAACTGGAATGTCCCAGTTGACACCCACTTCCCTCCCAGTTTCCTCCCAGTATATCCCAGTTTCCTCCCAGTATATCCCAGTTTCCTCCCAGTACATCCCAGTAAATCCCAGCTCGCTGCCAGTACATGCCAATACATCGCCGTACATTCCAGTTCCGTTCCTGTACATCCCAATACATCCCCGTTCCATGCCAGTACATCCCAGTTCCCTACCAGTTCATCCCCGTACATCCCAATTCCCTCCCGGTTCACTACCACTTCTTTCCCAGTTCCGTCCCATTACATCCCAGTTCCGTCCCATTACATCCCAGCACATCCCAGTTCCCTCCCAGTACATCCCAGGTCCCTCCCAGTACATCCCAGGTCCCTCCCAGTACTGGGAGGGAACTAGGATGTACTGGGAGGCACTACAATGTGCGGGGATGCCCTGGGATGTACTGTGGAGGAACTAGGATGTACAGGCTTGTACTGGGTTGTACGATGTGGAACTGGCAGGGATTTGGGATGTACTGGGATGTACTGGGAGGTATCTGTTATGTACTGGGAAGGAACAGGGAGGTAACTGGGATGTACTGGTAGGGAACTGGGATGTACTGTGAGGGAACTGGGACGTACTGTGAGGACACTGGGATGTACTGGTATGTACTGGGAGGGAAGTGTTATGTACTGAGGGGAACTGGGACGTACTGGGATGTACTGGGAGGGAACTGTGAAGTACTGGGATGTACTGGGAGTGAACTGGGAGGGAACTGGTATGTAGTAGGATGTACTGGGTGGGAACTGGGATGTACCGGGAGGGAACTGGGATGTACCGGGAGGGAACTGGGATGTACCGGGAGGGAACTGGGATGTACTGGGAGGGAACTGGTATGTACTGGGAGGGAACTGGGATGTACTGGGATGTAGTGGGAGGGAACTGGGAGGGAACTGGGATGTACTGGGAGGGAACTGGGATGTACTGGGAGGGGATTGGGACGGACTGGGAGGGAACTGGGATGTACTGGGCTGCACTGGTAGGGAACTGGGATGTACTGGGAGGAAACTGGAATGTCCCAGTTGACACCCACTTCCCTCCCAATGCCTCCCAGTATATCCCAGTTTCCTCCCAGTATATCCCAGTTTCCTCCCAGTACATCCCAGTAAATCCCAGCTCGCTGCCAGTACATCCCAATACATCGCCGTACATTCCAGTTCCGTTCCTGTACATCCCAATACATCCCCGTTCCATGCCAGTACATCCCAGTTTCCTACCAGTTCATCCCCGTACATCCCAATTCCCTCCCGGTTCACTACCACTTCTTTCCCAGTGCCTCCCAATACATCCCAGTTCCGTCCCATTACATCCCAGTACATCCCAGGTCCCTCCCAGTATGTCCCAGTTCCCTCCCAGTACATCCCAGGTCCCTCCCAGTACTGGGAGGGAACTGGGATGTACTGGGAGGCACTACAATGTGCGGGGATGCCCTGGGATGTACTGTGGAGGAACTAGGAAGTACAGGCTTGTACTCGGTTGTACCGGGTGGAACTGGCAGGGATTTGGGATGTACTGGGATGTACTGGGAGGTATCTGTTATGTACTGGGAGTGAACTGGGAGGGAACTGGGATGTACTGGGAGGCACTACAATGTGCGGGGATGCCCTGGGATGTACTGTGGAGGAACTAGGATGTACAGGCTTGTACTCGGTTGTACCGGGTGGAACTGGCAGGGATTTGGGATGTACTGGGATGTACTGGGAGGTATCTGTTATGTACTGGGAGTGAACTGGGAGGGAACTGGGATGTACTGGGACGGACTGGGAGGGAACTGGGACGGACTGGGATGCACTGGTAGGGAACTGGGATGTACTGGGAGGAAACTGGAATGTCCCAGTTGACACCCACTTTCCTCCCAGTTTCCTCCCAGTATATCCCAGTTTCCTCCCAGTACATCCCAGTAAATCCCAGTTTGCTCCCAGTACATCCCAGTACATCGCAGTACATTCCAGTTCCGTTCCTGTACATCCCAATACATCCCCGTTCCATGCCAGTACATCCCAGTTCCCTACCAGTTCATCCCCGTACATCCCAATTCCCTCCCGGTTCACTACCACTTCTTTCCCAGTTCCGTCCCATTACATCCCAGTTCCGTCCCATTACATCCCAGCACATCCCAGTTCCCTCCCAGTACATCCCAGGTCCCTCCCAGTACATCCCAGGTCCCTCCCAGTACTGGGAGGGAACTGGGATGTACTGGGAGGCACTACAATGTGCGGGGATGCCCTGGGATGTACTGTGGAGGAACTAGGATGTACAGGCTTGTACTGGGTTGTACCGGGTGGAACTGGCAGGGATTTGGGATGTACCAGGATCTACTGGGATGTACTGGGATGTACTGGGAGGTAACTGTTATGTACTGGGAGTGAACTGGGAGGGAACTGGGATGTACTGGTAGGGAACTGGGATGTACTGTGACGGAACTGGGACGTACTGTGAGTACACTGGGATGTACTGTTATGTACTGGGAGGGAAGTGTTATGTACTGAGGGGAACTGGTGCGTACTGGGATGTACTGGGATGGAACTGTGAAGTACTGGGATGTACTGGGAGTGAACTGGGAGGGAACTGGTATGTAGTAGGATGTACTGGGTGGGAACTGGGATGTACCAGGATGTACTGGGATGTACTGGGAGGGAACTGGTATGTACTGGGAGGGAACTGGGATGTAGTGGGAGGGAACTGGGAGGGAACTGGGATGTACTGGGAGGGAACTGGTATGTACTGGGAGGGAACTGGGATGTACTGGGATGTACTGTGAGGGAACTGGGATGTACTGGGAGGGAACTTTAAAGTACTGGGATGTACTTAGAGGAAACTGGGAGGCAACTGGCATGTACTGGGATGTACTGGAATGGAACTGGGAGTGAACTGTGTGTGAACTGTGAGGGAACTGGGATGTACTGGGAGGGAACTGGGATGTACTGGGATGTACTGGGAGGGACTGGGAGGGATCTGGGATGTACTGGGCTGCACTGGTAGGGAACTGGGATGTACTGGGAGGAAACTGGAATGTCCCAGTTGACACCCACTTCCCTCCCAGGTTCCTCCCAGTATATCCCAGTTTCCTCCCAGTATATCCCAGTTTCCTCCCAGTACATCCCAGTAAATCCCAGTTCGCTCCCAGTACATCCCAATACATCGCCGTACATTCCAGTTCCGTTCCTGTCCATCCCAATACATCCCCGTTCCATGCCAGTACATCCCAGTTTCCTACCAGTTCATCCCCGTACATCCCAATTCCCTCCCGGTTCACTACCACTTCTTTCCCAGTGCCTCCCAATACATCCCAGTTCCGTCCCATTACATCCCAGTACATCCCA
The DNA here is from genome assembly GCF_949628215.1 of Phalacrocorax aristotelis. NCBI lineage: Eukaryota > Metazoa > Chordata > Aves > Suliformes > Phalacrocoracidae > Phalacrocorax > Phalacrocorax aristotelis. The sequence goes on along the minus strand of NW_027441401.1, from coordinate 188,550 downwards.
GTTCCCTCCCAGTACATCCCAGTACTGGGAGGGACCTGGGATGTACTGGGAGGCACTACAATGTGCGGGGATGCCCTGGGATGTACCGTGGAGGAACTAGGATGTACAGGCTTGTACTGGGTTGTACCGGGTGGAACTGGCAGGGATTTGGGATGTACCAGGATCTACTGGGATGTACTGGGAGGTAGGTAACTGTTATGTACTGGGAAGGAACAGGGAGGGAACTGGGATGTACTGGGAGGAAACTGGGATGTACTGTGAGGACACTGGGACATACTGTGAGGACACTGGGATGTACTGTTATGTACTGGGAGGGAAGTGTTATGTACTGAGGGGAACTGGGACGTACTGGGATGTACTGGGAGTGAACTGGGAGGGAACTGGTATGTAGTAGGATGTACTGGGTGGGAACTGGGATGTACCGGGAGGGAACTGGGATGTACTGGGAGGGAACTGGGATGCACTGGGATGTAGTGGGAGGGAACTGGGAGGGAACTGGGATGTACTGGGAGGGAACTGGTATGTACTGGGAGGGAACTGGGATGTACTGGGACATACTGGCAGGGAACTGGGATGTACTGGGAGGGGATTGGGACGGACTGGGAGGGAACTGGGATGTACTGGGCTGCACTGGTAGGGAACTGGGATGTACTGGGAGGAAACTGGAATATCCCAGTTGACACCCACTTCCCTCCCAATGCCTCCCAGTATATTCCAGTTTCCTCCCAGTATATCCCAGTTTCCTCCCAGTACATCCCAGTAAATCCCAGCTCGCTGCCAGTACAAGCCAATACATCGCTGTACATTCCAGTTCTGTTCCTGTACATCCCAATACATCCCCGTTCCATGCCAGTACATCCCAGTTCCCTACCAGTTCATCCCCGTACATCCCAATTCCCTCCCGGTTCACTACCACTTCTTTCCCAGTGCCTCCCAATACATCCCAGTTCCGTCCCATTACATCCCAGTACATCCCAGTTCCCTCCCAGTACGTCCCAGGTCCCTCCCAGTACATCCCAGGTCCCTCCCAGTACTGGGAGGGAACTGGGATGTACTGGGAGGCACTACAATGTGCGGGGATGCCCTGGGATGTACCGTGGAGGAACTAGGATGTACAGGCTTGTACTGGGTTGTACCGGGTGGAACTGGCAGGGATTTGGGATGTACCAGGATCTACTGGGATGTACTGGGATGTACTGGGAGGTAACTGTTATGTACTGGGAGTGAACTGGGAGGGAACTGGGATGTACTGGTAGGGAACTGGGATGTACTGTGAGGGAACTGGGACGTAGTGTGAGGACACTGGGATGTACTGTTATGTACTGGGAGGGAAGTGTTATGTACTGAGGGGAACTGGTGCGTACTGGGATGTACTGGGATGGAACTGTGAAGTACTGGGATGTACTGGGAGTGAACTGGGAGGGAACTGGTATGTAGTAGGATGTACTGGGTGGGAACTGGGATGTACCAGGATGTACTGGGATGTACTGGGAGGGAACTGGTATGTACTGGGAGGGAACTGGGATGTAGTGGGAGGGAACTGGGAGGGAACTGGGATGTACTGGGAGGGAACTGGTATGTACTGGGAGGGAACTGGGATGTACTGGGACATACTGGCAGGGAACTGGGATGTACTGGGAGGGGATTGGGATGTACTGGGAGGGAACTTGGATGTATTGGGAGGGAAGTGTTATGTACCAAGGGGGAACTGGGACGTACTGGGATGTAGTGGGAGTGAACTGTGAAGTACTGGGATGTACTGTGAGGGAACTGGGATGTACTGGGAGGGAACTTTAAAGTACTGGGATGTACTTAGAGGAAACTGGGAGGCAACTGGCATGTACTGGGATGTACTGGAATGGAACTGGGAGTGAACTGTGTGTGAACTGTGAGGGAACTGGGATGTACTGGGAGGGAACTGGGATGTACTGGGATGTACTGGGAGGGACTGGGAGGGATCTGGGATGTACTGGGCTGCACTGGTAGGGAACTGGGATGTACTGGGAGGAAACTGGAATGTCCCAGTTGACACCCACTTCCCTCCCAGGTTCCTCCCAGTATATCCCAGTTTCCTCCCAGTATATCCCAGTTTCCTCCCAGTACATCCCAGTAAATCCCAGTTCGCTCCCAGTACATCCCAATACATCGCCGTACATTCCAGTTCCGTTCCTGTCCATCCCAATACATCCCCGTTCCATGCCAGTACATCCCAGTTTCCTACCAGTTCATCCCCGTACATCCCAATTCCCTCCCGGTTCACTACCACTTCTTTCCCAGTGCCTCCCAATACATCCCAGTTCCGTCCCATTACATCCCAGTACATCCCAGTTCCCTCCCAGTACATCCCAGTACTGGGAGGGACCTGGGATGTACTGGGAGGCACTACAATGTGCGGGGATGCCCTGGGATGTACCGTGGAGGAACTAGGGTGTACAGGCTTGTACTGGGTTGTACCGGGTGGAACTGGCAGGGATTTGGGATGTACCAGGATCTACTGGGATGTACTGGGAGGTAACTGTTATGTACTGGGAAGGAACAGGGAGGGAACTGGGATGTACTGGGAGGAAACTGGGATGTACTGTGAGGGAACTGGGACGTACTGTGAGGACACTGGGATGTACTGTTATGTACTGGGAGGGAAGTGTTATGTACTGAGGGGAACTGGGACGTACTGGGATGTACTGGGAGTGAACTGGGAGGGAACTGGTATGTAGTAGGATGTACTGGGTGGGAACTGGGATGTACCGGGAGGGAACTGGGATGTACTGGGAGGGAACTGGTATGTACTGGGAGGGAACTGGGATGCACTGGGACGTACTGGCAGGGAACTGGGATGTACTGGGAGGGGATTGGGACGGACTGGGAGGGAACTGGGATGTACTGGGCTGCACTGGTAGGGAACTGGGATGTACTGGGAGGAAACTGGAATGTCCCAGTTGACACCCACTTCCCTCCCAATGCCTCCCAGTATATTCCAGTTTCCTCCCAGTATATCCCAGTTTCCTCCCAGTACATCCCAGTAAATCCCAGCTCGCTCCCAGTACATGCCAATACATCGCTGTACATTCCAGTTCTGTTCCTGTACATCCCAATACATCCCCGTTCCATGCCAGTACATCCCAGTTTCCTACCAGTTCATCCCCGTACATCCCAGTTCCCTCCCGGTTCATTACCACTTCTTTCCCAGTGCCTCCCAATACATCCCAGTTCCGTCCCATTACATCCCAGTACATCCCAGTTCCCTCCCAGTACGTCCCAGTTCCCTCCCAGTACATCCCAGGATGTACTGGGAGGCACTACAATGTGCGGGGATGCCCTGGGATGTACTGTGGAGGAACTAGGATGTACAGGCTTGTACTGGGTTGTACCGGGTGGAACTGGCAGGGATTTGGGATGTACCAGGATCTACTGGGATGTACTGGGATGTACTGGGAGGTAACTGTTATGTACTGGGAGTGAACTGGGAGAGAACTGGGATGTACTGGGAGGGAACTGGGATGTACTGTGAGGACACTGGGATGTACTGGTATGTACTGGGAGGGAAGTGTTATGTACTGAGGGGAACTGGGACGTACTGGGACGTGCTGGGAGGGAACTATGAAGTATTGGGATGTACTTAGAGGGAACTGGGATGTACTGGGAGTGAACTGGGAGGGAACTGGGAGGGAACTGTGAAGTACTGGGATGTACTGGGAGGGAACTGGTATGTACTGGGAGGGAACTGGGATGGACTGGGTGGAAAGTGTTGGGAATTGGGATTTACTGGGAGGGGACTGGGAGGGAACTGGGATGTAGTGGGACATACTGGGAGGGAACTGGGAAGTACTGGGGTGTACTGGGAGGGAACTGTTATGTACCGAGGGGGAACTGGGATGTACTGGGAGTGAACTGTGAAGTACTGGGATGTACTTAGAGGGAAGTGGGAGGGAACTTGGATGTAGTGGGAGGGAACTGGGGTTTACTTGGAGGAAAGTGGCATGTACTGGGATGTAGTGGGAGGGAACTGGGAGGGAACTGTGTGTGAACTGTGAGGGAACTGGGATGTACTGTGAGGGAACTGGGATGTACTGGGATGTACTGGGACGGACTGGGAGGGAACTGGGATGTACTGGGAGGGATCTGGGATGTACTGGGCTGCACTGGTAGGGAACTGGGATGTACTGGGAGGAAACTGGAATGTCCCAGTTGACACCCACTTCCCTCCCAGTACCTCCCAGTATATCCCAGTTTCCTCCCAGTACATCCCAGTAAATCCCAGTTTGCTCCCAGTACATGCCAGTACATCGCAGTACATTCCAGTTCCGTTCCTGTACATCCCAATACATCCCCGTTCCATGCCAGTACATCCCAGTTCCCTACCAGTTCATCCCCGTACATCCCAATTCCCTCCCGGTTCACTACCACTTCTTTCCCAGTTCCGTCCCATTACATCCCAGTTCCGTCCCATTACATCCCAGTTCCGTCCCATTACATCCCAGTACATCCCAGGTCCCTCCCAGTACATCCCAGTTCCCTCCCAGTACATCCCAGGTCCCTCCCAGTACTGGGAGGGAACTGGGATGTACTGGGAGGCACTACAATGTGCGGGGATGCCCTGGGATGTACTGTGGAGGAACTAGGATGTACAGGCTTGTACTGGGTTGTACCGGGTGGAACTGGCAGGGATTTGGGATGTACCAGGATCTACTGGGATGTACTGTGATGTACTGGGAGGTAACTGTTATGTACTGGGAGTGAACTGGGAGGGAACTGGGATGTACTGTGAGGGAACTGGGACGTAGTGTGAGGACACTGGGATGTACTGGTATGTATTGGGAGGGAAGTGTTATGTACTGAGGGGAACTGGGACGTACTGGGATGTACTGGGAGGGAACTGTGAAGTACTGGGATGTACTGGGAGTGAACTGGGAGGGAACTGGTATGTAGTAGGATGTACTGGGTGGGAACTGGGATGTAGTGGGAGGGAACTGGGAGGGAACTGGGATGTACTGGGAGGGAACTGGTATGTACTGGGAGGGAACTGGGATGTACTGGGACATACTGGCAGGGAACTGGGATGTACTGGGAGGGGATTGGGACGGACTGGGAGGGAACTGGGATGTACTGGGCTGCACTGGTAGGGAACTGGGATGTACTGGGAGGAAACTGGAATGTCCCAGTTGACACCCACTTCCCTCCCAATGCCTCCCAGTATATCCCAGTTTCCTCCCAGTATATCCCAGTTTCCTCCCAGTATATCCCAGTTTCCTCCCAGTACATCCCAGTAAATCCCAGCTCGCTGCCAGTACATGCCAATACATCGCAGTACATTCCAGTTCCGTTCCTGTACATCCCAATACATCCCCGTTCCATGCCAGTACATCCCAGTTCCCTACCAGTTCATCCCCGTACATCCCAATTCCCTCCCGGTTCACTACCACTTCTTTCCCAGTGCCTCCCAATACATCCCAGTTCCGTCCCATTACATCCCAGTACATCCCAGTTCCCTCCCAGTACGTCCCAGTTCCCTCCCAGTACATCCCAGGTCCCTCCCAGTACTGGGAGGGAACTGGGATGTACTGGGATGTAGTGGGAGGGAACTGGGAGGGAACTGGGATGTACTGGGAGGGAACTGGGATGTACTGGGAGGGAACTGGGATGTACTGGGACATACTGGCAGGGAACTGGGATGTACTGGGAGGGGATTGGGACGGACTGGGAGGGAACTGGGATGTACTGGGCTGCACTGGTAGGGAACTGGGATGTACTGGGAGGAAACTGGAATGTCCCAGTTGACACCCACTTCCCTCCCAGTTTCCTCCCAGTATATCCCAGTTTCCTCCCAGTATATCCCAGTTTCCTCCCAGTACATCCCAGTAAATCCCAGTTCGCTCCCAGTACATCCCAATACATCGCCGTACATTCCAGTTCCGTTCCTGTCCATCCCAATACATCCCCGTTCCATGCCAGTACATCCCAGTTTCCTACCAGTTCATCCCCGCACATCCCAATTCCCTCCCGGTTCACTACCACTTCTTTCCCAGTTCCGTCCCATTACATCCCAGTTCCGTCCCATTACATCCCAGTACATCCCAGGTCCCTCCCAGTACATCCCAGGTCCCTCCCAGTACTGGGAGGGAACTGGGATGTACTGGGAGGCACTACAATGTGCGGGGATGCCCTGGGATGTACTGTGGAGGAACTAGGATGTACAGGCTTGTACTGGGTTGTACCGGGTGGAACTGGCAGGGATTTGGGATGTACCAGGATCTACTGGGATGTACTGGGAGGTAACTGTTATGTACTGGGAAGGAACAGGGAGGTAACTGGGATGTACTGGTAGGGAACTGGGATGTACTGTGAGGGAACTGGGACGTACTGTGAGGACACTGGGATGTACTGGTATGTACTGGGAGGGAAGTGTTATGTACGAGGGGAACTGGGACGTACTGGGATGTACTGGGAGGGAACTGTGAAGTACTGGGATGTACTGGGAGTGAACTGGGAGGGAACTGGTATGTAGTAGGATGTACTGGGTGGGAACTGGGATGTACCGGGAGGGAACTGGTATGTACTGGGAGGGAACTGGGATGTACTGGGATGTAGTGGGAGGGAACTGGGAGGAAACTGGGATGTACTGGGAGGGAACTGGTATGTACTGGGAGGGAACTGGGATGTACTGGGACATACTGGCAGGGAACTGGGATGTACTGGGAGGGGATTGGGACGGACTGGGAGGGAACTGGGATGTACTGGGCTGCACTGGTAGGGAACTGGGATGTACTGGGAGGAAACTGGAATGTCCCAGTTGACACCCACTTCCCTCCCAATGCCTCCCAGTATATCCCAGTTTCCTCCCAGTATATCCCAGTTTCCTCCCAGTACATCCCAGTAAATCCCAGCTCGCTGCCAGTACATGCCAATACATCGCAGTACATTCCAGTTCTGTTCCTGTCCATCCCAATACATCCCCGTTCCATGCCAGTACATCCCAGTTCCCTACCAGTTCATCCCCGTACATCCCAATTCCCTCCCGGTTCACTACCACTTCTTTCCCAGTGCCTCCCAATACATCCCAGTTCCGTCCCATTACATCCCAGTACATCCCAGTTCCCTCCCAGTACATCCCAGTACTGGGAGGGACCTGGGATGTACTGGGAGGCACTACAATGTGCGGGGATGCCCTGGGATGTACCGTGGAGGAACTAGGATGTACAGGCTTGTACTGGGTTGTACCGGGTGGAACTGGCAGGGATTTGGGATGTACCAGGATCTACTGGGATGTACTGGGAGGTAACTGTTATGTACTGGGAAGGAACAGGGAGGGAACTGGGATGTACTGGGAGGAAACTGGGATGTACTGTGAGGGAACTGGGACGTACTGTGAGGACACTGGGATGTACTGTTATGTACTGGGAGGGAAGTGTTATGTACTGAGGGGAACTGGGACGTACTGGGATGTACTGGGAGTGAACTGGGAGGGAACTGGTATGTAGTAGGATGTACTGGGTGGGAACTGGGATGTACCGGGAGGGAACTGGGATGTACTGGGAGGGAACTGGTATGTACTGGGAGGGAACTGGGATGCACTGGGACGTACTGGCAGGGAACTGGGATGTACTGGGAGGGGATTGGGACGGACTGGGAGGGAACTGGGATGTACTGGGCTGCACTGGTAGGGAACTGGGATGTACTGGGAGGAAACTGGAATGTCCCAGTTGACACCCACTTCCCTCCCAATGCCTCCCAGTATATTCCAGTTTCCTCCCAGTATATCCCAGTTTCCTCCCAGTACATCCCAGTAAATCCCAGCTCGCTCCCAGTACATGCCAATACATCGCTGTACATTCCAGTTCTGTTCCTGTACATCCCAATACATCCCCGTTCCATGCCAGTACATCCCAGTTTCCTACCAGTTCATCCCCGTACATCCCAGTTCCCTCCCGGTTCATTACCACTTCTTTCCCAGTGCCTCCCAATACATCCCAGTTCCGTCCCATTACATCCCAGTACATCCCAGTTCCCTCCCAGTACGTCCCAGTTCCCTCCCAGTACATCCCAGGATGTACTGGGAGGCACTACAATGTGCGGGGATGCCCTGGGATGTACTGTGGAGGAACTAGGATGTACAGGCTTGTACTGGGTTGTACCGGGTGGAACTGGCAGGGATTTGGGATGTACCAGGATCTACTGGGATGTACTGGGATGTACTGGGAGGTAACTGTTATGTACTGGGAGTGAACTGGGAGAGAACTGGGATGTACTGGGAGGGAACTGGGATGTACTGTGAGGACACTGGGATGTACTGGTATGTACTGGGAGGGAAGTGTTATGTACTGAGGGGAACTGGGACGTACTGGGACGTGCTGGGAGGGAACTATGAAGTATTGGGATGTACTTAGAGGGAACTGGGATGTACTGGGAGTGAACTGGGAGGGAACTGGGAGGGAACTGTGAAGTACTGGGATGTACTGGGAGGGAACTGGTATGTACTGGGAGGGAACTGGGATGGACTGGGTGGAAAGTGTTGGGAATTGGGATTTACTGGGAGGGGACTGGGAGGGAACTGGGATGTAGTGGGACATACTGGGAGGGAACTGGGAAGTACTGGGGTGTACTGGGAGGGAACTGTTATGTACCGAGGGGGAACTGGGATGTACTGGGAGTGAACTGTGAAGTACTGGGATGTACTTAGAGGGAAGTGGGAGGGAACTTGGATGTAGTGGGAGGGAACTGGGGTTTACTTGGAGGAAAGTGGCATGTACTGGGATGTAGTGGGAGGGAACTGGGAGGGAACTGTGTGTGAACTGTGAGGGAACTGGGATGTACTGTGAGGGAACTGGGATGTACTGGGATGTACTGGGACGGACTGGGAGGGAACTGGGATGTACTGGGAGGGATCTGGGATGTACTGGGCTGCACTGGTAGGGAACTGGGATGTACTGGGAGGAAACTGGAATGTCCCAGTTGACACCCACTTCCCTCCCAGTACCTCCCAGTATATCCCAGTTTCCTCCCAGTACATCCCAGTAAATCCCAGTTTGCTCCCAGTACATGCCAGTACATCGCAGTACATTCCAGTTCCGTTCCTGTACATCCCAATACATCCCCGTTCCATGCCAGTACATCCCAGTTCCCTACCAGTTCATCCCCGTACATCCCAATTCCCTCCCGGTTCACTACCACTTCTTTCCCAGTTCCGTCCCATTACATCCCAGTTCCGTCCCATTACATCCCAGTTCCGTCCCATTACATCCCAGTACATCCCAGGTCCCTCCCAGTACATCCCAGGTCCCTCCCAGTTAATCCCAGGTCCCTCCCAGTACTGGGAGGGAGCTGGGATGTACTGGGAGGCACTACAATGTGCGGGGATGCCCTGGGATGTACTGTGGAGGAACTAGGATGTACAGGCTTGTACTCGGTTGTACCGGGTGGAACTGGCAGGGATTTGGGATGTACCAGGATCTACTGGGATGTACTGTGATGTACTGGGAGGTAACTGTTATGTACTGGGAGTGAACTGGGAGGGAACTGGGATGTACTGGTAGGGAACTGGGATGTACTGTGAGGGAACTGGGACGTAGTGTGAGGACACTGGGATGTACTGGTATGTATTGGGAGGGAAGTGTTATGTACTGAGGGGAACTGGGACGTACTGGGATGTACTGGGAGGGAACTGTGAAGTACTGGGATGTACTGGGAGTGAACTGGGAGGGAACTGGTATGTAGTAGGATGTACTGGGTGGGAACTGGGATGTAGTGGGAGGGAACTGGGAGGGAACTGGGATGTACTGGGAGGGAACTGGTATGTACTGGGAGGGAACTGGGATGTACTGGGACATACTGGCAGGGAAATGGGATGTACTGGGAGGGGATTGGGACGGACTGGGAGGGAACTGGGATGTACTGGGCTGCACTGGTAGGGAACTGGGATGTACTGGGAGGAAACTGGAATGTCCCAGTTGACACCCACTTCCCTCCCAATGCCTCCCAGTATATCCCAGTTTCCTCCCAGTATATCCCAGTTTCCTCCCAGTACATCCCAGTAAATCCCAGCTCGCTGCCAGTACATGCCAATACATCGCAGTACATTCCAGTTCCGTTCCTGTACATCCCAATACATCCCCGTTCCATGCCAGTACATCCCAGTTCCCTACCAGTTCATCCCCGTACATCCCAATTCCCTCCCGGTTCACTACCACTTCTTTCCCAGTGCCTCCCAATACATCCCAGTTCCGTCCCATTACATCCCAGTACATCCCAGTTCCCTCCCAGTACGTCCCAGTTCCCTCCCAGTACATCCCAGGTCCCTCCCAGTACTGGGAGGGAACTGGGATGTACTGGGATGTAGTGGGAGGGAACTGGGAGGGAACTGGGATGTACTGGGAGGGAACTGGGATGTACTGGGAGGGAACTGGGATGTACTGGGACATACTGGCAGGGAACTGGGATGTACTGGGAGGGGATTGGGACGGACTGGGAGGGAACTGGGATGTACTGGGCTGCACTGGTAGGGAACTGGGATGTACTGGGAGGAAACTGGAATGTCCCAGTTGACACCCACTTCCCTCCCAGTTTCCTCCCAGTATATCCCAGTTTCCTCCCAGTACATCCCAGTAAATCCCAGTTCGCTCCCAGTACATCCCAATACATCGCCGTACATTCCAGTTCCGTTCCTGTCCATCCCAATACATCCCCGTTCCATGCCAGTACATCCCAGTTTCCTACCAGTTCATCCCCGCACATCCCAATTCCCTCCCGGTTCACTACCACTTCTTTCCCAGTTCCGTCCCATTACATCCCAGTTCCGTCCCATTACATCCCAGTACATCCCAGGTCCCTCCCAGTACATCCCAGGTCCCTCCCAGTACTGGGAGGGAACTGGGATGTACTGGGAGGCACTACAATGTGCGGGGATGCCCTGGGATGTACTGTGGAGGAACTAGGATGTACAGGCTTGTACTGGGTTGTACCGGGTGGAACTGGCAGGGATTTGGGATGTACCAGGATCTACTGGGATGTACTGGGAGGTAACTGTTATGTACTGGGAAGGAACAGGGAGGTAACTGGGATGTACTGGTAGGGAACTGGGATGTACTGTGAGGGAACTGGGACGTACTGTGAGGACACTGGGATGTACTGGTATGTACTGGGAGGGAAGTGTTATGTACGAGGGGAACTGGGACGTACTGGGATGTACTGGGAGGGAACTGTGAAGTACTGGGATGTACTGGGAGTGAACTGGGAGGGAACTGGTATGTAGTAGGATGTACTGGGTGGGAACTGGGATGTACCGGGAGGGAACTGGTATGTACTGGGAGGGAACTGGGATGTACTGGGATGTAGTGGGAGGGAACTGGGAGGAAACTGGGATGTACTGGGAGGGAACTGGTATGTACTGGGAGGGAACTGGGATGTACTGGGACATACTGGCAGGGAACTGGGATGTACTGGGAGGGGATTGGGACGGACTGGGAGGGAACTGGGATGTACTGGGCTGCACTGGTAGGGAACTGGGATGTACTGGGAGGAAACTGGAATGTCCCAGTTGACACCCACTTCCCTCCCAATGCCTCCCAGTATATCCCAGTTTCCTCCCAGTATATCCCAGTTTCCTCCCAGTACATCCCAGTAAATCCCAGCTCGCTGCCAGTACATGCCAATACATCGCTGTACATTCCAGTTCTGTTCCTGTACATCCCAATACATCCCCGTTCCATGCCAGTACATCCCAGTTTCCTACCAGTTCATCCCCGTACATCCCAGTTCCCTCCCGGTTCACTACCACTTCTTTCCCAGTGCCTCCCAATACATCCCAGTTCCCTCCCAGTACGTCCCAGTTCCCTCCCAGTACGTCCCAGGTCCCTCCCAGTACTGGGAGGGAACTGGGATGTACTGGGAGGCACTACAATGTGCGGGGATGCCCTGGGATGTACTGTGGAGGAACTAGGATGTACAGGCTTGTACTGGGTTGTACCGGGTGGATCTGGCAGGGATTTGAAATGTCCTAGGCTCTACTAGGATGTACTGGGAGGTAACTGTTATGTACTGGGAGTGAACTGGGAGGGAACTGGGATGTACTGGGAGGGAACTGGGACGTACTGTGAGGACACTGGGATGTACTGGTATGTACTGGGAGGGAAGTGTTATGTACTGAGGGGAACTGGGACGTACTGGGATGTACTGGGAGGGAACTGTGAAGTACTGGGATGTACTGGGAGTGAACTGGGAGGGAACTGGTATGTAGTAGGATGTACTGGGTGGGAACTGGGATGTACCGGGAGGGAACTGGGATGTACTGGGAGGGAACTGGTATGTACTGGGAGGGACCTGGGATGTACTGGGATGTAGTGGGAGGGAACTGGGAGGGAACTGGGATGTACTGGGAGGGAACTGGGATGTACTGGGAGGGAACTGGGATGTACTGGGACATACTGGCAGGGAACTGGGATGTACTGGGAGGGGATTGGGACGGACTGGGAGGGAACTGGGATGTACTGGTCTGCACTGGTAGGGAACTGGGATGTACTGGGAGGAAACTGGAATGTCCCAGTTGACACCCACTTCCCTCCCAATGCCTCCCAGTATATCCCAGTTTCCTCCCAGTATATCCCAGTTTCCTCCCAGTACATCCCAGTAAATCCCAGCTCGCTGCCAGAACATGCCAATACATTGCTGTACATTCCAGTTCTGTTCCTGTACATCCCAGTACATCCCAGTTTCCTACCAGTTCATCCCCGTACATCCCAGTTCCCTCCCGGTTCACTACCACTTCTTTCCCAGTGCCTCCCAATACATCCCAGTTCCGTCCCATTACATCCCAGTACGTCCCAGTTCCCTCCCAGTACATCCCAGGTCCCTCCCAGTACTGGGAGGGAACTGGGATGTACTGGGAGGCACTACAATGTGCGGGGATGCCCTGGGATGTACTGTGGAGGAACTAGGATGTACAGGCTTGTACTGGGTTGTACCGGGTGGAACTGGCAGGGATTTGGGATGTACCAGGATCTACTGGGATGTACTGGGAGGTAACTGTTATGTACTGGGAAGGAACAGGGAGGTAACTGGGATGTACTGGTAGGGAACTGGGATGTACTGGGAGGGAACTGGGACGTACTGTGAGGACACTGGGATGTACTGGTATGTACTGGGAGGGAAGTGTTATGTACTGAGGGGAACTGGGACGTACTGGGATGTACTGGGAGGGAACTGTGAAGTACTGGGATGTACTGGGAGTGAACTGGGAGGGAACTGGTATGTAGTAGGATGTACTGGGAGGGAACTGGGATGTACTGGGAGGGAACTGGGATGTACTGGGATGTAGTGGGAGGGAACTGGTATGTACTGGGAGGGAACTGGGATGTACTGGGACATACTGGCAGGGAACTGGGATGTACTGGGAGGGGATTGGGACGGACTGGGAGGGAACTGGGATGTACTGGGCTGCACTGGTAGGGAACTGGGATGTACTGGGAGGAAACTGGAATGTCCCAGTTGACACCCACTTCCCTCCCAATGCCTCCCAGTATATCCCAGTTTCCTCCCAGTATATCCCAGTTTCCTCCCAGTACATCCCAGTAAATCCCAGTTCGCTCCCAGTACATCCCAGTACATCGCAGTACATTCCAGTTCCGTTCCTGTACATCCCAATACATCCCCGTTCCATGCCAGTACATCCCAGTTTCCTACCAGTTCATCCCCGTACATCCCAATTCCCTCCCGGTTCACTACCACTTCTTTCCCAGTGCCTCCCAATACATCCCAGTTCCGTCCCATTACATCCCAGTACATCCCAGTTCCCTCCCAGTACGTCCCAGTTCCCTCCCAGTACATCCCAGGTCCCTCCCAGTACTGGGAGGGAACTGGGATGTACTGGGAGGCACTACAATGTGCGGGGATGCCCTGGGATGTACTGTGGAGGAACTAGGATGTACAGGCTTGTACTGGGTTGTACCGGGTGGAACTGGCAGGGATTTGGGATGTACCAGGATCTACTGGGATGTACTGGGAGGTAACTGTTATGTACTGGGAGTGAACTGGGAGGTAACTGGGACGTACTGGTAGGGAACTGGGATGTACTGTGAGGGAACTGGGACGTAGTGTGAGGACACTGGGATGTACTGTTATGTACTGGGAGGGAAGTGTTATGTACTGAGGGGAACTGGTGCGTACTGGGATGTACTGGGATGGAACTGTGAAGTACTGGGATGTACTGGGAGTGAACTGGGAGGGAACTGGTATGTAGTAGGATGTACTGGGTGGGAACTGGGATGTACCAGGATGTACTGGGATGTACTGGGAGGGAACTGGTATGTACTGGGAGGGAACTGGGATGTAGTGGGAGGGAACTGGGAGGGAACTGGGATGTACTGGGAGGGAACTGGTATGTACTGGGAGGGAACTGGGATGTACTGGGACATACTGGCAGGGAACTGGGATGTACTGGGAGGGGATTGGGATGTACTGGGAGGGAACTTGGATGTATTGGGAGGGAAGTGTTATGTACCAAGGGGGAACTGGGACGTACTGGGATGTAGTGGGAGTGAACTGTGAAGTACTGGGATGTACTGTGAGGGAACTGGGATGTACTGGGAGGGAACTTTAAAGTACTGGGATGTACTTAGAGGAAACTGGGAGGCAACTGGCATGTACTGGGATGTACTGGAATGGAACTGGGAGTGAACTGTGTGTGAACTGGGAGGGAACTGGGATGTACTGTGAGGGAACTGGGATGTACTGGGATGTACTGGGAGGGACTGGGAGGGATCTGGGATGTACTGGGCTGCACTGGTAGGGAACTGGGATGTACTGGGAGGAAACTGGAATGTCCCAGTTGACACCCACTTCCCTCCCAGTTTCCTCCCAGTATATCCCAGTTTCCTCCCAGTATATCCCAGTTTCCTCCCAGTACATCCCAGTAAATCCCAGTTCGCTCCCAGTACATCCCAATACATCGCCGTACATTCCAGTTCCGTTCCTGTCCATCCCAATACATCCCCGTTCCATGCCAGTACATCCCAGTTTCCTACCAGTTCATCCCCGTACATCCCAATTCCCTCCCGGTTCTCTACCACTTCTTTCCCAGTGCCTCCCAATACATCCCAGTTCCGTCCCATTACATCCCAGTACATCCCAGTTCCCTCCCAGTACATCCCAGTTCCCTCCCAGTACTGTGAGGGAACTGGGACGTACTGTGAGGACACTGGGATGTACTGGTATGTACTGGGAGGGAAGTGTTATGTACTGAGGGGAACTGGGACGTACTGGGATGTACTGGGAGGGAACTGTGAAGTACTGGGATGTACTGGGAGTGAACTGGGAGGGAACTGGTATGTAGTAGGATGTACTGGGTGGGAACTGGGATGTACCACGATGTACTGGGAGGGAACTGGGATTTACTGGGAGGGAACTGGGATGTACTGGGACATACTGGCAGGGAACTGGGATGTACTGGGAGGGGATTGGGACGGACTGGCAGGGAACTGGGATGTACTGGGAGGGGATTGGGACGGACTGGTAGGGAACTGGGATGTACTGGGAGGAAACTGGAATGTCCCAGTTGACACCCACTTCCCTCCCAATGCCTCCCAGTATATCCCAGTTTCCTCCCAGTACATCCCAGTAAATCCCAGTTCGCTCCCAGTACATCCCAGTACATCGTAGTACATTCCAGTTCCGTTCCTGTACATCCCAATACATCCCCGTTCCATGCCAGTACATCCCAGTTTCCTACCAGTTCATCCCCGTACATCCCAATTCCCTCCCGGTTCACTACCACTTCTTTCCCAGTGCCTCCCAATACATCCCAGTTCCGTCCCATTACATCCCAGTACATCCCAGTTCCCTCCCAGTACGTCCCAGTTCCCTCCCAGTACATCCCAGGTCCCTCCCAGTACTGGGAGGGAACTGGGATGTACTGGGAGGCACTACAATGTGCGGGGATGCCCTGGGATGTACTGTGGAGGAACTAGGATGTACAGGCTTGTACTGGGTTGTACCGGGTGGAACTGGCAGGGATTTGGGATGTACCAGGATCTACTGGGATGTACTGGGAGGTAACTGTTATGTACTGGGAGTGAACTGGGAGGTAACTGGGACGTACTGGTAGGGAACTGGGATGTACTGTGAGGGAACTGGGACGTAGTGTGAGGACACTGGGATGTACTGTTATGTACTGGGAGGGAAGTGTTATGTACTGAGGGGAACTGGTGCGTACTGGGATGTACTGGGATGGAACTGTGAAGTACTGGGATGTACTGGGAGTGAACTGGGAGGGAACTGGTATGTAGTAGGATGTACTGGGTGGGAACTGGGATGTACCAGGATGTACTGGGATGTACTGGGAGGGAACTGGTATGTACTGGGAGGGAACTGGGATGTAGTGGGAGGGAACTGGGAGGGAACTGGGATGTACTGGGAGGGAACTGGTATGTACTGGGAGGGAACTGGGATGTACTGGGACATACTGGCAGGGAACTGGGATGTACTGGGAGGGGATTGGGATGTACTGGGAGGGAACTTGGATGTATTGGGAGGGAAGTGTTATGTACCAAGGGGGAACTGGGACGTACTGGGATGTAGTGGGAGTGAACTGTGAAGTACTGGGATGTACTGTGAGGGAACTGGGATGTACTGGGAGGGAACTTTAAAGTACTGGGATGTACTTAGAGGAAACTGGGAGGCAACTGGCATGTACTGGGATGTACTGGAATGGAACTGGGAGTGAACTGTGTGTGAACTGGGAGGGAACTGGGATGTACTGTGAGGGAACTGGGATGTACTGGGATGTACTGGGAGGGACTGGGAGGGATCTGGGATGTACTGGGCTGCACTGGTAGGGAACTGGGATGTACTGGGAGGAAACTGGAATGTCCCAGTTGACACCCACTTCCCTCCCAGTTTCCTCCCAGTATATCCCAGTTTCCTCCCAGTATATCCCAGTTTCCTCCCAGTACATCCCAGTAAATCCCAGTTCGCTCCCAGTACATCCCAATACATCGCCGTACATTCCAGTTCCGTTCCTGTCCATCCCAATACATCCCCGTTCCATGCCAGTACATCCCAGTTTCCTACCAGTTCATCCCCGTACATCCCAATTCCCTCCCGGTTCTCTACCACTTCTTTCCCAGTGCCTCCCAATACATCCCAGTTCCGTCCCATTACATCCCAGTACATCCCAGTTCCCTCCCAGTACATCCCAGTTCCCTCCCAGTACTGTGAGGGAACTGGGACGTACTGTGAGGACACTGGGATGTACTGGTATGTACTGGGAGGGAAGTGTTATGTACTGAGGGGAACTGGGACGTACTGGGATGTACTGGGAGGGAACTGTGAAGTACTGGGATGTACTGGGAGTGAACTGGGAGGGAACTGGTATGTAGTAGGATGTACTGGGTGGGAACTGGGATGTACCACGATGTACTGGGAGGGAACTGGGATTTACTGGGAGGGAACTGGGATGTACTGGGACATACTGGCAGGGAACTGGGATGTACTGGGAGGGGATTGGGACGGACTGGCAGGGAACTGGGATGTACTGGGAGGGGATTGGGACGGACTGGTAGGGAACTGGGATGTACTGGGAGGAAACTGGAATGTCCCAGTTGACACCCACTTCCCTCCCAATGCCTCCCAGTATATCCCAGTTTCCTCCCAGTACATCCCAGTAAATCCCAGTTCGCTCCCAGTACATCCCAGTACATCGTAGTACATTCCAGTTCCGTTCCTGTACATCCCAATACATCCCCGTTCCATGCCAGTACATCCCAGTTTCCTACCAGTTCATCCCCGTACATCCCAATTCCCTCCCGGTTCACTACCACTTCTTTCCCAGTGCCTCCCAATACATCCCAGTTCCGTCCCATTACATCCCAGTACATCCCAGTTCCCTCCCAGTACATCCCAGTTCCCTCCCAGTACTGGGAGGGAGCTGGGATGTACTGGGAGGCACTACAATGTGCGGGGATGTCCTGGGATGTACTGTGGAGGAACTAGGATGTACAGGCTTGTACTGGGTTGTACCGGGTGGAACTGGCAGGGATTTGGGATGTACCAGGATGTACTGGGATGTACTGGGAGGTAACTGTTGTGTACTGGGAGTGAACTGGGAGGGAGCTGGGATGTACTGGGAGGCACTACAATGTGCGGGGATGCACAGGGATGTACCGTGGAGGAACTAGGATGTACAGGCTTGTACTCGGTTGTTCCGGGTGGAACTGGCAGGGATTTGAAATGTCCTAGTATCTACTAGGATGTACTGGGATGTACTGGGAGGTAACTGTTGTGTACTGGGAGTGAACTGGGAGGGAACTGTGAAGTACTGGGAGGGTACTGGGAGGGAACTGGGATGTACTGGGAGGGAACTGGGAGGTACTGGGTGGAAAGTGTTGGGAATTGGGATTTACTGGGAGAGAACTGGGATGGACTGGGAGGGAACTGGGATGTAGTGGGACATACTGGGAGGGAACTGGGATGTACTGGGGTGTACTGGGAGGGAATTGTTATGTACCGAGGGGGAACTGGGATGTACTGGGAGTGAACTGTGAAGTACTGGGATGTACTTAGAGGGAAGTGGGAGGGAACTTGAATGTAGTGGGAGGGTACTGGGATTTACTTGGAGGAAAGTGGCATGTACTGGGCTGTACTGGAATGGAACTGGGAGTGAACTGTGTGTGAACTGTGAGAGAACTGGGATGTAATGTGAGGGAACTGGGATGTACTGGGACGTACTGGGACAGACTGGGAGGGATCTGGGATGTACTGGGAGGGAGCTGGGATGTACTGGGAGGCACTACAATGTGCGGGGATGCCCTGGGATGTACTGTGGAGGAACTAGGATGTACAGGCTTGTACTGGGTTGTACCGGGTGGAACTGGCAGGGATTTGGGATGTACCGGGATCTACTGGGATGTACTGGGATGTACTGGGAGGTAACTGTTATGTACTGGGAAGGAACAGGGAGGGAACTGGGATGTACTGGGAGGAAACTGGGATGTACTGGGAGGGAACTGGGACGTACTGTGAGGACACTGGGATGTACTGTTATGTACTGGGAGGGAAGTGTTATGTACTGAGGGGAACTGGGACGTACTGGGATGTACTGGGAGGGAACTGTGAAGTACTGGGATGTACTGGGAGTGAACTGGGAGGGAACTGGTATGTAGTAGGATGTACTGGGTGGGAACTGGGATGTACCAGGATGTACTGGGAGGGAACTGGTATGTACTGGGAGGGAACTTGTATGTACTGGGAGGGAACTGGGATGTACTGGGACATACTGGCAGGGAACTGGGATGT
The DNA here is from genome assembly GCF_949628215.1 of Phalacrocorax aristotelis. Taxonomy (NCBI): domain Eukaryota; kingdom Metazoa; phylum Chordata; class Aves; order Suliformes; family Phalacrocoracidae; genus Phalacrocorax; species Phalacrocorax aristotelis. The sequence goes on along the minus strand of NW_027441401.1, from coordinate 169,275 downwards.
ACTGGGAGGGGATTGGGACGGACTGGGAGGGAACTGGGATGTACTGGGCTGCACTGGTAGGGAACTGGGATGTACTGGGAGGAAACTGGAATGTCCCAGTTGACACCCACTTCCCTCCCAATGCCTCCCAGTATATCCCAGTTTCCTCCCAGTATATCCCAGTTTGCTCCCAGTACATCCCAGTAAATCCCAGCTCGCTGCCAGTACATGCCAATACATCGCTGTACATTCCAGTTCCGTTCCTGTACATCCCAATACATCCCCGTTCCATGCCAGTACATCCCAGTTTCCTACCAGTTCATCCCCGTACATCCCAATTCCCTCCCGGTTCACTACCACTTCTTTCCCAGTGCCTCCCAATACATCCCAGTTCCGTCCCATTACATCCCAGTACATCCCAGTTCCCTCCCAGTACGTCCCAGGTCCCTCCCAGTACTGGGAGGGAACTGGGATGTACTGGGAGGCACTACAATGTGCGGGGATGTCCTGGGATGTACCGTGGAGGAACTAGGATGTACAGGCTTGTACTGGGTTGTACCGGGTGGAACTGGCAGGGATTTGGGATGTACCAGGATCTACTGGGATGTACTGGGATGTACTGAGAGGTAACTGTTATGTACTGGGAAGGAACTGGGAGGGAACTGGGATGTACTGGTAGGGAACTGGGATGTACTGGGAGGGAACTGGGACGTACTGTGAGGACACTGGGATGTACTGGTATGTACTGGGAGGGAAGTGTTATGTACTGAGGGGAACTGGGACGTACTGGGATGTACTGGGAGGGAACTGTGAAGTACTGGGATGTACTGGGAGTGAACTGGGAGGGAACTGGTATGTAGTAGGATGTACTGGGTGGGAACTGGGATGTACTGGGATGTACTGGGAGGGAACTGGTATGTACTGGGAGGGAACTGGGATGTACTGGGACATACTGGCAGGGAACTGGTATGTACTGGGAGGGAACTGGGATGTACTGGGCTGCACTGGTAGGGAACAGGGATGTACTGGGAGGAAACTGGAATGTCCCAGTTGACACCCACTTCCCTCCCAATGCCTCCCAGTATATCCCAGTTTCCTCCCAGTATATCCCAGTTTCCTCCCAGTATATCCCAGTTTCCTCCCAGTACATCCCAGTAAATCCCAGCTCGCTCCCAGTACATCCCAATACATCGCTGTACATTCCAGTTCTGTTCCTGTACATCCCAATACATCCCCGTTCCATGCCAGTACATCCCAGTTTCCTACCAGTTCATCCCCGTACATCCCAATTCCCTCCCGGTTCACTACCACTTCTTTCCCAGTGCCTCCCAATACATCCCAGTTCCGTCCCATTACATCCCAGTACATCTCAGTTCCCTCCCAGTACGTCCCAGTTCCCTCCCAGTACGTCCCAGTTCCCTCCCAGTACTGGGAGGGACCTGGGATGTACTGGGAGGCACTACAATGTGCGGGGATGCCCTGGGATGTACTGTGGAGGAACTAGGATGTACAGGCTTGTACTGGGTTGTACCGGGTGGAACTGGCAGGGATTTGGGATGTACCAGGATCTACTGGGATGTACTGGGATGTACTGGGAGGTAACTGTTATGTACTGGGAGTGAACTGGGAGGGACCTGGGATGTACTGGAAGGCACTACAATGTGCGGGAATGCACAGGGATGTACTGTGGAGGAACTAGGATGTACAGGCTTGTACTGGGTTGTACCGGGTGGAACTGGCAGGGATTTGAAATGTCCTAGGATCTACTAGGATGTACTGGGATGTACTGGGAGGTAACTGTTGTGTGCTGGGAGTGAACTGGGAGGGAACTGTGAAGTACTGGGATGTACTTAGAGGGAACTGGGATGTACTGGGAGGGAACTGGGATGTACTGGGTGGAAAGTGTTGGGAATTGGGATTTACTGGGAGGGAACTGGGATGGACTGGGAGGGAACTGGGATGTAGTGGGACATACTGGGAGGGAACTGGGATGTACTGGGATGTACTGGGAGGGAACTGGGATGGACTGGGTGGAAAGTGTTGGGAATTGGGATTTACTGAGAGGGAACTGGGATGGACTGGGAGGGAACTGGGATGTAGTGGGACATACTGGGAGGGAACTGGGATGTACTGGGGTGTACTGGGAGGGAATTGTTATGTACCGAGGGGGAACTGGGATGTACTGGGAGTGAACTGTGAAGTACTGGGATGTACTTAGAGGGAAGTGGGAGGGAACTTGGATGTAGTGGGAGGGAACTGGGATTTACTTGGAGGAAAGTGGCATGTACTGGGCTGTACTGGAATGGAACTGGGAGTGAACTGTGTGTGAACTGTGTGTGAACTGGGATGTACTGTGAGGGAACTGGGATGTACTGGGATGTACTGGGACAGACTGGGAGGGATCTGGGATGTACTGGGAGGGATCTGGGATGTACTGGGCTGCACTGGTAGGGTACTGGGATGTACTGGGAGGAAACTGGAATGTCCCAGTTGACACCCACTTCCCTCCCAGTGCCTCCCAGTATATCCCAGTTTCCTCCCAGTACATCCCAGTAAATCCCAGTTTGCTCCCAGTACATCCCAGTACATCGCAGTACATTCCAGTTCCGTGCCTGTACATCCCAATACATCCCCGTTCCATGCCAGTACATCCCAGTTCCCTGCCAGTTCATCCCCGTACATCCCAATTCCCTCCCGGTTCACTACCACTTCTTTCCCAGTGCCTCCCAATACATCCCAGTTCCGTCCCATTACATCCCAGTACATCCCAGGTCCCTCCCAGTACATCCCAGGTCCCTCCCAGTACTGGGAGGGATCTGGGATGTACTGGGAGGCACTACAATGTGCGGGGATGCCCTGGGATGTACTGTGGAGGAACTAGGATGTACAGGCTTGTACTGGGTTGTACCGGGTGGAACTGGCAGGAATTTGGGATGTACCAGGATCTACTGGGATGTACTGGGATGTACTGGGAGGTAACTGTTATGTACTGGGAAGGAACTGGGAGGGAACTGGGATGTACTGGGAGGGAACTGGGATGTACTGGGAGGGAACTGGGACGTACTGTGAGGACACTGGGATGTACTGTTATGTACTGGGAGGGAAGTGTTATGTACTGAGGGGAACTGGTGCGTACTGGGATGTACTGGGAGGGAACTGTGAAGTACTGGGATGTACTGGGAGTGAACTGGGAGGGAACTGGTATGTAGTAGGATGTACTGGGTGGGAACTGGGATGTACTGGGATGGAACTGGGATGTACTGGGAGGGAACAGGTATGTACTGGGAGGGAACTGGGATGTAGTGGGAGGGAACTTGGAGGGAACTGGGATTTACTGGGAGGGAACTGGGATTTACTGGGAGTGAACTGGGATGTACTGGGACATACTGGCAGGGAACTGGGACGTACTGGGAGGGGATTGGGACGGACTGGGAGGGAACTGTTATGTACTGGGAGGGAACTGGGACGTACTGTGACGACACTGGGATGTACTGGTATGTACTGGGAGGGAAGTGTTATGTACTGAGGGGAACTGGGACGTACTGGGATGTGCTGGGAGGGAACTGTGAAGTCCTGGGATGTACTTAGCAGGAACTGGGAGGGAACTGGAATGTAGTGGGACATACTGGGAGGGAACTGGCATGTACTGGGATGTACTGGAATGGAACTGGGAGTGAACTGTGTGTGAACTGGGAGGGAACTGGGATGTACTGTGAGGGAACTGGGATGTACTGGGACGGACTGGGAAGGAACTGGGACGGACTGGGAGGGATCTGGGATGTACTGGGCTGCACTGGTAGGGAACTGGGATGTACTGGGAGGGAACTGGGATGTACTGGGCGTCGCTGGGAGGGAGCTGGGATGTACTGGGATCCATACTGTGTGGCATGTTGGTCATTACTGGGACGCACTGGTCTATACGCGCGGGCTGATATCTGACCCCTCTGGCCCCACCCACCTTTGCGACAGGCCCCGCCCCCTGGCGAGGGCCTGGTGGGGTGGGGCCGTGCTCGTGTGCTCCCCAGCATCCCCAGTTAGCAACAGGTCCCACCCCCTGGTGACAGCCTGGGGGTGTTGCTGGTGCTGCCTGGCCCCACCCTCCATAGCAACAGGCCCTGCCCTTGGTGATGGCTCCAGGGGCATTGCCAGCGTCCCTTTGGACACACCCCCTTAGTGACAGGCCCCACCCCCCGGCAACGGCCCGGGGGGCGGTGCCGGCTCTCTCCCCTTAGCGACAGGCCCCACCCCCCGGCAACGGCCCGGGGGGCGGTGCCGGCTCTCTCCCCTTAGCGACAGGCCCCGCCCCCCGGCAACAGCCCGAGCCTGTGTTTGCTCCGCTCGGGGGGCTCGGTTTGGGTGTTTTCTCTCCCCCCTCCCTCCCGTGCCGGGAACTCCAGGCGGCTCTCGTACGGCTCCCGGGGCCTTCACCCCCCGGGGGGCTCGGCCCGCCCCTTTCGCGGGGCGCTGTGGGAAGGGCGGGGGCGGGGCCCGGGGGTGGAAGAGCCCCGGCTCTGGCCCTGGCCTTCTCTGGCGTCGGTGCTCCCGTGTTCCCTCGGGCGGTCGCAGCTTTGGGGCTGTCTCAGCCCCCCGGGCAGGCGTGCTCTGGCGTTTAGAGAAGCGGAGGCGTTGCCTGAGGTAAGGATTCCAGAGCTTGGCACTCTTTGGCGGCATCTGTACTAGAAAGGTCCCTTGTGGCCTGCTTTGCTTTTTTTCTCCCAGGATGCTGTTTTGGGCGCTGAGGGGGCGGTGAGACGGGTTAGTGGTATGGTGTTCTGTTTGGGGTTTGGTTTTTGCTTTGCTGTTTTTTTTCCCCTCGTGAGATCATTTTATTGTGCTGCTGCAATTCCTGTCTTTACTGAACCCGGAACCTTGGGGGTTTTCACTAGTTGTGCCGTTCACTGTTTCAGGTGTTGCCTTGGCCTCTCAACAGCCGTGGCACAACCTGCAGCGATGCTGCCTCTCCAGGCCCCCGCAGGCCCCGCTTTCTTGTCCAGCCAGGCGGGAAAGCGTGGTTGTTGCAGAAACAGCTACGCCCTGCGACTCCTCCTCAGGTTGTTGGCTCGGCCCCAACAGCGTACAGGCTGCTGAGGTCACCGCCTCCGCGCGGGACGCAGGCGGCCCGGAGAGCTTTACCCCGCGCCATTTCCGTCCCCTCTGGGCAGCAGCGGAGCTGCCGCCGCTTCAGGCGGCCGCTTTCTCGAGGGCGAGGAGCTGGGATGACAACGGGCCGCTGCAGACTCTGGTCAGGGTAAGAGGCTGTTCCCTGGGGAGCCGGCGCAGGGGGAGCGGAGGTACGCACGGGCACTTGTCGGTGCCCCTGGCCGGTAAAGGGAAGGTTAAATTGTTAGAGTGCAAATAAATACATATTATTTAGGGAGGAGTCGTGACTAAATTTAATCACACCTATTACTGAACAAACCAGGCAGTCATTATTCCTAATCTGTAGTTAAAAAAAACAAAGGCAGTCCTTTTTTATGCCATAAATAGAGTTGCGAGTCATTAATAGCTCAATCTAAATACAGCCGTTACTAAATCAACTGCAGGCATTAATGACTCCTGATCAGAAACAAAATAAGGAAATTTTCAAATCTAGAATGAAAATCGACCCGGAAAGCTAAATTGGGAGCGGGTAGTACTGAAATTGTAACAGGGCTGTTAGAAAGTTCAGAGGCAGCGACAGCTCCTGCTTCCAACCCAAGCAGTAAACGAAGCTTTAGGTTCTTAAATGAAGAGAAATAAAGGTGAGCTGTTAAACAGTGGCTGGGGTCAAGCGTAGCTATTAAGAAAATTTGCAGGTACGGGTGATTCCTGAGCAGAACTAACAATTCCAGAAGATTTAGATTTAAAAACTACAGAGCTAATGGAGTGCCACAACCGCCCGGATGTAACTGCAGCCGCTTTGGGGGAATGCCCCAGCCCCCCCAGCCACCGCTATTAATTACTGCCAAGGAGAGCGAAAGTGAAAGTAGAAGCAGTGCAGGTGAAGTGTGAGCAGTACGCTTTTTCCTAAGTCATCTCTTCGTGTCAGGAGAGGAAAGAAAATGGAAAGAAGATGTTTGCAGGGGGTCTGTGCTGGGTTACCTGCGCGTCTCTTCCGTGCGTCCTTGAGGAGACATTTAGCTCCTGTTGGGCGCTCGCAGGTGGAGACAGGGCGAGCTGGAGGCAGGATCGGTGCCGGCACTGATAAAGGGATGGGCAACGAGCGGAGAGAAGAGGGGGCAAGGGCTGAAAAAGGGTCACCGGTTCTGCAGGGAAGGCAGCGGGATGTGACTCGGCAACCGCTCTGACGAGCGCAGGGTCATTCGCTGCGATGAAGTCAGGGTCTGCGGCTGGCCCGGAGAGGCAGCAGAAATCCCAAACTCTTTGCAGGGGTACCGGCCAGATTAGGGCAACACCTGAACAGTAAAACCATTTAGGGGAAGCAGAGCTGGGCTGCACCGCGTGGCCAACCTCCCTCTTCTCCGTGAGTCCCAAAGGGGCAGCTCCAAGAATGTGCTGAGAATTCATCCCTTGCGCTAAAAATGAGACGCAAGTAGCACCCACCCGTGAATTTTATTTTCTCTCTCGCTCTGCGGCTCCTGCCTGCTTGTCTCTCCTCAGTGCTCACCTGCACCTGTGCTCGGATGGGGCAGCTGAGGGAAGGTGCTGCCATCTCCCCAGCCCCGGCGGACCGCCCCTCAGCTGTGTCCTCTGTCAGGGAGCGTCGTCATCTCTCCTGCCTCCCAGAGCGTGTCCTGTAGTGGCAGACGCGCGGGCTTTTCCCTGCACGCGCATACGGGAAGGGAAGGGAAGGGAAGGGAAGCACAGTGAGAGCTGGGCTTGTCAAAGAGTAATGGGGGTGGTGGGAAGCGTAGCTAGAACCGGAGAGCTACAGCGCAAAAGCGAAGCGGACGGGACACAAAAGTAAAATGGTGCACAGGAATGCTGAGGAGAGAACTCCCGCAGCACACAGGAAATCAGTGTCAGAATCTATTGTCTTCTGACGGCCAAATTAAAAATAATGGCACGCTTTGCAACGCTAAGCTCGCTCTAATCATCTGAACTGTTTCTTTCCAACCCCCACCGCCCCCAGCACACCGCTCAGCCTCCTCAGCCTGAAATGCCTTGTTTTCCTTCTTTTTTTTTTTTTTTTTTTTATGACAGGGCAACTTCTGTTCCCGAGGTGGTGCCTACGGTACAGCTATCTCTTCGAAGACAGTTTGGTTTAGGTCAGAGAATGTTGAGCCTGGACTGAATCAGCCTCTGTTTCTATTTCTGGAAATCGTCGGTCCTGTGCATCAAGCCCGGAAAAAAGGAAATATGAACCAAAGGACGTGGGGCCTGCAGGGCTAGGAAATTATTTGAGAAGAGGTTCAGTGGGGAAATGACTCTTTGTCTGTGGGGCGTCCAGGCAAGCAACCCAGCTGCTAGAAAGCGGCGCTGTCCCCAGGATGGCCTCGGCGGTCCCGTTGGAGTCGGGGCAACAAGGACAAGGCAGGGTGAAGCATCTGGCCTGCCGTGTGGAACGTGACTGTACAAAGCACGTGTGATGCACTGCAAGTTTACTTGTTTAAACTGTGAGTTAAAGAAGGTGTGCGGTTGCTTTGTAAACAGCCGACGCTCTAAAGCTACACCCATCTAATTGCTAGCTGTATTAAATCTATCGTATTGCTGTTTCTGCATTAAAAAATAAAAAAGAAAAAAACCAACACACCTATGTAAGCACTTCTAAGTACAACGGAAAACCACTGTTTAACGCGTGGCATGTGTGGGTTGTTTTTTTGGGGTGGGAGGGTGGGGTGTATGACAAAAACCTGCGAGAGACACACGCACATACGCACATGTCATGTTTAGCGCTCACCTAAACCCAAAAAAGAAAATCCACTCTTTATTTTGCAGCATTAGCATTAGCTTCCAGCGCACAGCCTGAGCGCACACCTCTGCTCTCACCGTCTGCTCCCTCTTCAACCGTGTGTGGCTGTCATCAGCTTGCACAGGCTTTCCTCGTGCAAGTTTCCGCGACAGCTTACGAGAAGGCAGGGAAACCAACCCAGCAAGACGCGTAGTGCCTTCCTCTATGGGCTCCGTCCAGCCTTTGTTAAAATGAGCAGAAAAGAAATCTGCTGCTGCCTTTACCCTGACTGACTCTTACAGAGAGCATCTGACTTGACCCGCAGCAAAGCGATGCCCCAGGCAGCAGCACGTATTGGCGCGGACCGCGGTTTCACCCACCTGTTTTACTGCGCCGGTCCTTTCCCACGGCCGATGCCGCAGATGTGGCGCGCCCCACCCCCAAACCTCTTTACGAGGGTTCCCTGGGCTCTGCAAGTCGCCTGCTGGACCTGTTGCTGATTCAGGCACGGGCAAAGTCAGCTTCTTCGCTGGCCTCGGGCCAGGGCAGCCACGTACTCGAGGGAAACTCAGAATATCTCCAGCGAGATCTCACCGGGAGGCTGGGACCTCGTCAGTAGGGGAGAAAGCCAAGCGACTGACACTGAAAGGGAGCTCTTTGCTAGGCTGTAGATCGTAAAGTTAAAAAAGAAAACAAACCTGCCTTTTTAAAAATGCCCTCTTTTGAGTCTGCCACATTTGATACGGATTTTTTAAATTGCAGGGTATATCTCCTACAGGCCTCATGCAAAGGGAAGTGAGTACCTCTGGCTCTCAGGACAAGGGGGTCCCTCAGGAGCCGAGGTGCTCACGCCAGCCGGCATCTGGCACAGCACAGGGCAGGAGCTTTGGCAGTAGTACGTGAGCTGAGAATGAGAGTTAGGCAGCACTGCGCGCTTCTCCTGTGAGCCGCCGAGGCTCGCGCGCTGTACCTTCCACAAATAAAAGGCCAGAAGAGTCAGCATTTCTGCTAGTTCCAGCCTCATCCGTACCCTCGTCGGTGTAGCTGTAAGCAAGCGTCCCGTAGCGACTGGGAGCGTGGCAGCTGGGCTTCCTGCGCTGCCTTAGGTTGTGCCCTTGGAGAGACCCTTCTCCGAGCCCCGTGAGCCCCGGGGTGGGTGGGCTGCGGTGCCGTTCAACGCTGAATAGGCACGAAGGCCTGTAAACAAAAGGTATTTATATCGCACCCATACCCGGCAGCCAACCGCCGCTTTATTTACGTATTCTGCACCTCCTGCCGACGCTTTTAAACTTAGCCGATATTGCCGCAGTTTTCACTGACGGGGCAGGGGGCTGCCACGCTGCAGGGGGAGTGTCTGGGTGTCTCCCACGGACACAGACGTCCTCAGCTGGGTAGGGACAGGGTGAGAGCTGGAACAACTCTGCTGACATGTAAGGGCCGTCCCAGGGCAAGGCTCCTCGGTCTGGGGGCTGAAAGGCGAGCCACGCTGGGTGGTTGGTGTGGGAGTTGTGGAGCAAGTAGGGGGAAAAAAAACCAACAAGAAAAAACCATCCAAATGTTTCACAGCAGGTAGAAAGCTAGGCAGAAAGCAAACTGAATGCTGTAAAGACAAAAGCCGAAAGCCGGCTATGGACTGTACAAAAAGAGTCAGTGCCACGGAAGGAGGTTATTTCTTCAACTGACCATAGGAGGCTTTTTGTGAGAAAACACAACACCTTTCTGCTACGGCGCGGTACCGCAGCAGTAATGGGCCAGAGCGTGCGAGCGCCTTTGGCAGGATCGGTAACGGCCGGGGCACGGCCGAACGGCCAGCCCACCTTCCGCACAAGGAAAACACCATTCCCCTGGAACGCCACGCAGACCCAGGACAGGTAAGGCGGAGGCCGAGCCCAGGCGCCCCCATTGCCAAGGACCACCTTGGCCTTGCAGCGTCTCACGCTTCGGGGTGTTTTGCAGGCCGTGGCTAAGCTCAGGCCCCCTGCTCGTGGCTGCCCCCGGTCGCCCGGCGCCGGTCGGGCCCCAGCCCCCAGCGCGGTGCGGCGCAGGGCAGTGACCCAGCAGGGCGGCCCCCCGGGCCCCAGCCCCCCCCCCCCGCCTGCGGCCAGGCCCCGCGGCCGCCGGCCCCTTCCTCCTCTGCCCGCTCCCGTCGCAGACGGCTCGGTATGTGTCACGAGCGGCAGCCCCGTTCAGCAGCTCTCGGAGGGCGCGCGGCTCTGCCCGGCCGTGACCGGGGCCCGCAGGGGTTTCCCGCTCGCCCCGAGAAGGCGCTGGCCCCGAGCCGGCGCGTCCCGCCCCGCCCGGCCCTCGGCGCCCTCGCGAGCTGAGCGCGGCCCGGCCAGCAGGGGGCGCTGGCGCTCACCGGCTGGGCGCGGGGGCGGTCCGGCGCGGGAGCGGGGCCGGTGGGGGCCGCTCCTTCCGGCCGCCCTTTAAGGGCCGCCCCGCGGGGCTCGGGCTTCCGGTGGCGCGTGCGCGGCGCGTCGGAGCGGGGGCGGGAGCGGTGCGTGTGGCGGCCGAAGGGCCGGTGCGTGTGGCGGCCGGGTCGCGAGGCGTCCCTGTGCGGTGCCGGGGCCCCTCTGCGGCCCGGCGTGGGAAGCCCGCGGCCGGCGGAGCCTGCTCGGAGCTGGGCGGGGAGCGCCGCGGCGGTCCGGCCGCCGGCAGCCATCCCCTGCGGTGGCCGGCAGCCCCTCGGGACGCCTGGAGGCCTGGCGGTGCCCGAGCCTCGCCTGCGGCAGCCGCCTGAGAGAGCAGCGCGGCCGTGTCCGGGGGCCGGAGAGCGCTGGTGGGTGAGTTCGGGCCGCGGGGGGCGGGTGTGTGTCTCCGGGCGGGGCCGGGGGGCTCCGTGCCCCGCAGAGGAGCCCCGGTCGGGCATCGTTCGCTTCCGAACAATGCAGGTCTGTCCCTGGTTATTTTCTGTGTACAGTGTTTCGGGCCACCTGAAAGCCTTTGGCCGGGTAGGTTTGGTGCGGGGCGATGGCAGGTGTGGACCCTGAAAGATCTCGGGTGGGGGGCGTGGGAGGTATTTCTTGCCTTAAAACTCTGAGCCCACCTCGTGTGTCATGTCGTGTTATCATGTCGTGAGTCTCGTGACTGTGGCAAATGGCTGAGTCGGGCGTTTTCTGATAACTAACTTCTGAACGTGTGCGTGTGTAGGCACGGGGAGATTTGTGCAGGGTGACGGAGCCCCTTGTGCTTCTGTGCTAATGTCTACCTGTTCTAGACCTCCAGTGTTGGAAAGCCTTTGTTTAGTGCCTAGTTGTGGCTGCGTAACTGCTGTTGCGCCTGCAGCTGTGCTCGCAGGGATGCTGGGTGGCTCCGCATCAAACCGGCCGCCGGGCGGCCGGGTTGTGCCGCAGAGCATGCCGGGAGCTGTAGTCCTTGCGGCTGCCGGGCGGCCGGGTTGTGCCGCAGAGCATGCCGGGAGCTGTATGCCTGGCGCAGTGGCTGCCGGCCCTGTCACGTGGTTCGCCGGGCGTGGCGGGAGGCGCGGTCTTCCGGCGCTCGGGTGCCGGGCGGCCGTGGCGCGTACGGTACGCGAGGTGTATTTTTGGGGTTGGATTCGTGTTGATTACTGGGGGCTTGCGGGTGCGGCCGCTTCCCGAGAAGCGGTGAGTTCCCCGGGAGCTGACAGAAGGGAAGAGGGAAAGGAGGAGGACGATGACCTTTTCCCTGTGCCCAGGGCGCAGATGATGGCCGCCTCCCCGGCCCACCGGAGGTCCCGCTCAGCCTCCCCTGGCCCCCCTTGCCCCGTGCGCCTGCCCCCAGCTCCGGCACCTCCCCATAAGCGTGCTGCATAGCCTTAGGCCGCCCCCAGGCCCTGTCGTGAAGGCAGCAAGCCGTCCCTCAAGCGCACTGGATTCCCCCTTGGCGCAGGGGCCCTTAGCAGTAGCGTGGGGAGGGAGCGGTGTGTCCAGAAGCCCCTGCGGAAGGAGAGGCTTTGGCCAGGGTCGATCGACGGTAATGACGGTCGCTGTTTCTTCTTTCCCTCTCCCAGAGACCGTGCTGAGGACGTGGTTGTCTGTCCTTCCCCCGGGGATGCCGTTGCCTGCGGCCGTCTCAGGCTCGCGTGGCTTCTCTCTGCCCGTCCTCGCAGCGCAGGGCCGAAAAGGGATAGACAAAGCCCTTCCCGGCTGCGGACAGGAGCTGCCTCGGCTGAAGCTGGAGACGCCAACGAAAGGTAAAGAAGAAGAAACTGAAGGTGCTCTGGCTGCCAGCTGCCTTCCTGCCGCAGGCAAGAGAGAGCCTGTCCATGCAGGTGGGGGAGGAAGGATCCCCCTTCATAGCCCGCAGCGGGCCAGGCCACCAACGTGCACCGTAGGGTCTGTACGCGTAACCCAGAGTTGGGTACGGGCGTGTAGTGCACGAGCGAGCTAGGCTACGTGCCTAGGAAGCCTCATCTGGTAAGAGCTGTAAGACACCCACGTATTCTCTTCAGGTGGAGGACGGCCTAGAGTCTGGAGCTGCAGAAGAGGCAGGGAGGAGAGGAGGGGAAAGAAGCATCTGAACGGCTAAATTGTGCCAGCAGCGCTGAGAGCGAGAGTCGCGGTGAGTCCTGGGCCACTGGGGCCCCGTTGCCTCTCTTGTGCGTCCTGGGCCCTCCCTGTCTCTCCCCCGGCCCCCTCTCTTTCCTTACCTGCTGCAAAATTATTTTTTTTTGCGCCCCCCCCGCACCTTCTTTCTCCGTCTCGCTCTGAGTGGCTCCCTGCCTCCCCGTCTTTTCAGTCCTCCCTCTCTCTGTCCTGTAGCCTGTGGCTCCTTTTTCTTTCTCCGCCTCTCTCTGCCTGGCTCTGGCTCCGTTTTTTTTTTTTTTTATTCCTCCTGCTCTGTCCTGTAGCCTGTCGGTGTTTTGTTGTTCTCTGGCTCTCTTGATCTGACTCCCTGTGTTACCGAAAAACGCGTTAAAATCGGAAACGACTCCTCAACACCAATTTAGTATTAAAGAGCAGGCATTCTTTATTCGCGGCGCCGGATGCACGGGGGATCGCTCCTCCTGGTGTGCGTACCTCACGCACCTTTCCCGTACAATTTGTAGATCAATGTTTTACGTATTCATACATAGTCATTATTGTCCTGTCTGCTGATTGGTACAAACTTGCTCGTTCCGTATGTAAATCGCTGCGCAGGCTCGGTTGTCCTCTTCTGTTGTTCTCTTCTGTTACTTGGGTCGGTGGTGGTCTGTGAGTCGGTGGTCGCGATCTCCCCCTGCCGGAATTACCTTTTAGCTTCTCGGCTCTTACTCTTGGCAGTCTTGGCTAGTTTTCTCAGTCCGCTAAGCGAAACCGCGTTTTGTCATCCTTTTCTGACAGAAGCACGTTGTCTGTTGTTCTGCTGACATTAACGATCGCCTACGGACTAAAATGCAGATCGACAGATACGCTGATTGGTACGCTCCATGTTCCCGTAATGGAACACCGTCTCTGGTTGATTTCATCACTTTGGTTACATTTCCCCTGTTTGGAAGTTCTGAAATAATAATTTTCTCAATACTTCCATCCTAGATCAATAATATTCCACTATGTCAGTTTAGTGTTTGCTTCATGTTCTGAAATTTTTCACTTGATTGTGGTCTCCAGGGTGTATGCAGGTCCCATTTTCTACCCAAAATTTTATTAATTTGTTGAAGTACCTCTGCAAAAAAATGTGGTGCTCTATCAGAGGACATTCCCGTTGGCACTCTAAATCTTGGTATTATTTCCTTCAGCAACGTCTTAACTACTACTCTAGCTTTGTCGGTGCAGCACGAGAAAGCTGCTGGCCATCTAGAAAATTTGTCAATCAGCACTGACAAATACTGCTCTATCTATTTTGTCTGGGTAACTCAGAGAACTTAATTTGCTAATAATTTCCGGGAGAATTTTTTGTTTTGTTACTCCTAAAGGTTGTTTCCTTTGGTTCAGGGGATTATTTCTAGGACAGATTGGACACTTAGCTACTATGGGTTTAACTATTCTTGTCGTGCCTACACACGCTACAGATGTTTTTAAACTCAAAACCGTAGCGCCTACAGCCTAATGTGTTTGCTCATGGTTTTCTTTTGCAAGTTCTGTCATAACTTGTGGGGTGGTTGTTGTTATTACTTGTTTTTCTGGTGTTACCTACCATCTCTCTGTGTTTTGTGATGCTTCCAATTGTTCTGCTAATTGCTCATCCAATTTATTATATCTCGGTTTCAACTTTGGAATTCTGATCTGTTTTACTGGTACTAGTGCAAGGATACCTTGCTCTGCAGTCCCCTTTGCAGCTTTATTGGTCAGTCGTTTGCTTATGTTTACAGCCGTCTGGCCAAATTGATGAGCTTTGCAACGCTTTACCGCCACTTCTTTTGGTTTCTGCACGTCTTCCGGAAGTTGGAGAATTTCTTCTTTATGCTGTATTGATGATTCTTGGGCTGATGGCAGTCCTTTCTCCTTCCCAATAGCTCCATGATCGTGGATCACACCAAATGCACGTTTGGAATCAGTCTAGATATTTATCCTTTGTCCTTCTGCCATTCGCAGAGCTCGCTTCAATGCTACCAATACTGCTTTCTGTGCTGAGGTGTTTGCAGGCAGCACCCCTGACTCCGTTCCCTCGGCGGCGATAACGACAGCATATCCGGCCATTCGCTTCTCTTCTCGCCCAGAGCTTCTTCCATCTGTAAACAACTCCAGATCAGGATTTTCCCAGAGGTTTGTGTCTCAGGTCTGGTCTGCTGGAATAGACTTGTTCAATAGTTAGCAAGCGATCGTGTTCTAAATTGTCCGTAAGGTTTTCTGTTGTTAAAAACATAGCAGGATTCAGTATAGCAGTAGTCTTCGATTCCACATCGTCTTGTTCTAACAGAACAACTTGATATTTCAACATTCTGCTAAGGGATAGCCAACGACCCCCCTTTTGTTCTAAAACAGTCACCGCTATGTGCGGGACATATACTGTCATCTTCTGTCCCATTGTTAACTTTGGGGCTTCCCGGATCGGCAGCGCTGTTGTTGCTACTGCCCGTAAACACCTAGGCCATCTTTTACTCGCGTGGTCAGGTTGTTTGGAGAAGTAGCCCACAGGTCTCTTCCAGGTTCCCAGTCGCTGTGTCAGCACTCCAAGGGCTAAATGTTGTCTTTCGTGGACAAACAACTGAAAAGGTTTAGCGAAATCAGGTAGGCCTAATGCAGGGGCCATCATCGAGGCTCTTTTCAGTTCTTTGAATGCCGTTTGGCATCCGGGCGTCCAGGTTAAATATTTATCCTTTTGAGTCTTTCAATGCCTCAAATAATGGTTTTACATACAGTCTATAGTTCAGAATCCAGAGCTGATGCTATTTCATTGTTTTCAGAAAAGCTCTCAGTTCCTTCGGGCTGCTAGGTTCGGGAATTTGACAAATAGTTTCTTTCTTTTCACTTTCTAATTGTCTTTGTCTTTGAGATATTTCAAATCCTAAATAAATGGCTGCTTCTTTTCCTATTTGGGTTTTGTTTCTGGAAACTCCGCATCTTCCTTGGCCGAGAAAATTTAAAAATTTCAAAACATTTTTCTTTACTTTGTGCCGCTATCAGAATGTCATCCGCATTCTGTAACAAGATGCCTCTCCCTGGGTTCTGTTTTTTCTATATCTCTAATTTTTTTTTGCCAGCTGAGTCTCAAGTATCGTAGGACTATTTTTAAATCCTTGTGGAAGTACGGTCCATGGTAGCTGTGTCTTTCATTCTGTGGTGGGGCTTTCCCATTCCAAAGCAAATAGGCTTTGACTTTTTATGCCTGGAGGTATGCAAAAGAAGGCGTCCTTCAAATCTAGTACAGTAAACCGTTTATGCTCCTCCTTTAAAAGAGGTCAGTAAAGTGTATGGATTAGCTACTACCGGATGTATATCTTGGACCACCTGATTTATAGCCCTTAAATCGTGAACTAGCTAATACTCTTTGCCTCTAGATTTCTTTACTGGCGACACAGGAGTACTATATTCTGATTCACATTCCACTAAAAGCTCATATTCTGAAAAATTTTATAATTAACTTCTGTAATCCTTTTCGAGCCTCTCGCTTAATAGGGTATTGTTTTTGTCTTACGGGCTTGGCTCCAGGCTTTAAGGTTACTTTTACCGGCTCTGCCCACTTAGATCGCTCCGGAGCTCCGCTCGCTCAAACCAAAGGAATTACTACGTTTTCCACTTCCTTGGGAACCTGTTCCTCCCTGGAGGAATCCTGTAACATAAACGCTCTCGCCTCTGTGGCTTTTGATTCTGGTATTAGTGATTTAATCTCTCCATCTTTAAAAGTTACTTGAGCATCTAATTGACCTAATAGATCTCGTCATAACAGAGGCAGTGGACATTCAGGCATATGCAGAAACTGGTGAGTTGCCCATTGCTTCTCCAATTTAAACTTTAATGGCTCTGAGAGGGGCTAATTTTTCTTTGCCCTGTTGCGCTAGCAACATCTACTGATTTATGATCAAATTTCTCTTCACGTGTATTCAATACCAAATAAGTGGCTCCCGTATCTACCAAAAATTCTATTTCTTCATTCCGTAGCTTCAGTGTAACCAGGTGTTCAGCTAGGGTTGATTCCCCTGGTCTCCTTCATGCCAAGCTACTTCAAGCATTTAACCCAGATCTCTGGATTCAGGTTGTTCTAGTTTCTGAAGGTTGTTTTCTCTCCCCCCGCCCCCATCTGGGGCTGATTGTCTTATGAATATAGAGACCAGCTGAATTGCTTTTTCTGGTTTTTCTGGGTTCAAATGAGTATATTTTCTGGTGGTCACCTTCAGTCTTTCCATAAAGGCTGAAGGGGACTCACTTAATTCTTGTCTCACTTCATAAATTTTGACCAATTTATTGCTTTTGGCATTGCTTGTCTTACTCCAAATAAAATCTCTCTCTGACATCTAGTCAACATTCCCCTGGGTCCTGGCTGATTAGGGTCCCACTCGGGATTTGTAGATGGAAAATTCTTATTCATTGTTCTCTGTAAATTCCTGTTAGCA
Source organism: Phalacrocorax aristotelis (assembly GCF_949628215.1). Taxonomy (NCBI): domain Eukaryota; kingdom Metazoa; phylum Chordata; class Aves; order Suliformes; family Phalacrocoracidae; genus Phalacrocorax; species Phalacrocorax aristotelis. Next base: position 152,512 of record NW_027441401.1, on the reverse strand, counting down.
TGTGCTCCCTGCACCTGCCTTCTGGCTGTATTCCATACTATTTTCTTGTCAGTTTCATCAAGCGAAGTATCCAGTATCACAAGTAGAGCAACACTCTTTCAAGTTCTCACCACGTTTTCCTCTTTTCAGAAACATTGCCGTAGAATCTTGTGGACATACCTCACGCTGTTTCTGCTGCTCGGGATGATTCCACGGTGTAAAGAACAAATCAACATATGCCACTTCTTCCCGTTTGCCTTCCCTTTTTACAAAACAACATTAATTGCAAGATGGTACGATATTGCAATGTCTCGTGTTCTGGCCATTTGTGCCCACCTTCCAATTGATACGTTGGCCACCAATGATTGCAATTTTCAATTAATGGTTTCCGAGTTAGTGGGTCACCGCCCCCGACGTCTTTCCAGTGCTTCAAAATACATCGCAAAGGTGTTCTCTGTGGGATAGGTTTCCTACTCAGTAATGCTCCCGTCTCCCAGTCGACTAGTAGTTGTGATAGTGCACTATCACAAATACTAGTCAGAGGGACTCCAACCCCCGTTAGAGGTCTCACTGGAAATCTGCCACTGGGATCTGTAGCCCCCTGCTAGATATCCCTGGAGACTTCAACCCCCTGTTGAAGACTCCCCTACCCTCGGGTCCCGCTCCACAGGCTTTCGCCTAGCAGAGACTTACCAACCGAGGCACCTCTTGGCCCCGACCCTGCGTGGCTTTCGCCGCGCCTTACGGGCAGGCCTGTGGGACTCAAACCCGCTATCCTATCCTATGTGGGAAACTAACCCCACGTATTATTCTACCTAAGTTTCTTCTTCAAAGAATGCCTTGTTTACCTCAATCCAGGGGATCTTGCTCAGAATTCTCTGGCCCGGGGATCGGAAGCTCTCCCGGAGAATTCCTCGGGGCCGGCTGCAGGTCCCACGATCCCACGGATCCGTCGAGATTCAAAAGCAGGTTCCCACCTGGGGTGCCAAAACTGTTACCGAAAAACGCGTTAAAATCGGAAACGACTCCTCAACACCAATTTAGTATTAAAGAGCAGGCATTCTATATTCACGGCGCCGGATGCACGGGGGATCGCTCCTCCTGGCGTGCGTACCTCACGCACCTTTCCCGTACAATTTGTAGATCAATGTTTTACGTACTCATACATAGTCATTATTGTCCTGTCTGCTGATTGGTACAAACTTGCTCGTTCCGTATGTAAATCGCTGCGCAGGCTCGGTTGTCCTCCCAGTACAGTGTGGGGAACGGGGACGTACAGTGTGGGGAACGGGGACGTACAGTGCGGGGAACGGGGACGTACCAGGATCTACTGGGTTGTATTGGGAGGGAACTGGGACGTACTGGGAGGCTCTACAATGTCCTGGGATGTCCTGGGATGTAGTGTGGAGGAACTAGGATGTACAGGCTTGTACTGGGTTGTACCGGGTGGAACTGGCAGGAATTTGGGATGTACCAGGATGTACTGGGAGGTAACTGTTATGTACTGGGAAGGAACTGGTAGGGAACTGGGATGTACTCGTATGTACTGGGAGGGAAGTGTTATGTACTGAGGGTAACTGGGACGTACTGGGATGTGCTGGGAGGGAACTGTGAAGTACTGGGATGTACTGGGAGGGAACTGGGATGTACTGGGAGGGAACTGGGATGTACTGGGAGGGCACTGGGATGTACTGGGATGTACTGGGAGGGCACTGGGATGTACTGGGATGTACTGGGAGGGCACTGGAATGTACTGGGATGTACTGGGAGGGCACTGGAATGTAATGGGATGTACTGGGAGGGAACTGGGGTGTACTGGGAGGCACTACAATGTGCTGGGATGTCCTGGGATGTACCGTGGAGGAAGTAGGGTGTACAGGCTTGTACTGGGTTGTACCGGGTGGAACTAGCAGGGATTTGGGATGTACCAGGATCTACTGGGGTGTACTGGGAGGGAAGTGTTATGTACTGGGAAGGAACAGGGAGGTAACTGGGATGTACTGGTAGGGAACTGGGATGTACTGGGAGGGAACTGGGACGTACTGTGAGGACACTGGGATGTACTGGTATGTACTGGGAGGGAGGTGTTATGTACTGAGGGGAACTGGGACGTACTGGGATGTACTGGGAGGGAACTGTGAAGTACTGGGATGTACTGGGAGTGAACTGGGAGGGAACTGGTATGTAGTAGGATGTACTGGGTGGGAACTGGGATGTACCAGGATGTACTGGGATGTAGTGGGAGGGAACTGGTATGTACTGGGAGGGAACTGAGATGTACTGGGATGTAGTGGGAGGGAACTGGGATGTACTGGGAGGGAACTGGGATGTACTGGGACATACTGGCAGGGAACTGGGATGTACTGGGAGGGGATTGGGACGGACTGGGAGGGAACTGGGATGTACTGGGCTGCACTGGTAGGGAACTGGGATGTACTGGGAGGAAACTGGAATGTCCCAGTTGACACCCACTTCCCTCCCAATGCCTCCCAGTATATCCCAGTTTCCTCCCAGTATATCCCAGTTTCCTCCCAGTACATCCCAGTAAATCCCAGCTCGCTGCCAGTACATGCCAATACATCGCCGTACATTCCAGTTCCGTTCCTGTCCATCCCAATACATCCCCGTTCCATGCCAGTACATCCCAGTTTCCTACCAGTTCATCCCCGTACATCCCAATTCCCTCCCGGTTCACTACCACTTCTTTCCCAGTTCCGTCCCATTACATCCCAGTTCCGTCCCATTACATCCCAGTTCCGTCCCATTACATCCCAGTTCCGTCCCATTACATCCCAGTACATCCCAGGTCCCTCCCAGTACATCCCAGGTCCCTCCCAGTACTGGGAGGGAGCTGGGATGTACTGGGAGGCACTACAATGTGCGGGGATGCCCTGGGATGTACTGTGGAGGAACTAGGATGTACAGGCTTGTACTGGGTTGTACCGGGTGGAACTGGCAGGGATTTGGGATGTACCAGGATCTACTGGGATGTACTGGGAGGTAACTGTTATGTACTGGGAAGGAACAGGGAGGGAACTGGGATGTACTGGTAGGGAACTGGGATGTACTGGGAGGGAAGTGTTATGTACTGAGGGGAACTGGGACGTACTGGGATGTACTGGGAGGGAACTGTGAAGTACTGGGAGTGAACTGGGAGGGAACTGGTATGTAGTAGGATGTACTGGGTGGGAACTGGGATGTACCAGGATGTACTGGGATGTACTGGGAGGGAACTGGTATGTACTGGGAGGGAACTGGGATGTACTGGGACATACTGGCAGGGAACTGGGATGTACTGGGAGGGGATTGGGACGGACTGGGAGGGAACTGGGATGTACTGGGCTGCACTGGTAGGGAACTGGGATGTACTGGGAGGAAACTGGAATGTCCCAGTTGACACCCACTTCCCTCCCAATGCCTCCCAGTATATCCCAGTTTCCTCCCAGTATATCCCAGTTTCCTCCCAGTATATCCCAGTTTCCTCCCAGTATATCCCAGTTTCTTCCCAGTATATCCCAGTTTCCTCCCAGTACATCCCAGTAAATCCCAGTTTGCTCCCAGTACATCCCAGTACATCGCAGTACATTCCAGTTCCGTTCCTGTACATCCCAATACATCCCCGTTCCATGCCAGTACATCCCAGTTCCCTACCAGTTCATCCCCGTACATCCCAATTCCCTCCCGGTTCACTACCACTTCTTTCCCAGTGCCTCCCAATACATCCCAGTTCCGTCCCATTACATCCCAGTACATCCCAGTTCCCTCCCAGTACGTCCCAGTTCCCTCCCAGTACATCCCAGGTCCCTCCCAGTACTGGGAGGGAACTGGGATGCACTACAATGTGCGGGGATGCCCTGGGATGTACTGTGGAGGAACTAGGATGTACAGGCTTGTACTGGGTTGTACCGGGTGGAACTGGCAGGGATTTGGGATGTACCAGGATCTACTGGGATGTACTGGGAGGTAACTGTTATGTACTGGGAGTGAACTGGGAGGTAACTGGGACGTACTGGTAGGGAACTGGGATGTACTGGGAGGGAACTGGGATGTAGTGGGAGGGAACTGGGAGGGAACTGGGATGTACTGGGAGGGAACTGGTATGTACTGGGAGGGAACTGGGATGTACTGGGAGGGGATTGGGATGTAGTGGGAGGGAACTTGGATGTATTGGGAGGGAAGTGTTATGTACCAAGGGGGAACTGGGACGTACTGGGATGTAGTGGGAGTGAACTGTGAAGTACTGGGATGTACTGTGAGGGAACTGGGATGTACTGGGAGGGAACTTTAAAGTACTGGGATGTACTTAGAGGAAACTGGGAGGCAACTGGCATGTACTGGGATGTACTGGAATGGAACTGGGAGTGAACTGTGTGTGAACTGGGAGGGAACTGGGATGTGCTGTGAGGGAACTGGGATGTACTGGGATGTACTGGGAGGGACTGGGAGGGATCTGGGATATACTGGGCTGCACTGGTAGGGAACTGGGGTGTACTGGGAGGGAACTGGGATGTACTGGGAGGGAACTGGTATGTACTGGGAGGGAACTGGGATGTACTGGGATGTAGTGGGAGGGAACTGGGAGGGAACTGGGATGTACTGGGAGGGAACTGGGATGTACTGGGAGGGAACTGAGATGTACTGGGAGGGAACTGGGATGTACTGGGACATACTGGCAGGGAACTGGGATGTACTGGGAGGGAACTGGGACGTACTGTGAGGACACTGGGATGTACTGTTATGTACTGGGAGGGAAGTGTTATGTACAGAGGGGAACCGGTGCGTACTGGGATGGAACTGTGAAGTACTGGGATGTACTGGGAGTGAACTGGGAGGGAACTAGTATGTGGTAGGATGTACTGGGTGGGAACTGGGATGTACCAGGATGTACTGGGATGTACTGGGAGGGAACTGGTATGTACTGGGAGGGAACTGGGATGTACTGGGACATACTGGCAGGGAACTGGGATGTACTGGGAGGGGATTGGGACGGACTGGGAGGGAACTGGGATGTACTGGGCTGCACTGGTAGGGAACTGGGATGTACTGGGAGGAAACTGGAATGTCCCAGTTGACACCCACTTCCCTCCCAATGCCTCCCAGTATATCCCAGTTTCCTCCCAGTATATCCCAGTTTCCTCCCAGTACATCCCAGTAAATCCCAGCTCGCTGCCAGTACATGCCAATACATCGCTGTACATTCCAGTTCTGTTCCTGTACATCCCAATACATCCCCGTTCCATGCCAGTACATCCCAGTTCCCTACCAGTTCATCCCCGTACATCCCAATTCCCTCCCGGTTCACTACCACTTCTTTCCCAGTTCCGTCCCATTACATCCCAGTACATCCCAGTTCCCTCCCAGTACATCCCAGGTCCCTCCCAGTACATCCCAGGTCCCTCCCAGTACTGGGAGGGAGCTGGGATGTACTGGGAGGCACTACAATGTGCGGGGATGCCCTGGGATGTACTGTGGAGGAACTAGGATGTACAGGCTTGTACTGGGTTGTACCGGGTGGAACTGGCAGGGATTTGGGATGTACCAGGATCTACAGGGATGTACTGGGATGTACTGGGAGGTAACTGTTATGTACTGGGAAGGAACAGGGAGGGAACTGGGATGTACTGGTAGGGAACTGGGATGTACTGGTAGGGAACTGGGATGTACTGGGAGGGAACTGGGACGTACTGTGAGGACACTGGGATGTACTGTTATGTACTGGGAGGGAAGTGTTATGTACTGAGGGGAACTGGGACGTACTGGGATGTACTGGGAAGGAACTGTGAAGTACTGGGATGTACTGGGAGTGAACTGGGAGGGAACTGGTATGTAGTAGGATGTACTGGGTGGGAACTGGGATGTACCAGGATGTACTGGGATGTAGTGGGAGGGAACTGGTATGTACTGGGAGGGAACTGGGATGTAGTGGGAGGGAACTGGGAGGGAACTGGGATGTACTGGGAGGGAACTGGTATGTACTGGGAGGGAACTGGGATGTACTGGGAGGGAACTGGGATGTACTGGGATGTACTGGCAGGGAACTGGGATGTACTGGGAGGGGATTGGGATGTAGTGGGAGGGAACTTGGATGTATTGGGAGGGAAGTGTTATGTACCAAGGGGGAACTGGGACGTACTGGGATGTACTGTGAGGGAACTGGGATGTACTGGGAGGGAACTTTAAAGTACTGGGATGTACTTAGAGGAAACTGGGAGGCAACTGGCATGTACTGGGATGTACTGGAATGGAACTGGGAGTGAACTGTGTGTGAACTGGGAGGGAACTGGGATGTACTGTGAGGGAACTGGGATGTACTGGGATGTACTGGGAGGGACTGGGAGGGATCTGGGATGTACTGGGCTGCACTGGTAGGGAACTGGGATGTACTGGGAGGAAACTGGAATGTCCCAGTTGACACCCACTTCCCTCCCAGTTTCCTCCCAGTATATCCCAGTTTCCTCCCAGTATATCCCAGTAAATCCCAGTTCGCTCGCAGTACATCCCAATACATCGCCGTACATTCCAGTTCCGTTCCTGTCCATCCCAATACATCCCCGTTCCATGCCAGTACATCCCAGTTTCCTACCAGTTCATCCCCGTACATCCCAATTCCCTCCCGGTTCACTACCACTTCTTTCCCAGTTCCGTCCCATTACATCCCAGTACATCCCAGTTCCCTCCCAGTACATCCCAGTTCCCTCCCAGTACATCCCAGGTCCCTCCCAGTACATCCCAGTTCCCTCCCAGTACTGGGAGGGAACTGGGATGTACTGGGAGGCACTACAATGTGCGGGGATGCCCTGGGATGTACTGTGGAGGAACTAGGATGTACAGGCTTGTACTGGGTTGTACCGGGTGGAACTGGCAGGGATTTGGGATGTACCAGGATCTACTGGGATGTACTGGGAGGTAACTGTTATGTACTGGGAAGGAACAGGGAGGTAACTAGGATGTACTGGTAGGGAACTGAGATGTACTGGGAGGGAACTGGGACGTACTGTGAGGACACTGGGATGTACTGGTATGTACTGGGAGGGAGGTGTTATGTACTGAGGGGAACTGGGACGTACTGGGATGTACTGGGAGGGAACTGTGAAGTACTGGGATGTACTGGGAGTGAACTGGGAGGGAACTGGTATGTAGTAGGATGTACTGGGTGGGAACTGGGATGTACCAGGATGTACTGGGATGTAGTGGGAGGGAACTGGTATGTACTGGGAGGGAACTGGGATGTACTGGGATGTAGTGGGAGGGAACTGGGAGGGAACTGGGATGTACTGGGAGGGAACTGGGATGTACTGGGACATACTGGCAGGGAACTGGGATGTACTGGGAGGGGATTGGGACGGACTGGGAGGGAACTGGGATGTACTGGGCTGCACTGGTAGGGAACTGGGATGTCCCAGTTGACACCCACTTCCCTCCCAATGCCTCCCAGTATATCCCAGTTTCCTCCCAGTATATCCCAGTTTCCTCCCAGTACATCCCAGTAAATCCCAGCTCGCTGCCAGTACATGCCAATACATCGCTGTACATTCCAGTTCTGTTCCTGTACATCCCAATACATCCCCGTTCCATGCCAGTACATCCCAGTTCCCTACCAGTTCATCCCCGTACATCCCAATTCCCTCCCGGTTCACTACCACTTCTTTCCCAGTGCCTCCCAATACATCCCAGTTCCGTCCCATTACATCCCAGTACATCCCAGGTCCCTCCCAGTACATCCCAGGTCCCTCCCAGTACATCCCAGTTCCCTCCCAGTACTGGGAGGGACCTGGGATGTACTGGGAGGCACTACAATGTGCGGGGATGCCCTGGGATGTACTGTGGAGGAACTAGGATGTACAGGCTTGTACTGGGTTGTACCGGGTGGAACTGGCAGGGATTTGGGATGTACCAGGATCTACTGGGATGTACTGGGAGGTAACTGTTATGTACTGGGAGTGAACTGGGAGGTAACTGGGACGTACTGGTAGGGAACTGGGATGTACTGTGAGGGAACTGGGACGTACTGTGAGGACACTGGGATGTACTGTTATGTACTGGGAGGGAAGTGTTATGTACTGAGGGGAACTGGTGCGTACTGGGATGTACTGGGATGGAACTGTGAAGTACTGGGATGTACTGGGAGTGAACTGGGAGGGAACTGGTATGTAGTAGGATGTACTGGGTGGGAACTGGGATGTACCAGGATGTACTGGGATGTACTGGGAGGGAACTGGTATGTACTGGGAGGGAACTGGGATGTAGTGGGAGGGAACTGGGATGTACTGGGAGGGAACTGGTATGTACTGGGAGGGAACTGGGATGTACTGGGATGTACTGGCAGGGAACTGGGATGTACTGGGAGGGGATTGGGATGTACTGGGAGGGAACTTGGATGTATTGGGAGGGAAGTGTTATGTACCAAGGGGGAACTGGGACGTACTGGGATGTAGTGGGAGTGAACTGTGAAGTACTGGGATGTACTGTGAGGGAACTGGGATGTACTGGGAGGGAACTTTAAAGTACTGGGATGTACTTAGAGGAAACTGGGAGGCAACTGGCATGTACTGGGATGTACTGGAATGGAACTGGGAGTGAACTGTGTGTGAACTGGGAGGGAACTGGGATGTACTGTGAGGGAACTGGGATGTACTGGGATGTACTGGGAGGGACTGGGAGGGATCTGGGATGTACTGGGCTGCACTGGTAGGGAACTGGGATGTACTGTGAGGGAACTGGGACGTACTGTGAGGACACTGGGATGTACTGGTATGTACTGGGAGGGAAGTGTTATGTACTGAGGGGAACTGGGACGTACTGGGATGTACTGGGAGGGAACTGTGAAGTACTGGGATGTACTGGGAGTGAACTGGGAGGGAACTGGTATGTAGTAGGATGTACTGGGTGGGAACTGGGATGTACCAGGATGTACTGGGATGTACTGGGAGGGAACTGGTATGTACTGGGAGGGAACTGGGATGTACTGGGACATACTGGCAGGGAACTGGGATGTACTGGGAGGGGATTGGGACGGACTGGGAGGGAACTGGGATGTACTGGGCTGCACTGGTAGGGAACTGGGATGTACTGGGAGGAAACTGGAATGTCCCAGTTGACACCCACTTCCCTCCCAATGCCTCCCAGTATATCCCAGTTTCCTCCCAGTATATCCCAGTTTCCTCCCAGTACATCCCAGTAAATCCCAGTTCGCTCCCAGTACATCCCAGTACATCGCAGTACATTCCAGTTCCGTTCCTGTACATCCCAATACATCCCCGTTCCATGCCAGTACATCCCAGTTCCCTACCAGTTCATCCCCGTACATCCCAATTCCCTCCCGGTTCACTACCACTTCTTTCCCAGTGCCTCCCAATACATCCCAGTTCCGTCCCATTACATCCCAGTACATCCCAGTTCCCTCCCAGTACGTCCCAGTTCCCTCCCAGTACATCCCAGGTCCCTCCCAGTACTGGGAGGGAACTGGGATGTACTGGGAGGCACTACAATGTGCGGGGATGCCCTGGGATGTACTGTGGAGGAACTAGGATGTACAGGCTTGTACTGGGTTGTACCGGGTGGAACTGGCAGGGATTTGGGATGTACCAGGATCTACTGGGATGTACTGGGAGGTAACTGTTATGTACTGGGAGTGAACTGGGAGGTAACTGGGACGTACTGGTAGGGAACTGGGATGTACTGTGAGGGAACTGGGACGTACTGTGAGGACACTGGGATGTACTGTTATGTACTGGGAGGGAAGTGTTATGTACTGAGGGGAACTGGTGCGTACTGGGATGGAACTGTGAAGTACTGGGATGTACTGGGAGTGAACTGGGAGGGAACTGGTATGTAGTAGGATGTACTGGGTGGGAACTGGGATGTACCAGGATGTACTGGGATGTACTGGGAGGGAACTGGTATGTACTGGGAGGGAACTGGGATGTAGTGGGAGGGAACTGGGAGGGAACTGGGATGTACTGGGAGGGAACTGGTATGTACTGGGAGGGAACTGGGATGTACTGGCAGGGAACTGGGATGTACTGGGAGGGGATTGGGATGTACTGGGAGGGAACTTGGATGTATTGGGAGGGAAGTGTTATGTACCAAGGGGGAACTGGGACGTACTGGGATGTAGTGGGAGTGAACTGTGAAGTACTGGGATGTACTGGGAGGGAACTTTAAAGTACTGGGATGTACTTAGAGGAAACTGGGAGGCAACTGGCATGTACTGGGATGTACTGGAATGGAACTGGGAGTGAACTGTGTGTGAACTGGGAGGGAACTGGGATGTACTGTGAGGGAACTGGGATGTACTGGGATGTACAGGGAGGGACTGGGAGGGATCTGGGATGTACTGGGCTGCACTGGTAGGGAACTGGGATGTACTGGGAGGAAACTGGAATGTCCCAGTTGACACCCACTTCCCTCCCAGTTTCCTCCCAGTATATCCCAGTTTCCTCCCAGTATATCCCAGTTTCCTCCCAGTATATCCCAGTAAATCCCAGTTCGCTCGCAGTACATCCCAATACATCGCCGTACATTCCAGTTCCGTTCCTGTCCATCCCAATACATCCCCGTTCCATGCCAGTACATCCCAGTTTCCTACCAGTTCATCCCCGTACATCCCAATTCCCTCCCGGTTCACTACCACTTCTTTCCCAGTTCCGTCCCATTACATCCCAGTACATCCCAGTTCCCTCCCAGTACATCCCAGTTCCCTCCCAGTACATCCCAGGTCCCTCCCAGTACATCCCAGTTCCCTCCCAGTACTGGGAGTGACCTGGGATGTACTGGGAGGCACTACAATGTGCGGGGATGCCCTGGGATGTACTGTGGAGGAACTAGGATGTACAGGCTTGTACTGGGTTGTACCGGGTGGAACTGGCAGGGATTTGGGATATACCAGGATCTACTGGGATGTACTGGGAGGTAACTGTTATGTACTGGGAGTGAACTGGGAGGTAACTGGGACGTACTGGTAGGGAACTGGGATGTACTGGGAGGGAACTGGGACGTACTGTGAGGACACTGGGATGTACTGGTATGTACTGGGAGGGAAGTGTTATGTACTGAGGGGAACTGGGACGTACTGGGATGTACTGGGAGGGAACTGTGAAGTACTGGGATGTACTGGGAGTGAACTGGGAGGGAACTGGTATGTAGTAGGATGTACTGGGTGGGAACTGGGATGTACCGGGAGGGAACTGGGATGTACTGGGAGGGAACTGGTATGTACTGGGAGGGAACTGGGATGTACTGGGATGTAGTGGGAGGGAACTGGGAGGGAACTGGGATGTACTGGGAGGGAACTGGGATGTACTGGGACATACTGGCAGGGAACTGGGATGTACTGGGAGGGGATTGGGACGGACTGGGAGGGAACTGGGAGGTACTGGGCTGCACTGGTAGGGAACTGGGATGTACTGGGAGGAAACTGGAATGTCCCAGTTGACACCCACTTCCCTCCCAATGCCTCCCAGTATATCCCAGTTTCCTCCCAGTATATTCCAGTTTCCTCCCAGTACATCCCAGTAAATCCCAGCTCGCTGCCAGTACATGCCAATACATCGCTGTACATTCCAGTTCTGTTCCTGTACATCCCAATACATCCCCGTTCCATGCCAGTACATCCCAGTTCCCTACCAGTTCATCCCCGTACATCCCAATTCCCTCCCGGTTCACTACCACTTCTTTCCCAGTGCCTCCCAATACATCCCAGTTCCGTCCCATTACATCCCAGTACATCCCAGTTCCCTCCCAGTATGTCCCAGTTCCCTCCCAGTACATCCCAGGTCCCTCCCAGTACTGGGAGGGAACTGGGATGTACTGGGATGTAGTGGGAGGGAACTGGGAGTGAACTGGTATGTAGTAGGATGTACTGGGTGGGAACTGTGAAGTACTGGGATGTACTGGGAGTGAACTGGGAGGGAACTGGTATGCAGTAGGATGTACTGGGTGGGAACTGGGATGTACCAGGATGTACTGGGATGTACTGGGAGGGAACTGGGATGTACTGGGACATACTGGCAGGGAACTGGGATGTACTGGGAGGGGATTGGGATGGACTGGGAGGGAACTGGGATGTACTGGGCTGCACTGGTAGGGAACTGGGATGTACTGGGAGGAAACTGGAATGTCCCAGTTGACACCCACTTCCCTCCCAATGCCTCCCAGTATATCCCAGTTTCCTCCCAGTATATCCCAGTTTCCTCCCAGTACATCCCAGTAAATCCCAGTTCGCTCCCAGTACATCCCAGTACATCGCAGTACATTCCAGTTCCGTTCCTGTACATCCCAATACATCCCCGTTCCATGCCAGTACATCCCAGTTCCCTACCAGTTCATCCCCGTACATCCCAATTCCCTCCCGGTTCACTACCACTTCTTTCCCAGTGCCTCCCAATACATCCCAGTTCCGTCCCATTACATCCCAGTACATCCCAGTTCCCTCCCAGTACGTCCCAGTTCCCTCCCAGTACATCCCAGGTCCCTCCCAGTACTGGGAGGGAACTGGGATGTACTGGGATGTAGTGGGAGGGAACTGGGAGGGAACTGGGATGTACTGGGAGGGAACTGGGATGTACTGGGAGGGAACTGGGATGTACTGGGACATACTGGCAGGGAACTGGGATGTACTGGGAGGGGATTGGGACGGACTGGGAGGGAACTGGGATGTACTGGGCTGCACTGGTAGGGAACTGGGATGTACTGGGAGGAAACTGGAATGTCCCAGTTGACACCCACTTCCCTCCCAATGCCTCCCAGTATATCCCAGTTTCCTCCCAGTATATCCCAGTTTCCTCCCAGTACATCCCAGTAAATCCCAGTTCGCTCCCAGTACATCCCAGTACATCGCAGTACATTCCAGTTCCGTTCCTGTACATCCCAATACATCCCCGTTCCATGCCAGTACATCCCAGTTCCCTACCAGTTCATCCCCGTACATCCCAGTTCCCTCCCGGTTCACTACCACTTCTTTCCCAGTGCCTCCCAATACATCCCAGTTCCATCCCATTACATCTCAGTACATCCCAGTTCCCTCCCAGTACGTCCCAGTTCCCTCCCAGTACATCCCAGGTCCCTCCCAGTACTGGGAGGGAACTGGGATGTACTGGGAGGCACTACAATGTGCGGGGATGCCCTGGGATGTACTGTGGAGGAACTAGGAAGTACAGGCTTGTACTCGGTTGTACCGGGTGGAACTGGCAGGGATTTGGGATGTACCAGGATCTACTGGGATGTACTGGGATGTACTGGGAGGTAACTGTTGTGTACTGGGAGTGAAGTGGTAGGGAACTGGGATGTACTGGGAGGGAACTGGGATGTACTGTGAGGACACTGGGATGTACTGGTATGTACTGGGAGGGAAGTGTTATGTACTGAGGGGAACTGGGACGTACTGGGATGTACTGGGAGGGAACTGGGACGTACTGTGAGGACACTGGGATGTACTGGTATGTACTGGGAGGGAAGTGTTATGTACTGAGGGGAACTGGGACGTACTGGGACGTGCTGGGAGGGAACTATGAAGTATTGGGATGTACTTAGAGGGAACTGGGATGTACTGGGAGGGAACTGGGAGTGAACTGGGAGGGAACTGTGAAGTACTGGGATGTACTGGGAGGGAACTGGTATGTACTGGGAGGGAACTGGGATGTACTGGGTGGAAAGTGTTGGGAATTGGGATTTACTGGGAGGGAACTGGGATGGACTGGGAGGGAACTGGGATGTAGTGGGACATACTGGGAGGGAACTGGGATGTACTGGGGTGTACTGGGAGGGAACTGTTATGTACCGAGGGGGAACTGGGATGTACTGGGAGTGAACTGTAAAGTACTGGGATGTACTTAGAGGGAAGTGGGAGGGAACTTGGATGTAGTGGGAGGGAACTGGGGTTTACTTTGAGGAAAGTGGCATGTACTGGGATGTACTGGAATGGAACTGGGAGTGAACTGTGTGTGAACTGTGAGGGAACTGGGATGTACTGTGAGGGAACTGGGATGTAATGGGATGTGCTGGGACGGACTGGGAGGGAACTGGGATGTACTGGGAGGGATCTGGGATGTACTGGGCTGCACTGGTAGGGAGCTGGGATGTACTGGGAGGAAACTGGAATGTCCCAGTTGACACCCACTTCCCTCCCAGTGCCTCCCAGTATATCCCAGTTTCCTCCCAGTACATCCCAGTAAATCCCAGTTTGCTCCCAGTACATCCCAGTACATCGCAGTACATTCCAGTTCCGTTCCTGTACATCCCAATACATCCCCGTTCCATGCCAGTACATCCCAGTTCCCTACCAGTTCATCCCCGTACATCCCAATTCCCTCCCGGTTCACTACCACTTCTTTCCCAGTTCCGTCCCATTACATCCCAGTTCCGTCCCATTACATCCCAGCACATCCCAGGTCCCTCCCAGTACATCCCAGGTCCCTCCCAGTACATCCCAGTTCCCTCCCAGTTCCCTCCCACTACATCCCAGTACATCCCAGTTCCCTCCCAGTTCATCCCCGTACATCCCAATTCCCTCCCGGTTCACTACCACTTCTTTCCCAGTGCCTCCCAATACATCCCAGTTCCGTCCCATTACATCCCAGTACATCCCAGTTCCCTCCCAGTACATCCCAGTTCCCTCCCAGTACTGCGAGGGAGCTGGGATGTCCTGGGAGGCACTACAATGTGCGGGGATGCCCTGGGATGTACTGTGGAGGAACTAGGATGTACAGGCTTGTACTGGGTTGTACCGGGTGGAACTGGCAGGGATTTGGGATGTACCAGGATGTACTGGGATGTACTGGGAGGTAACTGTTATGTACTGGGAGTGAACTGGGAGGTAACTGGGACGTACTGGTAGGGAACTGGGATGTACTGTGAGGGAACTGGGACGTACTGTGAGGACACTGGGATGTACTGTTATGTACTGGGAGGGAAGTGTTATGTACTGAGGGGAACTGGTGCGTACTGGGATGTACTGGGATGGAACTGTGAAGTACTGGGATGTACTGGGAGTGAACTGGGAGGGAACTGGTATGTAGTAGGATGTACTGGGTGGGAACTGGGATGTACCAGGATGTACTGGGATGTACTGGGAGGGAACTGGTATGTACTGGGAGGGAACTGGGATGTAGTGGGAGGGAACTGGGAGGGAACTGGGATGTACTGGGAGGGAACTGGGATGTACTGGGAGGGAACTGGGATGTACTGGGATGTACTGGCAGGGAACTGGGATGTACTGGGAGGGGATTGGGATGTACTGGGAGGGAACTTGGATGTATTGGGAGGGAAGTGTTATGTACCAAGGGGGAACTGGGACGTACTGGGATGTAGTGGGAGTGAACTGTGAAGTACTGGGATGTACTGTGAGGGAACTGGGAGGCAACTGGGATGTACTGGAATGGAACTGGGAGTGAACTGTGTGTGAACTGGGAGGGAACTGGGATGTACTGTGAGGGAACTGGGATGTACTGGGATGTACTGGGAGGGACTGGGAGGGATCTGGGATGTACTGGGCTGCACTGGTAGGGAACTGGGATGTACTGGGAGGAAACTGGAATGTCCCAGTTGACACCCACTTCCCTCCCAGTTTCCTCCCAGTATATCCCAGTTTCCTCCCAGTATATCCCAGTAAATCCCAGTTCGCTCCCAGTACATCCCAATACATCGCCGTACATTCCAGTTCCGTTCCTGTACATCCCAATACATCCCCGTTCCATGCCAGTACATCCCTGTTCCCTACCAGTTCATCCCCGTACATCCCAATTCCCTCCCGGTTCACTACCACTTCTTTCCCAGTGCCTCCCAATACATCCCAGTTCCGTCCCATTACATCCCAGTACATCCCAGTTCCCTCCCAGTACATCCCAGTTCCCTCCGAGTACTGGGAGGGAACTGGGATGTACTGGGAGGCACTACAATGTGCGGGGATGCCCTGGGATGTACTGTGGAGGAACTAGGATGTACAGGCTTGTACTGGGTTGTACCGGGTGGAACTGGCAGGGATTTGGGATGTACCAGGATCTACTGGGATATACTGGGAGGTAACTGTTATGTAATGGGAAGGAACAGGGAGGGAACTGGGATGTACTGGTAGGGAACTGGGATGTACTGTGAGGGAACTGGGACGTACCGTGAGGACACTGGGATGTACTGGTATGTACTGGGAGGGAAGTGTTATGTACTGAGGGGAACTGGGACGTACTGGGATGTACTGGGAGGGAACTGTGAAGTACTGGGATGTACTGGGAGTGAACTGGGAGGGAACTGGTATGTAGTAGGATGTACTGGGTGGGAACTGGGATGTACCGGGAGGGAACTGGGATGTAGTGGGAGGGAACTGGTATGTACTGGGAGGGAACTGGGATGTACTGGGATGTAGTGGGAGGGAACTGGGAGGGAACTGGGATGTACTGGGAGGGAACTGGGATGTACTGGGAGGGAACTGGGATGTACTGGGACATACTGGCAGGGAACTGGGATGTACTGGGAGGGGATTGGGACGGACTGGGAGGGAACTGGGATGTACTGGGCTGCACTGGTAGGGAACTGGGATGTACTGGGAGGAAACTGGAATGTCCCAGTTGACACCCACTTCCCTCCCAATGCCTCCCAGTATATCCCAGTTTCCTCCCAGTATATCCCAGTTTCCTCCCAGTACATCCCAGTAAATCCCAGTTCGCTCCCAGTACATCCCAGTACATCGCCGTACATTCCAGTTCCGTTCCTGTACATCCCAATACATCCCCGTTCCATGCCAGTACATCCCAGTTCCCTACCAGTTCATCCCCGTACATCCCAATTCCCTCCCGGTTCACTACCACTTCTTTCCCAGTGCCTCCCAATACATCCCAGTTCCGTCCCATTACATCCCAGTACATCCCAGTTCCCTCCCAGTACGTCCCAGTTCCCTCCCAGTACATCCCAGTTCCCTCCCAGTACTGGGAGGGACCTGGGATGTACTGGGAGGCACTACAATGTGCGGGGATGCCCTGGGATGTACTGTGGAGGAACTAGGATGTACAGGCTTGTACTGGGTTGTACCGGGTGGAACTGGCAGGGATTTGGGATGTACCAGGATCTACTGGGATGTACTGGGAGGTAACTGTTATGTACTGGGAGTGAACTGGGAGGTAACTGGGACGTACTGGTAGGGAACTGGGATGTACTGTGAGGGAACTGGGACGTACTGTGAGGACACTGGGATGTACTGTTATGTACTGGGAGGGAAGTTTATGTACTGAGGGGAACTGGTGCGTACTGGGATGTACTGGGATGGAACTGTGAAGTACTGGGATGTACTGGGAGTGAACTGGGAGGGAACTGGTATGTAGTAGGATGTACTGGGTGGGAACTGGGATGTACCAGGATGTACTGGGATGTACTGGGAGGGAACTGGTATGTACTGGGAGGGAACTGGGATGTACTGGGAGGGAACTGGGATGTACTGGGATGTACTGGCAGGGAACTGGGATGTACTGGGAGGGAACTGGTATGTACTGGGAGGGAACTGGGATGTAGTGGGAGGGAACTGGGAGGGAACTGGGATGTACTGGGAGGGAACTGGGATGTACTGGGATGTACTGGCAGGGAACTGGGATGTACTGGGAGGGGATTGGGATGTACTGGGAGGGAACTTGGATGTATTGGGAGGGAAGTGTTATGTACCAAGGGGGAACTGGGACGTACTGGGATGTAGTGGGAGTGAACTGTGAAGTACTGGGATGTACTGTGAGGGAACTGGGAGGCAACTGGGATGTACTGGAATGGAACTGGGAGTGAACTGTGTGTGAACTGGGAGGGAACTGGGATGTACTGTGAGGGAACTGGGATGTACTGGGATGTACTGGGAGGGACTGGGAGGGATCTGGGATGTACTGGGCTGCACTGGTAGGGAACTGGGATGTACTGGGAGGAAACTGGAATGTCCCAGTTGACACCCACTTCCCTCCCAGTTTCCTCCCAGTATATCCCAGTTTCCTCCCAGTACATCCCAGTAAATCCCAGTTCGCTCCCAGTACATCCCAGTACATCGCAGTACATTCCAGTTCCGTTCCTGTACATCCCAATACATCCCCGTTCCATGCCAGTACATCCCAGTTCCCTACCAGTTCATCCCCGTACATCCCAATTCCCTCCCGGTTCACTACCACTTCTTTCCCAGTGCCTCCCAATACATCCCAGTTCCGTCCCATTACATCCCAGTACATCCCAGTTCCCTCCCAGTACATCCCAGTTCCCTCCCAGTACTGGGAGGGAACTGGGATGTACTGGGAGGCACTACAATGTGCGGGGATGCCCTGGGATGTACTGTGGAGGAACTAGGATGTACAGGCTTGTACTGGGTTGTACCGGGTGGAACTGGCAGGGATTTGGGATGTACCAGGATCTACTGGGATGTACTGGGAGGTAACTGTTATGTAATGGGAAGGAACAGGGAGGGAACTGGGATGTACTGGTAGGGAACTGGGATGTACTGTGAGGGAACTGGGACGTACCGTGAGGACACTGGGATGTACTGGTATGTACTGGGAGGGAAGTGTTATGTACTGAGGGGAACTGGGACGTACTGGGATGTACTGGGAGGGAACTGTGAAGTACTGGGATGTACTGGGAGTGAACTGGGAGGGAACTGGTATGTAGTAGGATGTACTGGGTGGGAACTGGGATGTACCGGGAGGGAACTGGGATGTACTGGGATGTAGTGGGAGGGAACTGGGATGTACTGGGAGGGAACTGGGATGTACTGGGAGGGAACTGGGATGTACTGGGACATACTGGCAGGGAACTGGGATGTACTGGGAGGGGATTGGGACGGACTGGGAGGGAACTGGGATGTACTGGGCTGCACTGGTAGGGAACTGGGATGTACTGGGAGGAAACTGGAATGTCCCAGTTGACACCCACTTCCCTCCCAATGCCTCCCAGTATATCCCAGTTTCCTCCCAGTATATCCCAGTTTCCTCCCAGTACATCCCAGTAAATCCCAGTTCGCTCCCAGTACATCCCAGTACATCGCAGTACATTCCAGTTCCGTTCCTGTACATCCCAATACATCCCCGTTCTATGCCAGTACATCCCAGTTCCCTACCAGTTCATCCCCGTACATCCCAATTCCCTCCCGGTTCACTACCACTTCTTTCCCAGTGCCTCCCAATACATCCCAGTTCCGTCCCATTACATCCCAGTACATCCCAGTTCCCTCCCAGTACGTCCCAGTTCCCTCCCAGTACATCCCAGGTCCCTCCCAGTACTGGGAGGGAACTGGGATGTACTGGGAGGCACTACAATGTGCGGGGATGCCCTGGGATGTACTGTGGAGAAACTAGGATGTACAGGCTTGTACTGGGTTGTACCGGGTGGAACTGGCAGGGATTTGGGATGTACCAGGATCTACTGGGATGTACTGGGAGGTAACTGTTATGTACTGGGAGTGAACTGGGAGGTAACTGGGACGTACTGGTAGGGAACTGGGATGTACTGTGAGGGAACTGGGACGTACTGTGAGGACACTGGGATGTACTGTTATGTACTGGGAGGGAAGTGTTATGTACTGAGGGGAACTGGGACGTACTGGGATGTACTGGGAGGGAACTGTGAAGTACTGGGATGTACTGGGAGTGAACTGGGAGGGAACTGGTATGTAGTAGGATGTACTGGGTGGGAACTGGGATGTACCAGGATGTACTGGGATGTAGTGGGAGGGAACTGGTATGTACTGGGAGGGAACTGGGATGTAGTGGGAGGGAACTGGGAGGGAACTGGGATGTACTGGGAGGGAACTGGTATGTACTGGGAGGGAACTGGGATGTACTGGCAGGGAACTGGGATGTACTGGGAGGGGATTGGGATGTACTGGGAGGGAACTTGGATGTATTGGGAGGGAAGTGTTATGTACCAAGGGGGAACTGGGACGTACTGGGATGTAGTGGGAGTGAACTGTGAAGTACTGGGATGTACTGTGAGGGAACTGGGATGTACTGGGAGGGAACTTTAAAGTACTGGGATGTACTTAGAGGAAACTGGGAGGCAACTGGCATGTACTGGGATGTACTGGAATGGAACTGGGAGTGAACTGTGTGTGAACTGGGAGGGAACTGGGATGTACTGTGAGGGAACTGGGATGTACTGGGATGTACTGGGAGGGACTGGGAGGGATCTGGGATGTACTGGGCTGCACTGGTAGGGAACTGGGATGTACTGGGAGGAAACTGGAATGTCCCAGTTGACACCCACTTCCCTCCCAGTTTCCTCCCAGTATATCCCAGTTTCCTCCCAGTATATCCCAGTAAATCCCAGTTCGCTCCCAGTACATCCCAATACATCGCCGTACATTCCAGTTCCGTTCCTGTCCATCCCAATACATCCCCGTTCCATGCCAGTACATCCCTGTTCCCTACCAGTTCATCCCCGTACATCCCAATTCCCTCCCGGTTCACTACCACTTCTTTCCCAGTGCCTCCCAATACATCCCAGTTCCGTCCCATTACATCCCAGTACATCCCAGTTCCCTCCCAGTACATCCCAGTTCCCTCCCAGTACTGGGAGGGAACTGGGATGTACTGGGAGGCACTACAATGTGCGGGGATGCCCTGGGATGTACTGTGGAGGAACTAGGATGTACAGGCTTGTACTGGGTTGTACCGGGTGGAACTGGCAGGGATTTGGGATGTACCAGGATCTACTGGGATGTACTGGGAGGTAACTGTTATGTACTGGGAGTGAACTGGGAGGTAACTGGGACGTACTGGTAGGGAACTGGGATGTACTGGGAGGGAACTGGGACGTACTGTGAGGACACTGGGATGTACTGGTATGTACTGGGAGGGAAGTGTTATGTACTGAGGGGAACTGGGACGTACTGGGATGTACTGGGAGGGAACTGTGAAGTACTGGGATGTACTGGGAGTGAACTGGGAGGGAACTGGTATGTAGTAGGATGTACTGGGTGGGAACTGGGATGTACCGGGAGGGAACTGGGATGTACTGGGAGGGAACTGGTATGTACTGGGAGGGAACTGGGATGTACTGGGATGTAGTGGGAGGGAACTGGGAGGGAACTGGGATGTACTGGGAGGGAACTGGGATGTACTGGGAGGGAACTGGGATGTACTGGGACATACTGGCAGGGAACTGGGATGTACTGGGAGGGGATTGGGACGGACTGGGAGGGAACTGGGAGGTACTGGGCTGCACTGGTAGGGAACTGGGATGTACTGGGAGGAAACTGGAATGTCCCAGTTGACACCCACTTCCCTCCCAATGCCTCCCAGTATATCCCAGTTTCCTCCCAGTATATTCCAGTTTCCTCCCAGTACATCCCAGTAAATCCCAGCTCGCTGCCAGTACATGCCAATCATCGCTGTACATTCCAGTTCTGTTCCTGTACATCCCAATACATCCCCGTTCCATGCCAGTACATCCCAGTTCCCTACCAGTTCATCCCCGTACATCCCAATTCCCTCCCGGTTCACTACCACTTCTTTCCCAGTGCCTCCCAATACATCCCAGTTCCGTCCCATTACATCCCAGTACATCCCAGTTCCCTCCCAGTACGTCCCAGTTCCCTCCCAGTACATCCCAGGTCCCTCCCAGTACTGGGAGGGAACTGGGATGTACTGGGATGTAGTGGGAGGGAACTGGGAGTGAACTGGTATGTAGTAGGATGTACTGGGTGGGAACTGTGAAGTACTGGGATGTACTGGGAGTGAACTGGGAGGGAACTGGTATGCAGTAGGATGTACTGGGTGGGAACTGGGATGTACCAGGATGTACTGGGATGTACTGGGAGGGAACTGGTATGTACTGGGAGGGAACTGGGATGTACTGGGACATACTGGCAGGGAACTGGGATGTACTGGGAGGGGATTGGGATGGACTGGGAGGGAACTGGGATGTACTGGGCTGCACTGGTAGGGAACTGGGATGTACTGGGAGGAAACTGGAATGTCCCAGTTGACACCCACTTCCCTCCCAATGCCTCCCAGTATATCCCAGTTTCCTCCCAGTATATCCCAGTTTCCTCCCAGTACATCCCAGTAAATCCCAGTTCGCTCCCAGTACATGCCAATACATCGCTGTACATTCCAGTTCTGTTCCTGTACATCCCAATACATCCCCGTTCCATGCCAGTACATCCCAGTTCCCTACCAGTTCATCCCCGTACATCCCAATTCCCTCCCGGTTCACTACCACTTCTTTCCCAGTTCCGTCCCATTACATCCCAGTTCCGTCCCATTACATCCCAGTACATCCCAGTTCCCTCCCAGTACATCCCAGGTCCCTCCCAGTACATCCCAGGTCCCTCCCAGTACTGGGAGGGACCTGGGATGTACTGGGAGGCACTACAATGTGCGGGGATGCCCTGGGATGTACTGTGGAGGAACTAGGATGTACAGGCTTGTACTGGGTTGTACCGGGTGGAACTGGCAGGGATTTGGGATGTACCAGGATCTACTGGGATGTACTGGGAGGTAACTGTTATGTACTGGGAGTGAACTGGGAGGTAACTGGGACGTACTGGTAGGGAACTGGGATGTACTGTGAGGGAACTGGGACGTACTGTGAGGACACTGGGATGTACTGTTATGTACTGGGAGGGAAGTGTTATGTACTGAGGGGAACTGGGACGTACTGGGATGTACTGGGAGGGAACTGTGAAGTACTGGGATGTACTGGGAGTGAACTGGGAGGGAACTGGTATGTAGTAGGATGTACTGGGTGGGAACTGGGATGTACCAGGATGTACTGGGATGTAGTGGGAGGGAACTGGGATGTACTGGGAGGGAACTGGGATGTACTGGGATGTAGTGGGAGGGAACTGGGAGGGAACTGGGATGTACTGGGAGGGAACTGGGATGTACTGGGAGGGAACTGGGATGTACTGGGACATACTGGCAGGGAACTGGGATGTACTGGGAGGGGATTGGGACGGACTGGGAGGGAACTGGGATGTACTGGGCTGCACTGGTAGGGAACTGGGATGTACTGGGAGGAATCTGGAATGTCCCAGTTGACACCCACTTCCCTCCCAATGCCTCCCAGTATATCCCAGTTTCCTCCCAGTATATCCCAGTTTCCTCCCAGTACATCCCAGTAAATCCCAGCTCGCTGCCAGTACATCCCAATACATCGCCGTACATTCCAGTTCCGTTCCTGTACATCCCAATACATCCCCGTTCCATGCCAGTACATCCCAGTTTCCTACCAGTTCATCCCCGTACATCCCAATTCCCTCCCGGTTCACTACCACTTCTTTCCCAGTGCCTCCCAATACATCCCAGTTCCGTCCCATTACATCCCAGTACATCCCAGGTCCCTCCCAGTACATCCCAGGTCCCTCCCAGTACATCCCAGTTCCCTCCCAGTACTGGGAGGGACCTGGGATGTACTGGGAGGCACTACAATGTGCGGGGATGCCCTGGGATGTACTGTGGAGGAACTAGGATGTACAGGCTTGTACTGGGTTGTACCGGGTGGAACTGGCAGGGATTTGGGATGTACCAGGATCTACTGGGATGTACTGGGAGGTAACTGTTATGTAATGGGAAGGAACAGGGAGGGAACTGGGATGTACTGGTAGGGAACTGGGATGTACTGTGAGGGAACTGGGACGTACCGTGAGGACACTGGGATGTACTGGTATGTACTGGGAGGGAAGTGTTATGTACTGAGGGGAACTGGGACGTACTGGGATGTACTGGGAGGGAACTGTGAAGTACTGGGATGTACTGGGAGTGAACTGGGAGGGAACTGGTATGTAGTAGGATGTACCGGGAGGGAACTGGGATGTACCGGGAGGGAACTGGGATGTACTGGGAGGAAACTGGTATGTACTGGGAGGGAACTGGGATGTACTGGGATGTAGTGGGAGGGAACTGGGAGGGAACTGGGATGTACTGGGAGGGAACTGGTATGTACTGGGAGGGAACTGGGATGTACTGGGACATACTGGCAGGGAACTGGGATGTACTGGGAGGGGATTGGGACGGACTGGGAGGGAACTGGGATGTACTGGGCTGCACTGGTAGGGAACTGGGATGTACTGGGAGGAAACTGGAATGTCCCAGTTGACACCCACTTCCCTCCCAATGCCTCCCAGTATATCCCAGTTTCCTCCCAGTATATCCCAGTTTCCTCCCAGTACATCCCAGTAAATCCCAGCTCGCTGCCAGTACATGCCAATACATCGCTGTACATTCCAGTTCTGTTCCTGTACATCCCAATACATCCCCGTTCCATGCCAGTACATCCCAGTTCCCTACCAGTTCATCCCCGTACATCCCAATTCCCTCCCGGTTCACTACCACTTCTTTCCCAGTGCCTCCCAATACATCCCAGTTCCGTCCCATTACATCCCAGTACATCCCAGTTCCCTCCCAGTACGTCCCAGTTCCCTCCCAGTACATCCCAGGTCCCTCCCAGTACTGGGAGGGAACTGGGATGTACTGGGATGTACTGGGAGTGAACTGGGAGGGAACTGGTATGTAGTAGGATGTACTGGGTGGGAACTGGGATGTACCAGGATGTACTGGGATGTACTGGGAGGGAACTGGTATGTACTGGGAGGGAACTGGGATGTAGTGGGAGGGAACTGGGATGTACTGGGAGGGAACTGGTATGTACTGGGAGGGAACTGGGATGTACTGGGATGTACTGGCAGGGAACTGGGATGTACTGGGAGGGGATTGGGATGTACTGGGAGGGAACTTGGATGTATTGGGAGGGAAGTGTTATGTACCAAGGGGGAACTGGGACGTACTGGGATGTAGTGGGAGTGAACTGTGAAGTACTGGGATGTACTGTGAGGGAACTGGGATGTACTG
Organism: Phalacrocorax aristotelis; assembly: GCF_949628215.1. Lineage (NCBI taxonomy): Eukaryota > Metazoa > Chordata > Aves > Suliformes > Phalacrocoracidae > Phalacrocorax > Phalacrocorax aristotelis. The sequence continues at coordinate 127,736 of NW_027441401.1, read as the reverse complement.
GGAGGGAACTTTAAAGTACTGGGATGTACTTAGAGGAAACTGGGAGGCAACTGGCATGTACTGGGATGTACTGGAATGGAACTGGGAGTGAGCTGTGTGTGAACTGGGAGGGAACTGGGATGTACTGTGAGGGAACTGGGATGTACTGGGATGTACTGGGAGGGACTGGGAGGGATCTGGGATGTACTGGGCTGCACTGGTAGGGAACTGGGATGTACTGGGAGGAAACTGGAATGTCCCAGTTGACACCCACTTCCCTCCCAGTTTCCTCCCAGTATATCCCAGTTTCCTCCCAGTATATCCCAGTTTCCTCCCAGTATATCCCAGTAAATCCCAGTTCGCTCCCAGTACATCCCAATACATCGCCGTACATTCCAGTTCCGTTCCTGTACATCCCAATACATCCCCGTTCCATGCCAGTACATCCCTGTTCCCTACCAGTTCATCCCCGTACATCCCAATTCCCTCCCGGTTCACTACCACTTCTTTCCCAGTGCCTCCCAATACATCCCAGTTCCGTCCCATTACATCCCAGTACATCCCAGTTCCTTCCCAGTACATCCCAGTTCCCTCCCAGTACTGGGAGGGAACTGGGATGTACTGGGAGGCACTACAATGTGCGGGGATGCCCTGGGATGTACTGTGGAGGAACTAGGATGTACAGGCTTGTACTGGGTTGTACCGGGTGGAACTGGCAGGGATTTGGGATGTACCAGGATCTACTGGGATGTACTGGGAGGTAACTGTTATGTACTGGGAAGGAACAGGGAGGTAACTGGGATGTACTGGTAGGGAACTGGGATGTACTGGGAGGGAACTGCGACGTACTGTGAGGACACTGGGATGTACTGGTATGTACTGGGAGGGAAGTGTTATGTACTGAGGGGAACTGGGACGTACTGGGATGTACTGGGAGGGAACTGTGAAGTACTGGGATGTACTGGGAGTGAACTGGGAGGGAACTGGTATGTAGTAGGATGTACTGGGTGGGAACTGGGATGTACCAGGATGTACTGGGATGTAGTGGGAGGGAACTGGTATGTACTGGGAGGGAACTGGGATGTACTGGGATGTAGTGGGAGGGAACTGGGAGGGAACTGGGATGTACTGGGAGGGAACTGGGATGTACTGGGAGGGAACTGGGATGTACTGGGACATACTGGCAGGGAACTGGGATGTACTGGGAGGGGATTGGGACGGACTGGGAGGAAACTGGAATGTCCCAGTTGACACCCACTTCCCTCCCAATGCCTCCCAGTATATCCCAGTTTCCTCCCAGTATATCCCAGTTTCCTCCCAGTACATCCCAGTAAATCCCAGCTCGCTGCCAGTACATGCCAATACATTGCTGTACATTCCAGTTCCGTTCCTGTACATCCCAATACATCCCCGTTCCATGCCAGTACATCCCAGTTCCCTACCAGTTCATCCCCGTACATCCCAATTCCCTCCCGGTTCACTACCACTTCTTTCCCAGTTCCGTCCCATTACATCCCAGTTCCGTCCCATTACATCCCAGTACATCCCAGGTCCCTCCCAGTACATCCCAGGTCCCTCCCAGTACATCCCAGTTCCCTCCCAGTACTGGGAGGGACCTGGGATGTACTGGGAGGCACTACAATGTGCGGGGATGCCCTGGGATGTACTGTGGAGGAACTAGGATGTACAGGCTTGTACTGGGTTGTACCGGGTGGAACTGGCAGGGATTTGGGATGTACCAGGATCTACTGGGATGTACTGGGAGGTAACTGTTATGTACTGGGAGTGAACTGGGAGGTAACTGGGACGTACTGGTAGGGAACTGGGATGTACTGTGAGGGAACTGGGACGTACTGTGAGGACACTGGGATGTACTGTTATGTACTGGGAGGGAAGTGTTATGTACTGAGGGGAACTGGGACGTACTGGGATGTACTGGGAGGGAACTGTGAAGTACTGGGATGTACTGGGAGTGAACTGGGAGGGAACTGGTATGTAGTAGGATGTACTGGGTGGGAACTGGGATGTACCAGGATGTACTGGGATGTAGTGGGAGGGAACTGGGATGTACTGGGAGGGAACTGGGATGTACTGGGATGTAGTGGGAGGGAACTGGGAGGGAACTGGGATGTACTGGGAGGGAACTGGGATGTACTGGGAGGGAACTGGGATGTACTGGGACATACTGGCAGGGAACTGGGATGTACTGGGAGGGGATTGGGACGGACTGGGAGGGAACTGGGATGTACTGGGCTGCACTGGTAGGGAACTGGGATGTACTGGGAGGAATCTGGAATGTCCCAGTTGACACCCACTTCCCTCCCAATGCCTCCCAGTATATCCCAGTTTCCTCCCAGTATATCCCAGTTTCCTCCCAGTACATCCCAGTAAATCCCAGCTCGCTGCCAGTACATGCCAATACATCGCTGTACATTCCAGTTCTGTTCCTGTACATCCCAATACATCCCCGTTCCATGCCAGTACATCCCAGTTCCCTACCAGTTCATCCCCGTACATCCCAATTCCCTCCCGGTTCACTACCACTTCTTTCCCAGTGCCTCCCAATACATCCCAGTTCCGTCCCATTACATCCCAGTACATCCCAGGTCCCTCCCAGTACATCCCAGGTCCCTCCCAGTACATCCCAGTTCCCTCCCAGTACTGGGAGGGACCTGGGATGTACTGGGAGGCACTACAATGTGCGGGGATGCCCTGGGATGTACTGTGGAGGAACTAGGATGTACAGGCTTGTACTGGGTTGTACCGGGTGGAACTGGCAGGGATTTGGGATGTACCAGGATCTACTGGGATGTACTGGGAGGTAACTGTTATGTAATGGGAAGGAACAGGGAGGGAACTGGGATGTACTGGTAGGGAACTGGGATGTACTGTGAGGGAACTGGGACGTACCGTGAGGACACTGGGATGTACTGGTATGTACTGGGAGGGAAGTGTTATGTACTGAGGGGAACTGGGACGTACTGGGATGTACTGGGAGGGAACTGTGAAGTACTGGGATGTACTGGGAGTGAACTGGGAGGGAACTGGTATGTAGTAGGATGTACTGGGTGGGAACTGGGATGTACCGGGAGGGAACTGGGATGTACTGGGAGGAAACTGGTATGTACTGGGAGGGAACTGGGATGTACTGGGATGTAGTGGGAGGGAACTGGGAGGGAACTGGGATGTACTGGGAGGGAACTGGTATGTACTGGGAGGGAACTGGGATGTACTGGGACATACTGGCAGGGAACTGGGATGTACTGGGAGGGGATTGGGACGGACTGGGAGGGAACTGGGATGTACTGGGCTGCACTGGTAGGGAACTGGGATGTACTGGGAGGAAACTGGAATGTCCCAGTTGACACCCACTTCCCTCCCAATGCCTCCCAGTATATCCCAGTTTCCTCCCAGTATATCCCAGTTTCCTCCCAGTACATCCCAGTAAATCCCAGCTCGCTGCCAGTACATGCCAATACATCGCTGTACATTCCAGTTCTGTTCCTGTACATCCCAATACATCCCCGTTCCATGCCAGTACATCCCAGTTCCCTACCAGTTCATCCCCGTACATCCCAATTCCCTCCCGGTTCACTACCACTTCTTTCCCAGTGCCTCCCAATACATCCCAGTTCCGTCCCATTACATCCCAGTACATCCCAGTTCCCTCCCAGTACGTCCCAGTTCCCTCCCAGTACATCCCAGGTCCCTCCCAGTACTGGGAGGGAACTGGGATGTACTGGGATGTAGTGGGAGGGAACTGGGAGTGAACTGGTATGTAGTAGGATGTACTGGGTGGGAACTGTGAAGTACTGGGATGTACTGGGAGTGAACTGGGAGGGAACTGGTATGTAGTAGGATGTACTGGGTGGGAACTGGGATGTACCAGGATGTACTGGGATGTACTGGGAGGGAACTGGTATGTACTGGGAGGGAACTGGGATGTACTGGGACATACTGGCAGGGAACTGGGATGTACTGGGAGGGGATTGGGATGGACTGGGAGGGAACTGGGATGTACTGGGCTGCACTGGTAGGGAACTGGGATGTACTGGGAGGAAACTGGAATGTCCCAGTTGACACCCACTTCCCTCCCAATGCCTCCCAGTATATCCCAGTTTCCTCCCAGTATATCCCAGTTTCCTCCCAGTACATCCCAGTAAATCCCAGTTCGCTCCCAGTACATCCCAGTACATCGCAGTACATTCCAGTTCCGTTCCTGTACATCCCAATACATCCCCGTTCCATGCCAGTACATCCCAGTTCCCTACCAGTTCATCCCCGTACACCCCAATTCCCTCCCGGTTCACTACCACTTCTTTCCCAGTGCCTCCCAATACATCCCAGTTCCGTCCCATTACATCCCAGTACATCCCAGTTCCCTCCCAGTACGTCCCAGTTCCCTCCCAGTACATCCCAGGTCCCTCCCAGTACTGGGAGGGAACTGGGATGTACTGGGATGTAGTGGGAGGGAACTGGGAGGGAACTGGGATGTACTGGGAGGGAACTGGGATGTACTGGGAGGGAACTGGGATGTACTGGGACATACTGGCAGGGAACTGGGATGTACTGGGAGGGGATTGGGACGGACTGGGAGGGAACTGGGATGTACTGGGCTGCACTGGTAGGGAACTGGGATGTACTGGGAGGAAACTGGAATGTCCCAGTTGACACCCACTTCCCTCCCAATGCCTCCCAGTATATCCCAGTTTCCTCCCAGTATATCCCAGTTTCCTCCCAGTATATCCCAGTAAATCCCAGTTCGCTCCCAGTACATCCCAGTACATCGCAGTACATTCCAGTTCCGTTCCTGTACATCCCAATACATCCCCGTTCCATGCCAGTACATCCCAGTTCCCTACCAGTTCATCCCCGTACATCCCAATTCCCTCCCGGTTCACTACCACTTCTTTCCCAGTGCCTCCCAATACATCCCAGTTCCGTCCCATTACATCCCAGTACATCCCAGTTCCCTCCCAGTACGTCCCAGTTCCCTCCCAGTACATCCCAGGTCCCTCCCAGTACTGGGAGGGAACTGGGATGTACTGGGAGGCACTACAATGTGCGGGGATGCCCTGGGATGTACTGTGGAGGAACTAGGATGTACAGGCTTGTACTGGGTTGTACCGGGTGGAACTGGCAGGGATTTGGGATGTACCAGGATCTACTGGGATGTACTGGGAGGTAACTGTTATGTACTGGGAGTGAACTGGGAGGTAACTGGGACGTACTGGTAGGGAACTGGGATGTACTGTGAGGGAACTGGGACGTACTGTGAGGACACTGGGATGTACTGTTATGTACTGGGAGGGAAGTGTTATGTACTGAGGGGAACTGGTGCGTACTGGGATGTACTGGGATGGAACTGTGAAGTACTGGGATGTACTGGGAGTGAACTGGGAGGGAACTGGTATGTAGTAGGATGTACTGGGTGGGAACTGGGATGTACCAGGATGTACTGGGATGTACTGGGAGGGAACTGGTATGTACTGGGAGGGAACTGGGATGTAGTGGGAGGGAACTGGGATGTACTGGGAGGGAACTGGTATGTACTGGGAGGGAACTGGGATGTACTGGGATGTACTGGCAGGGAACTGGGATGTACTGGGAGGGGATTGGGATGTACTGGGAGGGAACTTGGATGTATTGGGAGGGAAGTGTTATGTACCAAGGGGGAACTGGGACGTACTGGGATGTAGTGGGAGTGAACTGTGAAGTACTGGGATGTACTGTGAGGGAACTGGGATGTACTGGGAGGGAACTTTAAAGTACTGGGATGTACTTAGAGGAAACTGGGAGGCAACTGGCATGTACTGGGATGTACTGGAATGGAACTGGGAGTGAACTGTGTGTGAACTGGGAGGGAACTGGGATGTACTGTGAGGGAACTGGGATGTACTGGGATGTACTGGGAGGGACTGGGAGGGATCTGGGATGTACTGGGCTGCACTGGTAGGGAACTGGGATGTACTGGGAGGAAACTGGAATGTCCCAGTTGACACCCACTTCCCTCCCAGTTTCCTCCCAGTATATCCCAGTTTCCTCCCAGTATATCCCAGTTTCCTCCCAGTATATCCCAGTAAATCCCAGTTCGCTCCCAGTACATCCCAATACATCGCCGTACATTCCAGTTCCGTTCCTGTCCATCCCAATACATCCCCGTTCCATGCCAGTACATCCCAGTTTCCTACCAGTTCATCCCCGTACATCCCAATTCCCTCCCGGTTCACTACCACTTCTTTCCCAGTGCCTCCCAATACATCCCAGTTCCGTCCCATTACATCCCAGTACATCCCAGTTCCCTCCCAGTACATCCCAGTTCCCTCCCAGTACTGTGAGGGAACTGGGACGTACCGTGAGGACACTGGGATGTACTGGTATGTACTGGGAGGGAAGTGTTATGTACTGAGGGGAACTGGGACGTACTGGGATGTACTGGGAGGGAACTGGGACGTACTGTGAGGACACTGGGATGTACTGGTATGTACTGGGAGGGAAGTGTTATGTACTGAGGGGAACTGGGACGTACTGGGACGTGCTGGGAGGGAACTATGAAGTATTGGGATGTACTTAGAGGGAACTGGGATGTACTGGGAGGGAACTGGGAGTGAACTGGGAGGGAACTGTGAAGTACTGGGATGTACTGGGAGGGAACTGGTATGTACTGGGAGGGAACTGGGATGTACTGGGTGGAAAGTGTTGGGAATTGGGATTTACTGGGAGGGAACTGGGATGGACTGGGAGGGAACTGGGATGTAGTGGGACATACTGGGAGGGAACTGGGATGTACTGGGGTGTACTGGGAGGGAACTGTTATGTACCGAGGGGGAACTGGGATGTACTGGGAGTGAACTGTAAAGTACTGGGATGTACTTAGAGGGAAGTGGGAGGGAACTTGGATGTAGTGGGAGGGAACTGGGGTTTACTTTGAGGAAAGTGGCATGTACTGGGATGTACTGGAATGGAACTGGGAGTGAACTGTGTGTGAACTGTGAGGGAACTGGGATGTACTGTGAGGGAACTGGGATGTAATGGGATGTGCTGGGACGGACTGGGAGGGAACTGGGATGTACTGGGAGGGATCTGGGATGTACTGGGCTGCACTGGTAGGGAGCTGGGATGTACTGGGAGGAAACTGGAATGTCCCAGTTGACACCCACTTCCCTCCCAGTGCCTCCCAGTATATCCCAGTTTCCTCCCAGTACATCCCAGTAAATCCCAGTTTGCTCCCAGTACATCCCAGTACATCGCAGTACATTCCAGTTCCGTTCCTGTACATCCCAATACATCCCCGTTCCATGCCAGTACATCCCAGTTCCCTACCAGTTCATCCCCGTACATCCCAATTCCCTCCCGGTTCACTACCACTTCTTTCCCAGTTCCGTCCCATTACATCCCAGTTCCGTCCCATTACATCCCAGCACATCCCAGTTCCCTCCCAGTACATCCCAGGTCCCTCCCAGTACATCCCAGTTCCCTCCCAGTTCCCTCCCACTACATCCCAGTACATCCCAGTTCCCTCCCAGTTCATCCCCGTACATCCCAATTCCCTCCCGGTTCACTACCACTTCTTTCCCAGTGCCTCCCAATACATCCCAGTTCCGTCCCATTACATCCCAGTACATCCCAGTTCCCTCCCAGTACATCCCAGTTCCCTCCCAGTACTGCGAGGGAGCTGGGATGTCCTGGGAGGCACTACAATGTGCGGGGATGCCCTGGGATGTACTGTGGAGGAACTAGGATGTACAGGCTTGTACTGGGTTGTACCGGGTGGAACTGGCAGGGATTTGGGATGTACCAGGATGTACTGGGATGTACTGGGAGGTAACTGTTATGTACTGGGAGTGAACTGGGAGGTAACTGGGACGTACTGGTAGGGAACTGGGATGTACTGTGAGGGAACTGGGACGTACTGTGAGGACACTGGGATGTACTGTTATGTACTGGGAGGGAAGTGTTATGTACTGAGGGGAACTGGTGCGTACTGGGATGTACTGGGATGGAACTGTGAAGTACTGGGATGTACTGGGAGTGAACTGGGAGGGAACTGGTATGTAGTAGGATGTACTGGGTGGGAACTGGGATGTACCAGGATGTACTGGGATGTACTGGGAGGGAACTGGTATGTACTGGGAGGGAACTGGGATGTAGTGGGAGGGAACTGGGAGGGAACTGGGATGTACTGGGAGGGAACTGGGATGTACTGGGATGTACTGGCAGGGAACTGGGATGTACTGGGAGGGGATTGGGATGTACTGGGAGGGAACTTGGATGTATTGGGAGGGAAGTGTTATGTACCAAGGGGGAACTGGGACGTACTGGGATGTAGTGGGAGTGAACTGTGAAGTACTGGGATGTACTGTGAGGGAACTGGGAGGCAACTGGGATGTACTGGAATGGAACTGGGAGTGAACTGTGTGTGAACTGGGAGGGAACTGGGATGTACTGTGAGGGAACTGGGATGTACTGGGATGTACTGGGAGGGACTGGGAGGGATCTGGGATGTACTGGGCTGCACTGGTAGGGAACTGGGATGTACTGGGAGGAAACTGGAATGTCCCAGTTGACACCCACTTCCCTCCCAGTTTCCTCCCAGTATATCCCAGTTTCCTCCCAGTATATCCCAGTAAATCCCAGTTCGCTCCCAGTACATCCCAATACATCGCCGTACATTCCAGTTCCGTTCCTGTACATCCCAATACATCCCCGTTCCATGCCAGTACATCCCTGTTCCCTACCAGTTCATCCCCGTACATCCCAATTCCCTCCCGGTTCACTACCACTTCTTTCCCAGTGCCTCCCAATACATCCCAGTTCCGTCCCATTACATCCCAGTACATCCCAGTTCCCTCCCAGTACATCCCAGTTCCCTCCGAGTACTGGGAGGGAACTGGGATGTACTGGGAGGCACTACAATGTGCGGGGATGCCCTGGGATGTACTGTGGAGGAACTAGGATGTACAGGCTTGTACTGGGTTGTACCGGGTGGAACTGGCAGGGATTTGGGATGTACCAGGATCTACTGGGATATACTGGGAGGTAACTGTTATGTAATGGGAAGGAACAGGGAGGGAACTGGGATGTACTGGTAGGGAACTGGGATGTACTGTGAGGGAACTGGGACGTACCGTGAGGACACTGGGATGTACTGGTATGTACTGGGAGGGAAGTGTTATGTACTGAGGGGAACTGGGACGTACTGGGATGTACTGGGAGGGAACTGTGAAGTACTGGGATGTACTGGGAGTGAACTGGGAGGGAACTGGTATGTAGTAGGATGTACTGGGTGGGAACTGGGATGTACCGGGAGGGAACTGGGATGTAGTGGGAGGGAACTGGTATGTACTGGGAGGGAACTGGGATGTACTGGGATGTAGTGGGAGGGAACTGGGAGGGAACTGGGATGTACTGGGAGGGAACTGGGATGTACTGGGAGGGAACTGGGATGTACTGGGACATACTGGCAGGGAACTGGGATGTACTGGGAGGGGATTGGGACGGACTGGGAGGGAACTGGGATGTACTGGGCTGCACTGGTAGGGAACTGGGATGTACTGGGAGGAAACTGGAATGTCCCAGTTGACACCCACTTCCCTCCCAATGCCTCCCAGTATATCCCAGTTTCCTCCCAGTATATTCCAGTTTCCTCCCAGTACATCCCAGTAAATCCCAGCTCGCTGCCAGTACATGCCAATACATCGCTGTACATTCCAGTTCTGTTCCTGTACATCCCAATACATCCCCGTTCCATGCCAGTACATCCCAGTTCCCTACCAGTTCATCCCCGTACATCCCAATTCCCTCCCGGTTCACTACCACTTCTTTCCCAGTGCCTCCCAATACATCCCAGTTCCGTCCCATTACATCCCAGTACATCCCAGTTCCCTCCCAGTACGTCCCAGTTCCCTCCCAGTACATCCCAGGTCCCTCCCAGTACTGGGAGGGAACTGGGATGTACTGGGATGTAGTGGGAGGGAACTGGGAGTGAACTGGTATGTAGTAGGATGTACTGGGTGGGAACTGTGAAGTACTGGGATGTACTGGGAGTGAACTGGGAGGGAACTGGTATGTAGTAGGATGTACTGGGTGGGAACTGGGATGTACCAGGATGTACTGGGATGTACTGGGAGGGAACTGGTATGTACTGGGAGGGAACTGGGATGTACTGGGACATACTGGCAGGGAACTGGGATGTACTGGGAGGGGATTGGGACGGACTGGGAGGGAACTGGGATGTACTGGGCTGCACTGGTAGGGAACTGGGATGTACTGGGAGGAAACTGGAATGTCCCAGTTGACACCCACTTCCCTCCCAATGCCTCCCAGTATATCCCAGTTTCCTCCCAGTATATCCCAGTTTCCTCCCAGTACATCCCAGTAAATCCCAGTTCGCTCCCAGTACATCCCAGTACATCGCCGTACATTCCAGTTCCGTTCCTGTACATCCCAATACATCCCCGTTCCATGCCAGTACATCCCAGTTCCCTACCAGTTCATCCCCGTACATCCCAATTCCCTCCCGGTTCACTACCACTTCTTTCCCAGTGCCTCCCAATACATCCCAGTTCCGTCCCATTACATCCCAGTACATCCCAGTTCCCTCCCAGTACGTCCCAGTTCCCTCCCAGTACATCCCAGTTCCCTCCCAGTACTGGGAGGGACCTGGGATGTACTGGGAGGCACTACAATGTGCGGGGATGCCCTGGGATGTACTGTGGAGGAACTAGGATGTACAGGCTTGTACTGGGTTGTACCGGGTGGAACTGGCAGGGATTTGGGATGTACCAGGATCTACTGGGATGTACTGGGAGGTAACTGTTATGTACTGGGAGTGAACTGGGAGGTAACTGGGACGTACTGGTAGGGAACTGGGATGTACTGTGAGGGAACTGGGACGTACTGTGAGGACACTGGGATGTACTGTTATGTACTGGGAGGGAAGTTTATGTACTGAGGGGAACTGGTGCGTACTGGGATGTACTGGGATGGAACTGTGAAGTACTGGGATGTACTGGGAGTGAACTGGGAGGGAACTGGTATGTAGTAGGATGTACTGGGTGGGAACTGGGATGTACCAGGATGTACTGGGATGTACTGGGAGGGAACTGGTATGTACTGGGAGGGAACTGGGATGTACTGGGAGGGAACTGGGATGTACTGGGATGTACTGGCAGGGAACTGGGATGTACTGGGAGGGAACTGGTATGTACTGGGAGGGAACTGGGATGTAGTGGGAGGGAACTGGGAGGGAACTGGGATGTACTGGGAGGGAACTGGGATGTACTGGGATGTACTGGCAGGGAACTGGGATGTACTGGGAGGGGATTGGGATGTACTGGGAGGGAACTTGGATGTATTGGGAGGGAAGTGTTATGTACCAAGGGGGAACTGGGACGTACTGGGATGTAGTGGGAGTGAACTGTGAAGTACTGGGATGTACTGTGAGGGAACTGGGAGGCAACTGGGATGTACTGGAATGGAACTGGGAGTGAACTGTGTGTGAACTGGGAGGGAACTGGGATGTACTGTGAGGGAACTGGGATGTACTGGGATGTACTGGGAGGGACTGGGAGGGATCTGGGATGTACTGGGCTGCACTGGTAGGGAACTGGGATGTACTGGGAGGAAACTGGAATGTCCCAGTTGACACCCACTTCCCTCCCAGTTTCCTCCCAGTATATCCCAGTTTCCTCCCAGTACATCCCAGTAAATCCCAGTTCGCTCCCAGTACATCCCAATACATCGCCGTACATTCCAGTTCCGTTCCTGTCCATCCCAATACATCCCCGTTCCATGCCAGTACATCCCTGTTCCCTACCAGTTCATCCCCGTACATCCCAATTCCCTCCCGGTTCACTACCACTTCTTTCCCAGTGCCTCCCAATACATCCCAGTTCCGTCCCATTACATCCCAGTACATCCCAGTTCCCTCCCAGTACATCCCAGTTCCCTCCCAGTACTGGGAGGGAACTGGGATGTACTGGGAGGCACTACAATGTGCGGGGATGCCCTGGGATGTACTGTGGAGGAACTAGGATGTACAGGCTTGTACTGGGTTGTACCGGGTGGAACTGGCAGGGATTTGGGATGTACCAGGATCTACTGGGATGTACTGGGAGGTAACTGTTATGTACTGGGAGTGAACTGGGAGGTAACTGGGACGTACTGGTAGGGAACTGGGATGTACTGGGAGGGAACTGGGACGTACTGTGAGGACACTGGGATGTACTGGTATGTACTGGGAGGGAAGTGTTATGTACTGAGGGGAACTGGGACGTACTGGGATGTACTGGGAGGGAACTGTGAAGTACTGGGATGTACTGGGAGTGAACTGGGAGGGAACTGGTATGTAGTAGGATGTACTGGGTGGGAACTGGGATGTACCGGGAGGGAACTGGGATGTACTGGGAGGGAACTGGTATGTACTGGGAGGGAACTGGGATGTACTGGGATGTAGTGGGAGGGAACTGGGAGGGAACTGGGATGTACTGGGAGGGAACTGGGATGTACTGGGAGGGAACTGGGATGTACTGGGACATACTGGCAGGGAACTGGGATGTACTGGGAGGGGATTGGGACGGACTGGGAGGGAACTGGGAGGTACTGGGCTGCACTGGTAGGGAACTGGGATGTACTGGGAGGAAACTGGAATGTCCCAGTTGACACCCACTTCCCTCCCAATGCCTCCCAGTATATCCCAGTTTCCTCCCAGTATATTCCAGTTTCCTCCCAGTACATCCCAGTAAATCCCAGCTCGCTGCCAGTACATGCCAATCATCGCTGTACATTCCAGTTCTGTTCCTGTACATCCCAATACATCCCCGTTCCATGCCAGTACATCCCAGTTCCCTACCAGTTCATCCCCGTACATCCCAATTCCCTCCCGGTTCACTACCACTTCTTTCCCAGTGCCTCCCAATACATCCCAGTTCCGTCCCATTACATCCCAGTACATCCCAGTTCCCTCCCAGTACGTCCCAGTTCCCTCCCAGTACATCCCAGGTCCCTCCCAGTACTGGGAGGGAACTGGGATGTACTGGGATGTAGTGGGAGGGAACTGGGAGTGAACTGGTATGTAGTAGGATGTACTGGGTGGGAACTGTGAAGTACTGGGATGTACTGGGAGTGAACTGGGAGGGAACTGGTATGCAGTAGGATGTACTGGGTGGGAACTGGGATGTACCAGGATGTACTGGGATGTACTGGGAGGGAACTGGTATGTACTGGGAGGGAACTGGGATGTACTGGGACATACTGGCAGGGAACTGGGATGTACTGGGAGGGGATTGGGATGGACTGGGAGGGAACTGGGATGTACTGGGCTGCACTGGTAGGGAACTGGGATGTACTGGGAGGAAACTGGAATGTCCCAGTTGACACCCACTTCCCTCCCAATGCCTCCCAGTATATCCCAGTTTCCTCCCAGTATATCCCAGTTTCCTCCCAGTACATCCCAGTAAATCCCAGTTCGCTCCCAGTACATGCCAATACATCGCTGTACATTCCAGTTCTGTTCCTGTACATCCCAATACATCCCCGTTCCATGCCAGTACATCCCAGTTCCCTACCAGTTCATCCCCGTACATCCCAATTCCCTCCCGGTTCACTACCACTTCTTTCCCAGTTCCGTCCCATTACATCCCAGTTCCGTCCCATTACATCCCAGTACATCCCAGTTCCCTCCCAGTACATCCCAGGTCCCTCCCAGTACATCCCAGGTCCCTCCCAGTACTGGGAGGGAGCTGGGATGTACTGGGAGGCACTACAATGTGCGGGGATGCCCTGGGATGTACTGTGGAGGAACTAGGATGTACAGGCTTGTACTGGGTTGTACCGGGTGGAACTGGCAGGGATTTGGGATGTACCAGGATCTACTGGGATGTACTGGGAGGTAACTGTTATGTACTGGGAGTGAACTGGGAGGTAACTGGGACGTACTGGTAGGGAACTGGGATGTACTGTGAGGGAACTGGGACGTACTGTGAGGACACTGGGATGTACTGTTATGTACTGGGAGGGAAGTGTTATGTACTGAGGGGAACTGGGACGTACTGGGATGTACTGGGAGGGAACTGTGAAGTACTGGGATGTACTGGGAGTGAACTGGGAGGGAACTGGTATGTAGTAGGATGTACTGGGTGGGAACTGGGATGTACCAGGATGTACTGGGATGTAGTGGGAGGGAACTGGGATGTACTGGGAGGGAACTGGGATGTACTGGGATGTAGTGGGAGGGAACTGGGAGGGAACTGGGATGTACTGGGAGGGAACTGGGATGTACTGGGAGGGAACTGGGATGTACTGGGACATACTGGCAGGGAACTGGGATGTACTGGGAGGGGATTGGGACGGACTGGGAGGGAACTGGGATGTACTGGGCTGCACTGGTAGGGAACTGGGATGTACTGGGAGGAATCTGGAATGTCCCAGTTGACACCCACTTCCCTCCCAATGCCTCCCAGTATATCCCAGTTTCCTCCCAGTATATCCCAGTTTCCTCCCAGTACATCCCAGTAAATCCCAGCTCGCTGCCAGTACATCCCAATACATCGCCGTACATTCCAGTTCCGTTCCTGTACATCCCAATACATCCCCGTTCCATGCCAGTACATCCCAGTTTCCTACCAGTTCATCCCCGTACATCCCAATTCCCTCCCGGTTCACTACCACTTCTTTCCCAGTGCCTCCCAATACATCCCAGTTCCGTCCCATTACATCCCAGTACATCCCAGGTCCCTCCCAGTACATCCCAGGTCCCTCCCAGTACATCCCAGTTCCCTCCCAGTACTGGGAGGGACCTGGGATGTACTGGGAGGCACTACAATGTGCGGGGATGCCCTGGGATGTACTGTGGAGGAACTAGGATGTACAGGCTTGTACTGGGTTGTACCGGGTGGAACTGGCAGGGATTTGGGATGTACCAGGATCTACTGGGATGTACTGGGAGGTAACTGTTATGTAATGGGAAGGAACAGGGAGGGAACTGGGATGTACTGGTAGGGAACTGGGATGTACTGTGAGGGAACTGGGACGTACCGTGAGGACACTGGGATGTACTGGTATGTACTGGGAGGGAAGTGTTATGTACTGAGGGGAACTGGGACGTACTGGGATGTACTGGGAGGGAACTGTGAAGTACTGGGATGTACTGGGAGTGAACTGGGAGGGAACTGGTATGTAGTAGGATGTACTGGGTGGGAACTGGGATGTACCGGGAGGGAACTGGGATGTACTGGGAGGAAACTGGTATGTACTGGGAGGGAACTGGGATGTACTGGGATGTAGTGGGAGGGAACTGGGAGGGAACTGGGATGTACTGGGAGGGAACTGGTATGTACTGGGAGGGAACTGGGATGTACTGGGACATACTGGCAGGGAACTGGGATGTACTGGGAGGGGATTGGGACGGACTGGGAGGGAACTGGGATGTACTGGGCTGCACTGGTAGGGAACTGGGATGTACTGGGAGGAAACTGGAATGTCCCAGTTGACACCCACTTCCCTCCCAATGCCTCCCAGTATATCCCAGTTTCCTCCCAGTATATCCCAGTTTCCTCCCAGTACATCCCAGTAAATCCCAGCTCGCTGCCAGTACATGCCAATACATCGCTGTACATTCCAGTTCTGTTCCTGTACATCCCAATACATCCCCGTTCCATGCCAGTACATCCCAGTTCCCTACCAGTTCATCCCCGTACATCCCAATTCCCTCCCGGTTCACTACCACTTCTTTCCCAGTGCCTCCCAATACATCCCAGTTCCGTCCCATTACATCCCAGTACATCCCAGTTCCCTCCCAGTACGTCCCAGTTCCCTCCCAGTACATCCCAGGTCCCTCCCAGTACTGGGAGGGAACTGGGATGTACTGGGATGTACTGGGAGTGAACTGGGAGGGAACTGGTATGTAGTAGGATGTACTGGGTGGGAACTGGGATGTACCAGGATGTACTGGGATGTACTGGGAGGGAACTGGTATGTACTGGGAGGGAACTGGGATGTAGTGGGAGGGAACTGGGATGTACTGGGAGGGAACTGGTATGTACTGGGAGGGAACTGGGATGTACTGGGATGTACTGGCAGGGAACTGGGATGTACTGGGAGGGGATTGGGATGTACTGGGAGGGAACTTGGATGTATTGGGAGGGAAGTGTTATGTACCAAGGGGGAACTGGGACGTACTGGGATGTAGTGGGAGTGAACTGTGAAGTACTGGGATGTACTGTGAGGGAACTGGGATGTACTGGGAGGGAACTTTAAAGTACTGGGATGTACTTAGAGGAAACTGGGAGGCAACTGGCATGTACTGGGATGTACTGGAATGGAACTGGGAGTGAACTGTGTGTGAACTGGGAGGGAACTGGGATGTACTGTGAGGGAACTGGGATGTACTGGGATGTACTGGGAGGGACTGGGAGGGATCTGGGATGTACTGGGCTGCACTGGTAGGGAACTGGGATGTACTGGGAGGAAACTGGAATGTCCCAGTTGACACCCACTTCCCTCCCAGTTTCCTCCCAGTATATCCCAGTTTCCTCCCAGTATATCCCAGTTTCCTCCCAGTATATCCCAGTAAATCCCAGTTCGCTCCCAGTACATCCCAATACATCGCCGTACATTCCAGTTCCGTTCCTGTACATCCCAATACATCCCCGTTCCATGCCAGTACATCCCTGTTCCCTACCAGTTCATCCCCGTACATCCCAATTCCCTCCCGGTTCACTACCACTTCTTTCCCAGTGCCTCCCAATACATCCCAGTTCCGTCCCATTACATCCCAGTACATCCCAGTTCCTTCCCAGTACATCCCAGTTCCCTCCCAGTACTGGGAGGGAACTGGGATGTACTGGGAGGCACTACAATGTGCGGGGATGCCCTGGGATGTACTGTGGAGGAACTAGGATGTACAGGCTTGTACTGGGTTGTACCGGGTGGAACTGGCAGGGATTTGGGATGTACCAGGATCTACTGGGATGTACTGGGAGGTAACTGTTATGTACTGGGAAGGAACAGGGAGGTAACTGGGATGTACTGGTAGGGAACTGGGATGTACTGGGAGGGAACTGCGACGTACTGTGAGGACACTGGGATGTACTGGTATGTACTGGGAGGGAAGTGTTATGTACTGAGGGGAACTGGGACGTACTGGGATGTACTGGGAGGGAACTGTGAAGTACTGGGATGTACTGGGAGTGAACTGGGAGGGAACTGGTATGTAGTAGGATGTACTGGGTGGGAACTGGGATGTACCAGGATGTACTGGGATGTAGTGGGAGGGAACTGGTATGTACTGGGAGGGAACTGGGATGTACTGGGATGTAGTGGGAGGGAACTGGGAGGGAACTGGGATGTACTGGGAGGGAACTGGGATGTACTGGGAGGGAACTGGGATGTACTGGGACATACTGGCAGGGAACTGGGATGTACTGGGAGGGGATTGGGACGGACTGGGAGGAAACTGGAATGTCCCAGTTGACACCCACTTCCCTCCCAATGCCTCCCAGTATATCCCAGTTTCCTCCCAGTATATCCCAGTTTCCTCCCAGTACATCCCAGTAAATCCCAGTTCGCTCCCAGTACATGCCAATACATCGCTGTACATTCCAGTTCTGTTCCTGTACATCCCAATACATCCCCGTTCCATGCCAGTACATCCCAGTTCCCTACCAGTTCATCCCCGTACATCCCAATTCCCTCCCGGTTCACTACCACTTCTTTCCCAGTTCCGTCCCATTACATCCCAGTTCCGTCCCATTACATCCCAGTACATCCCAGTTCCCTCCCAGTACATC
The DNA here is from genome assembly GCF_949628215.1 of Phalacrocorax aristotelis. Classification (NCBI taxonomy): domain Eukaryota; kingdom Metazoa; phylum Chordata; class Aves; order Suliformes; family Phalacrocoracidae; genus Phalacrocorax; species Phalacrocorax aristotelis. The sequence goes on along the minus strand of NW_027441401.1, from coordinate 109,968 downwards.
CCAGGTCCCTCCCAGTACATCCCAGGTCCCTCCCAGTACTGGGAGGGAGCTGGGATGTACTGGGAGGCACTACAATGTGCGGGGATGCCCTGGGATGTACTGTGGAGGAACTAGGATGTACAGGCTTGTACTGGGTTGTACCGGGTGGAACTGGCAGGGATTTGGGATGTACCAGGATCTACTGGGATGTACTGGGAGGTAACTGTTATGTACTGGGAGTGAACTGGGAGGTAACTGGGACGTACTGGTAGGGAACTGGGATGTACTGTGAGGGAACTGGGACGTACTGTGAGGACACTGGGATGTACTGTTATGTACTGGGAGGGAAGTGTTATGTACTGAGGGGAACTGGGACGTACTGGGATGTACTGGGAGGGAACTGTGAAGTACTGGGATGTACTGGGAGTGAACTGGGAGGGAACTGGTATGTAGTAGGATGTACTGGGTGGGAACTGGGATGTACCAGGATGTACTGGGATGTAGTGGGAGGGAACTGGGATGTACTGGGAGGGAACTGGGATGTACTGGGATGTAGTGGGAGGGAACTGGGAGGGAACTGGGATGTACTGGGAGGGAACTGGGATGTACTGGGAGGGAACTGGGATGTACTGGGACATACTGGCAGGGAACTGGGATGTACTGGGAGGGGATTGGGACGGACTGGGAGGGAACTGGGATGTACTGGGCTGCACTGGTAGGGAACTGGGATGTACTGGGAGGAATCTGGAATGTCCCAGTTGACACCCACTTCCCTCCCAATGCCTCCCAGTATATCCCAGTTTCCTCCCAGTATATCCCAGTTTCCTCCCAGTACATCCCAGTAAATCCCAGCTCGCTGCCAGTACATCCCAATACATCGCCGTACATTCCAGTTCCGTTCCTGTACATCCCAATACATCCCCGTTCCATGCCAGTACATCCCAGTTTCCTACCAGTTCATCCCCGTACATCCCAATTCCCTCCCGGTTCACTACCACTTCTTTCCCAGTGCCTCCCAATACATCCCAGTTCCGTCCCATTACATCCCAGTACATCCCAGGTCCCTCCCAGTACATCCCAGGTCCCTCCCAGTACATCCCAGTTCCCTCCCAGTACTGGGAGGGACCTGGGATGTACTGGGAGGCACTACAATGTGCGGGGATGCCCTGGGATGTACTGTGGAGGAACTAGGATGTACAGGCTTGTACTGGGTTGTACCGGGTGGAACTGGCAGGGATTTGGGATGTACCAGGATCTACTGGGATGTACTGGGAGGTAACTGTTATGTAATGGGAAGGAACAGGGAGGGAACTGGGATGTACTGGTAGGGAACTGGGATGTACTGTGAGGGAACTGGGACGTACCGTGAGGACACTGGGATGTACTGGTATGTACTGGGAGGGAAGTGTTATGTACTGAGGGGAACTGGGACGTACTGGGATGTACTGGGAGGGAACTGTGAAGTACTGGGATGTACTGGGAGTGAACTGGGAGGGAACTGGTATGTAGTAGGATGTACTGGGTGGGAACTGGGATGTACCGGGAGGGAACTGGGATGTACTGGGAGGAAACTGGTATGTACTGGGAGGGAACTGGGATGTACTGGGATGTAGTGGGAGGGAACTGGGAGGGAACTGGGATGTACTGGGAGGGAACTGGTATGTACTGGGAGGGAACTGGGATGTACTGGGACATACTGGCAGGGAACTGGGATGTACTGGGAGGGGATTGGGACGGACTGGGAGGGAACTGGGATGTACTGGGCTGCACTGGTAGGGAACTGGGATGTACTGGGAGGAAACTGGAATGTCCCAGTTGACACCCACTTCCCTCCCAATGCCTCCCAGTATATCCCAGTTTCCTCCCAGTATATCCCAGTTTCCTCCCAGTACATCCCAGTAAATCCCAGCTCGCTGCCAGTACATGCCAATACATCGCTGTACATTCCAGTTCTGTTCCTGTACATCCCAATACATCCCCGTTCCATGCCAGTACATCCCAGTTCCCTACCAGTTCATCCCCGTACATCCCAATTCCCTCCCGGTTCACTACCACTTCTTTCCCAGTGCCTCCCAATACATCCCAGTTCCGTCCCATTACATCCCAGTACATCCCAGTTCCCTCCCAGTACGTCCCAGTTCCCTCCCAGTACATCCCAGGTCCCTCCCAGTACTGGGAGGGAACTGGGATGTACTGGGATGTACTGGGAGTGAACTGGGAGGGAACTGGTATGTAGTAGGATGTACTGGGTGGGAACTGGGATGTACCAGGATGTACTGGGATGTACTGGGAGGGAACTGGTATGTACTGGGAGGGAACTGGGATGTAGTGGGAGGGAACTGGGATGTACTGGGAGGGAACTGGTATGTACTGGGAGGGAACTGGGATGTACTGGGATGTACTGGCAGGGAACTGGGATGTACTGGGAGGGGATTGGGATGTACTGGGAGGGAACTTGGATGTATTGGGAGGGAAGTGTTATGTACCAAGGGGGAACTGGGACGTACTGGGATGTAGTGGGAGTGAACTGTGAAGTACTGGGATGTACTGTGAGGGAACTGGGATGTACTGGGAGGGAACTTTAAAGTACTGGGATGTACTTAGAGGAAACTGGGAGGCAACTGGCATGTACTGGGATGTACTGGAATGGAACTGGGAGTGAACTGTGTGTGAACTGGGAGGGAACTGGGATGTACTGTGAGGGAACTGGGATGTACTGGGATGTACTGGGAGGGACTGGGAGGGATCTGGGATGTACTGGGCTGCACTGGTAGGGAACTGGGATGTACTGGGAGGAAACTGGAATGTCCCAGTTGACACCCACTTCCCTCCCAGTTTCCTCCCAGTATATCCCAGTTTCCTCCCAGTATATCCCAGTTTCCTCCCAGTATATCCCAGTAAATCCCAGTTCGCTCCCAGTACATCCCAATACATCGCCGTACATTCCAGTTCCGTTCCTGTACATCCCAATACATCCCCGTTCCATGCCAGTACATCCCTGTTCCCTACCAGTTCATCCCCGTACATCCCAATTCCCTCCCGGTTCACTACCACTTCTTTCCCAGTGCCTCCCAATACATCCCAGTTCCGTCCCATTACATCCCAGTACATCCCAGTTCCTTCCCAGTACATCCCAGTTCCCTCCCAGTACTGGGAGGGAACTGGGATGTACTGGGAGGCACTACAATGTGCGGGGATGCCCTGGGATGTACTGTGGAGGAACTAGGATGTACAGGCTTGTACTGGGTTGTACCGGGTGGAACTGGCAGGGATTTGGGATGTACCAGGATCTACTGGGATGTACTGGGAGGTAACTGTTATGTACTGGGAAGGAACAGGGAGGTAACTGGGATGTACTGGTAGGGAACTGGGATGTACTGGGAGGGAACTGCGACGTACTGTGAGGACACTGGGATGTACTGGTATGTACTGGGAGGGAAGTGTTATGTACTGAGGGGAACTGGGACGTACTGGGATGTACTGGGAGGGAACTGTGAAGTACTGGGATGTACTGGGAGTGAACTGGGAGGGAACTGGTATGTAGTAGGATGTACTGGGTGGGAACTGGGATGTACCAGGATGTACTGGGATGTAGTGGGAGGGAACTGGTATGTACTGGGAGGGAACTGGGATGTACTGGGATGTAGTGGGAGGGAACTGGGAGGGAACTGGGATGTACTGGGAGGGAACTGGGATGTACTGGGAGGGAACTGGGATGTACTGGGACATACTGGCAGGGAACTGGGATGTACTGGGAGGGGATTGGGACGGACTGGGAGGAAACTGGAATGTCCCAGTTGACACCCACTTCCCTCCCAATGCCTCCCAGTATATCCCAGTTTCCTCCCAGTATATCCCAGTTTCCTCCCAGTACATCCCAGTAAATCCCAGCTCGCTGCCAGTACATGCCAATACATTGCTGTACATTCCAGTTCCGTTCCTGTACATCCCAATACATCCCCGTTCCATGCCAGTACATCCCAGTTCCCTACCAGTTCATCCCCGTACATCCCAATTCCCTCCCGGTTCACTACCACTTCTTTCCCAGTTCCGTCCCATTACATCCCAGTTCCGTCCCATTACATCCCAGTACATCCCAGGTCCCTCCCAGTACATCCCAGGTCCCTCCCAGTACATCCCAGTTCCCTCCCAGTACTGGGAGGGACCTGGGATGTACTGGGAGGCACTACAATGTGCGGGGATGCCCTGGGATGTACTGTGGAGGAACTAGGATGTACAGGCTTGTACTGGGTTGTACCGGGTGGAACTGGCAGGGATTTGGGATGTACCAGGATCTACTGGGATGTACTGGGAGGTAACTGTTATGTACTGGGAGTGAACTGGGAGGTAACTGGGACGTACTGGTAGGGAACTGGGATGTACTGTGAGGGAACTGGGACGTACTGTGAGGACACTGGGATGTACTGTTATGTACTGGGAGGGAAGTGTTATGTACTGAGGGGAACTGGGACGTACTGGGATGTACTGGGAGGGAACTGTGAAGTACTGGGATGTACTGGGAGTGAACTGGGAGGGAACTGGTATGTAGTAGGATGTACTGGGTGGGAACTGGGATGTACCAGGATGTACTGGGATGTAGTGGGAGGGAACTGGGATGTACTGGGAGGGAACTGGGATGTACTGGGATGTAGTGGGAGGGAACTGGGAGGGAACTGGGATGTACTGGGAGGGAACTGGGATGTACTGGGACATACTGGCAGGGAACTGGGATGTACTGGGAGGGGATTGGGACGGACTGGGAGGGAACTGGGATGTACTGGGCTGCACTGGTAGGGAACTGGGATGTACTGGGAGGAATCTGGAATGTCCCAGTTGACACCCACTTCCCTCCCAATGCCTCCCAGTATATCCCAGTTTCCTCCCAGTATATCCCAGTTTCCTCCCAGTACATCCCAGTAAATCCCAGCTCGCTGCCAGTACATGCCAATACATCGCTGTACATTCCAGTTCTGTTCCTGTACATCCCAATACATCCCCGTTCCATGCCAGTACATCCCAGTTCCCTACCAGTTCATCCCCGTACATCCCAATTCCCTCCCGGTTCACTACCACTTCTTTCCCAGTGCCTCCCAATACATCCCAGTTCCGTCCCATTACATCCCAGTACATCCCAGGTCCCTCCCAGTACATCCCAGGTCCCTCCCAGTACATCCCAGTTCCCTCCCAGTACTGGGAGGGACCTGGGATGTACTGGGAGGCACTACAATGTGCGGGGATGCCCTGGGATGTACTGTGGAGGAACTAGGATGTACAGGCTTGTACTGGGTTGTACCGGGTGGAACTGGCAGGGATTTGGGATGTACCAGGATCTACTGGGATGTACTGGGAGGTAACTGTTATGTAATGGGAAGGAACAGGGAGGGAACTGGGATGTACTGGTAGGGAACTGGGATGTACTGTGAGGGAACTGGGACGTACCGTGAGGACACTGGGATGTACTGGTATGTACTGGGAGGGAAGTGTTATGTACTGAGGGGAACTGGGACGTACTGGGATGTACTGGGAGGGAACTGTGAAGTACTGGGATGTACTGGGAGTGAACTGGGAGGGAACTGGTATGTAGTAGGATGTACTGGGTGGGAACTGGGATGTACCGGGAGGGAACTGGGATGTACTGGGAGGAAACTGGTATGTACTGGGAGGGAACTGGGATGTACTGGGATGTAGTGGGAGGGAACTGGGAGGGAACTGGGATGTACTGGGAGGGAACTGGTATGTACTGGGAGGGAACTGGGATGTACTGGGACATACTGGCAGGGAACTGGGATGTACTGGGAGGGGATTGGGACGGACTGGGAGGGAACTGGGATGTACTGGGCTGCACTGGTAGGGAACTGGGATGTACTGGGAGGAAACTGGAATGTCCCAGTTGACACCCACTTCCCTCCCAATGCCTCCCAGTATATCCCAGTTTCCTCCCAGTATATCCCAGTTTCCTCCCAGTACATCCCAGTAAATCCCAGCTCGCTGCCAGTACATGCCAATACATCGCTGTACATTCCAGTTCTGTTCCTGTACATCCCAATACATCCCCGTTCCATGCCAGTACATCCCAGTTCCCTACCAGTTCATCCCCGTACATCCCAATTCCCTCCCGGTTCACTACCACTTCTTTCCCAGTGCCTCCCAATACATCCCAGTTCCGTCCCATTACATCCCAGTACATCCCAGTTCCCTCCCAGTACGTCCCAGTTCCCTCCCAGTACATCCCAGGTCCCTCCCAGTACTGGGAGGGAACTGGGATGTACTGGGATGTAGTGGGAGGGAACTGGGAGTGAACTGGTATGTAGTAGGATGTACTGGGTGGGAACTGTGAAGTACTGGGATGTACTGGGAGTGAACTGGGAGGGAACTGGTATGTAGTAGGATGTACTGGGTGGGAACTGGGATGTACCAGGATGTACTGGGATGTACTGGGAGGGAACTGGTATGTACTGGGAGGGAACTGGGATGTACTGGGACATACTGGCAGGGAACTGGGATGTACTGGGAGGGGATTGGGATGGACTGGGAGGGAACTGGGATGTACTGGGCTGCACTGGTAGGGAACTGGGATGTACTGGGAGGAAACTGGAATGTCCCAGTTGACACCCACTTCCCTCCCAATGCCTCCCAGTATATCCCAGTTTCCTCCCAGTATATCCCAGTTTCCTCCCAGTACATCCCAGTAAATCCCAGTTCGCTCCCAGTACATCCCAGTACATCGCAGTACATTCCAGTTCCGTTCCTGTACATCCCAATACATCCCCGTTCCATGCCAGTACATCCCAGTTCCCTACCAGTTCATCCCCGTACACCCCAATTCCCTCCCGGTTCACTACCACTTCTTTCCCAGTGCCTCCCAATACATCCCAGTTCCGTCCCATTACATCCCAGTACATCCCAGTTCCCTCCCAGTACGTCCCAGTTCCCTCCCAGTACATCCCAGGTCCCTCCCAGTACTGGGAGGGAACTGGGATGTACTGGGATGTAGTGGGAGGGAACTGGGAGGGAACTGGGATGTACTGGGAGGGAACTGGGATGTACTGGGAGGGAACTGGGATGTACTGGGACATACTGGCAGGGAACTGGGATGTACTGGGAGGGGATTGGGACGGACTGGGAGGGAACTGGGATGTACTGGGCTGCACTGGTAGGGAACTGGGATGTACTGGGAGGAAACTGGAATGTCCCAGTTGACACCCACTTCCCTCCCAATGCCTCCCAGTATATCCCAGTTTCCTCCCAGTATATCCCAGTTTCCTCCCAGTATATCCCAGTAAATCCCAGTTCGCTCCCAGTACATCCCAGTACATCGCAGTACATTCCAGTTCCGTTCCTGTACATCCCAATACATCCCCGTTCCATGCCAGTACATCCCAGTTCCCTACCAGTTCATCCCCGTACATCCCAATTCCCTCCCGGTTCACTACCACTTCTTTCCCAGTGCCTCCCAATACATCCCAGTTCCGTCCCATTACATCCCAGTACATCCCAGTTCCCTCCCAGTACGTCCCAGTTCCCTCCCAGTACATCCCAGGTCCCTCCCAGTACTGGGAGGGAACTGGGATGTACTGGGAGGCACTACAATGTGCGGGGATGCCCTGGGATGTACTGTGGAGGAACTAGGATGTACAGGCTTGTACTGGGTTGTACCGGGTGGAACTGGCAGGGATTTGGGATGTACCAGGATCTACTGGGATGTACTGGGAGGTAACTGTTATGTACTGGGAGTGAACTGGGAGGTAACTGGGACGTACTGGTAGGGAACTGGGATGTACTGTGAGGGAACTGGGACGTACTGTGAGGACACTGGGATGTACTGTTATGTACTGGGAGGGAAGTGTTATGTACTGAGGGGAACTGGTGCGTACTGGGATGTACTGGGATGGAACTGTGAAGTACTGGGATGTACTGGGAGTGAACTGGGAGGGAACTGGTATGTAGTAGGATGTACTGGGTGGGAACTGGGATGTACCAGGATGTACTGGGATGTACTGGGAGGGAACTGGTATGTACTGGGAGGGAACTGGGATGTAGTGGGAGGGAACTGGGATGTACTGGGAGGGAACTGGTATGTACTGGGAGGGAACTGGGATGTACTGGGATGTACTGGCAGGGAACTGGGATGTACTGGGAGGGGATTGGGATGTACTGGGAGGGAACTTGGATGTATTGGGAGGGAAGTGTTATGTACCAAGGGGGAACTGGGACGTACTGGGATGTAGTGGGAGTGAACTGTGAAGTACTGGGATGTACTGTGAGGGAACTGGGATGTACTGGGAGGGAACTTTAAAGTACTGGGATGTACTTAGAGGAAACTGGGAGGCAACTGGCATGTACTGGGATGTACTGGAATGGAACTGGGAGTGAACTGTGTGTGAACTGGGAGGGAACTGGGATGTACTGTGAGGGAACTGGGATGTACTGGGATGTACTGGGAGGGACTGGGAGGGATCTGGGATGTACTGGGCTGCACTGGTAGGGAACTGGGATGTACTGGGAGGAAACTGGAATGTCCCAGTTGACACCCACTTCCCTCCCAGTTTCCTCCCAGTATATCCCAGTTTCCTCCCAGTATATCCCAGTTTCCTCCCAGTATATCCCAGTAAATCCCAGTTCGCTCCCAGTACATCCCAATACATCGCCGTACATTCCAGTTCCGTTCCTGTCCATCCCAATACATCCCCGTTCCATGCCAGTACATCCCAGTTTCCTACCAGTTCATCCCCGTACATCCCAATTCCCTCCCGGTTCACTACCACTTCTTTCCCAGTGCCTCCCAATACATCCCAGTTCCGTCCCATTACATCCCAGTACATCCCAGTTCCCTCCCAGTACATCCCAGTTCCCTCCCAGTACTGGGAGGGACCTGGGATGTACTGGGAGGCACTACAATGTGCAGGGATGCCCTGGGATGTACTGTGGAGGAACTAGGATGTACAGGCTTGTACTGGGTTGTACCGGGTGGAACTGGCAGGGATTTGGGATGTACCAGGATCTACTGGGATGTACTGGGAGGTAACTGTTATGTAATGGGAAGGAACAGGGAGGGAACTGGGATGTACTGGTAGGGAACTGGGATGTACTGTGAGGGAACTGGGACGTACCGTGAGGACACTGGGATGTACTGTTATGTACTGGGAGGGAAGTGTTATGTACTGAGGGGAACTGGGACGTACTGGGATGTACTGGGAGGGAACTGTGAAGTACTGGGATGTACTGGGAGTGAACTGGGAGGGAACTGGTATGTAGTAGGATGTACTGGGTGGGAACTGGGATGTACCGGGAGGGAACTGGGATGTACTGGGAGGAAACTGGTATGTACTGGGAGGGAACTGGGATGTACTGGGATGTAGTGGGAGGGAACTGGGAGGGAACTGGGATGTACTGGGAGGGAACTGGGATGTACTGGGACATACTGGCAGGGAACTGGGATGTACTGGGAGGGGATTGGGACGGACTGGGAGGGAAGTGGGATGTACTGGGCTGCACTGGTAGGGAACTGGGATGTACTGGGAGGAAACTGGAATGTCCCAGTTGACACCCACTTCCCTCCCAATGCCTCCCAGTATATCCCAGTTTCCTCCCAGTATATCCCAGTTTCCTCCCAGTACATCCCAGTAAATCCCAGCTCGCTGCCAGTACATGCCAATACATCGCTGTACATTCCAGTTCTGTTCCTGTACATCCCAATACATCCCCGTTCCATGCCAGTACATCCCAGTTCCCTACCAGTTCATCCCCGTACATCCCAATTCCCTCCCGGTTCACTACCACTTCTTTCCCAGTGCCTCCCAATACATCCCAGTTCCGTCCCATTACATCCCAGTACATCCCAGTTCCCTCCCAGTACGTCCCAGTTCCCTCCCAGTACATCCCAGATCCCTCCCAGTACTGGGAGGGAACTGGGATGTACTGGGATGTAGTGGGAGGGAACTGGGAGTGAACTGGTATGTAGTAGGATGTACTGGGTGGGAACTGTGAAGTACTGGGATGTACTGGGAGTGAACTGGGAGGGAACTGGTATGTAGTAGGATGTACTGGGTGGGAACTGGGATGTACCAGGATGTACTGGGATGTACTGGGAGGGAACTGGTATGTACTGGGAGGGAACTGGGATGTACTGGGACATACTGGCAGGGAACTGGGATGTACTGGGAGGGGATTGGGATGGACTGGGAGGGAACTGGGATGTACTGGGCTGCACTGGTAGGGAACTGGGATGTACTGGGAGGACACTGGAATGTCCCAGTTGACACCCACTTCCCTCCCAATGCCTCCCAGTATATCCCAGTTTCCTCCCAGTATATCCCAGTTTCCTCCCAGTACATCCCAGTAAATCCCAGTTCGCTCCCAGTACATCCCAGTACATCGCAGTACATTCCAGTTCCGTTCCTGTACATCCCAATACATTCCCGTTCCATGCCAGTACATCCCAGTTCCCTACCAGTTCATCCCCGTACATCCCAATTCCCTCCCGGTTCACTACCACTTCTTTCCCAGTGCCTCCCAATACATCCCAGTTCCGTCCCATTACATCCCAGTACATCCCAGTTCCCTCCCAGTACGTCCCAGTTCCCTCCCAGTACATCCCAGGTCCCTCCCAGTACTGGGAGGCAACTGGGATGTACTGGGATGTAGTGGGAGGGAACTGGGAGGGAACTGGGATGTACTGGGAGGGAACTGGGATGTACTGGGACATACTGGCAGGGAACTGGGATGTACTGGGAGGGGATTGGGACGGACTGGGAGGGAACTGGGATGTACTGGGCTGCACTGGTAGGGAACTGGGATGTACTGGGAGGAAACTGGAATGTCCCAGTTGACACCCACTTCCCTCCCAATGCCTCCCAGTATATCCCAGTTTCCTCCCAGTACATCCCAGTAAATCCCAGCTCGCTGCCAGTACATGCCAATACATCGCTGTACATTCCAGTTCTGTTCCTGTACATCCCAATACATCCCCGTTCCATGCCAGTACATCCCAGTTTCCTACCAGTTCATCCCCGTACATCCCAGTTCCCTCCCGGTTCACTACCACTTCTTTCCCAGTGCCTCCCAATACATCCCAGTTCCGTCCCATTACATCTCAGTACATCCCAGTTCCCTCCCAGTACGTCCCAGTTCCCTCCCAGTACATCCCAGTTCCCTCCCAGTACTGGGAGGGAACTGGGATGTACTGGGAGGCACTACAATGTGCGGGGATGCCCTGGGATGTACTGTGGAGGAACTAGGAAGTACAGGCTTGTACTCGGTTGTACCGGGTGGAACTGGCAGGGATTTGGGATGTACCAGGATCTACTGGGATGTACTGGGATGTACTGGGAGGTAACTGTTGTGTACTGGGAGTGAACTGGGAGAGAACTGGGATGTACTGGGAGGGAACTGGGATGTACTGTGAGGACACTGGGATGTACTGGTATGTACTGGGAGGGAAGTGTTATGTACTGAGGGGAACTGGGACGTACTGGGATGTACTGGGAGGGAACTGGGACGTACTGTGAGGACACTGGGATGTACTGGTATGTACTGGGAGGGAAGTGTTATGTACTGAGGGGAACTGGGACGTACTGGGACGTGCTGGGAGGGAACTATGAAGTATTGGGATGTACTTAGAGGGAACTGGGATGTACTGGGAGGGAACTGGGAGTGAACTGGGAGGGAACTGTGAAGTACTGGGATGTACTGGGAGGGAACTGGTATGTACTGGGAGGGAACTGGGATGTACTGGGTGGAAAGTGTTGGGAATTGGGATTTACTGGGAGGGAACTGGGATGGACTGGGAGGGAACTGGGATGTAGTGGGACATACTGGGAGGGAACTGGGATGTACTGGGGTGTACTGGGAGGGAACAGTTATGTACCGAGGGGGAACTGGGATGTACTGGGAGTGAACTGTGAAGTACTGGGATGTACTTAGAGGGAAGTGGGAGGGAACTTGGATGTAGTGGGAGGGAACTGGGGTTTACTTTGAGGAAAGTGGCATGTACTGGGATGTACTGGAATGGAACTGGGAGTGAACTGTGTGTGAACTGTGAGGGAACTGGGATGTACTGTGAGGGAACTGGGATGTAATGGGATGTACTGGGACGGACTGGGAGGGAACTGGGATGTACTGGGAGGGATCTGGGATGTACTGGGCTGCACTGGTAGGGAACTGGGATGTACTGGGAGGAAACTGGAATGTCCCAGTTGACACCCACTTCCCTCCCAGTGCCTCCCAGTATATCCCAGTTTCCTCCCAGTACATCCCAGTAAATCCCAGTTTGCTCCCAGTACATCCCAGTACATCGCAGTACATTCCAGTTCCGTTCCTGTACATCCCAATACATCCCCGTTCCATGCCAGTACATCCCAGTTCCCTACCAGTTCATCCCCGTACATCCCAATTCCCTCCCGGTTCACTACCACTTCTTTCCCAGTTCCGTCCCATTACATCCCAGTTCCGTCCCATTACATCCCAGCACATCCCAGTTCCCTCCCAGTACATCCCAGGTCCCTCCCAGTACATCCCAGTTCCCTCCCAGTACTGGGAGGGACCTGGGATGTACTGGGAGGCACTACAATGTGCGGGGATGCCCTGGGATGTACTGTGGAGCAACTAGGATGTACAGGCTTGTACTGGGTTGTACCGGGTGGAACTGGCAGGGATTTGGGATGTACCAGGATCTACTGGGATGTACTGGGAGGTAACTGTTATGTACTGGGAGTGAACTGGGAGGGAACTGGGATGTACTGGGACGGACTGGGAGGGAACTGGGACGGACTGGGCTGCACTGGTAGGGAACTGGGATGTACTGGGAGGAAACTGGAATGTCCCAGTTGACACCCACTTCCCTCCCAATGCCTCCCAGTATATCCCAGTTTCCTCCCAGTATATCCCAGTTTCCTCCCAGTACATCCCAGTAAATCCCAGCTCGCTGCCAGTACATGCCAATACATCGCTGTACATTCCAGTTCTGTTCCTGTACATCCCAATACATCCCCGTTCCATGCCAGTACATCCCAGTTCCCTACCAGTTCATCCCCGTACATCCCAATTCCCTCCCGGTTCACTACCACTTCTTTCCCAGTGCCTCCCAATACATCCCAGTTCCGTCCCATTACATCCCAGTACATCCCAGGTCCCTCCCAGTACATCCCAGGTCCCTCCCAGTACATCCCAGTTCCCTCCCAGTACTGGGAGGGACCTGGGATGTACTGGGAGGCACTACAATGTGCGGGGATGCCCTGGGATGTACTGTGGAGGAACTAGGATGTACAGGCTTGTACTGGGTTGTACCGGGTGGAACTGGCAGGGATTTGGGATGTACCAGGATCTACTGGGATGTACTGGGAGGTAACTGTTATGTACTGGGAAGGAACAGGGAGGGAACTGGGATGTACTGGGATGGAACTGGGATGTACTGTGAGGGAACTGGGACGTACTGTGAGGACACTGGGAGGTACTGGTATGTACTGGGAGGGAAGTGTTATGTACTGAGGGGAACTGGGACGTACTGGGATGTACTGGGATGGAACTGTGAAGTACTGGGATGTACTGGGAGTGAACTGGGAGGGAACTGGTATGTAGTAGGATGTACTGGGTGGGAACTGGGATGTACCAGGATGTACTGGGATGTAGTGGGAGGGAACTGGTATGTACTGGGAGGGAACTGGGATGTACTGGGACATACTGGCAGGGAACTGGGATGTACTGGGAGGGGATTGGGACGGACTGGGAGGGAACTGGGATGTACTGGGCTGCACTGGTAGGGAACTGGGATGTACTGGGAGGAAACTGGAATGTCCCAGTTGACACCCACTTCCCTCCCAATGCCTCCCAGTATATCCCAGTTTCCTCCCAGTATATCCCAGTTTCCTCCCAGTACATCCCAGTAAATCCCAGCTCGCTGCCAGTACATGCCAATACATCGCTGTACATTCCAGTTCCGTTCCTGTACATCCCAATACATCCCCGTTCCATGCCAGTACATCCCAGTTCCCTACCAGTTCATCCCCGTACATCCCAATTCCCTCCCGGTTCACTACCACTTCTTTCCCAGTGCCTCCCAATACATCCCAGTTCCGTCCCATTACATCCCAGTACATCCCAGTTCCCTCCCAGTACGTCCCAGTTCCCTCCCAGTACATCCCAGGTCCCTCCCAGTACTGGGAGGGAACTGGGATGTACTGGGAGGCACTACAATGTGCGGGGATGCCCTGGGATGTACTGTGGAGGAACTAGGATGTACAGGCTTGTACTGGGTTGTACCGGGTGGAACTGGCAGGGATTTGGGATGTACCAGGATCTACTGGGATGTACTGGGAGGTAACTGTTATGTACTGGGAGTGAACTGGGAGGTAACTGGGACGTACTGGTAGGGAACTGGGATGTACTGTGAGGGAACTGGGACGTACTGTGAGGACACTGGGATGTACTGTTATGTACTGGGAGGGAAGTGTTATGTACTGAGGGGAACTGGTGCGTACTGGGATGTACTGGGATGGAACTGTGAAGTACTGGGATGTACTGGGAGTGAACTGGGAGGGAACTGGTATGTAGTAGGATGTACTGGGTGGGAACTGGGATGTACCAGGATGTACTGGGATGTACTGGGAGGGAACTGGTATGTACTGGGAGGGAACTGGGATGTAGTGGGAGGGAACTGGGAGGGAACTGGGATGTACTGGGAGGGAACTGGGATGTACTGGGAGGGAACTGGGATGTACTGGGATGTACTGGCAGGGAACTGGGATGTACTGGGAGGGGATTGGGATGTACTGGGAGGGAACTTGGATGTATTGGGAGGGAAGTGTTATGTACCAAGGGGGAACTGGGACGTACTGGGATGTAGTGGGAGTGAACTGTGAAGTACTGGGATGTACTGTGAGGGAACTGGGATGTACTGGGAGGGAACTTTAAAGTACTGGGATGTACTTAGAGGAAACTGGGAGGCAACTGGCATGTACTGGGATGTACTGGAATGGAACTGGGAGTGAACTGTGTGTGAACTGGGAGGGAACTGGGATGTACTGGGATGTACTGGGAGGGACTGGGAGGGATCTGGGATGTACTGGGCTGCACTGGTAGGGAACTGGGATGTACTGGGAGGAAACTGGAATGTCCCAGTTGACACCCACTTCCCTCCCAGTTTCCTCCCAGTATATCCCAGTTTCCTCCCAGTATATCCCAGTAAATCCCAGTTCGCTCCCAGTACATCCCAATACATCGCCGTACATTCCAGTTCCGTTCCTGTCCATCCCAATACATCCCCGTTCCATGCCAGTACATCCCAGTTTCCTACCAGTTCATCCCCGTACATCCCAATTCCCTCCCGGTTCACTACCACTTCTTTCCCAGTGCCTCCCAATACATCCCAGTTCCGTCCCATTACATCCCAGTACATCCCAGTTCCCTCCCAGTACGTCCCAGTTCCCTCCAAGTACTGGGAGGGACCTGGTATGTACTGGGAGGCACTACAATGTGCGGGGATGCCCTGGGATGTACTGTGGAGGAACTAGGATGTACAGGCTTGTACTGGGTTGTACCGGGTGGAACTGGCAGGGATTTGGGATGTACCAGGATCTACTGGGATGTACTGGGAGGTAACTGTTATGTAATGGGAAGGAACAGGGAGGGAACTGGGATGTACTGGTAGGGAACTGGGATGTACTGTGAGGGAACTGGGACGTACCGTGAGGACACTGGGATGTACTGGTATGTACTGGGAGGGAAGTGTTATGTACTGAGGGGAACTGGGACGTACTGGGATGTACTGGGAGGGAACTGTGAAGTACTGGGATGTACTGGGAGTGAACTGGGAGGGAACTGGTATGTAGTAGGATGTACTGGGTGGGAACTGGGATGTACCAGGATGTACTGGGATGTAGTGGGAGGGAACTGGTATGTACTGGGAGGGAACTGGGATGTACTGGGATGTAGTGGGAGGGAACTGGTATGTACTGGGAGGGAACTGGGATGTACTGGGATGTAGTGGGAGGGAACTGGGAGGGAACTGGTATGTACTGGGAGGGAACTGGTATGTACTGGGAGGGAACTGGGATGTACTGGGACATACTGGCAGGGAACTGGGATGTACTGGGAGGGGATTGGGACGGACTGGGAGGGAAGTGGGATGTACTGGGCTGCACTGGTAGGGAACTGGGATGTACTGGGAGGAAACTGGAATGTCCCAGTTGACACCCACTTCCCTCCCAATGCCTCCCAGTATATCCCAGTTTCCTCCCAGTATATCCCAGTTTCCTCCCAGTACATCCCAGTAAATCCCAGCTCGCTGCCAGTACATGCCAATACATCGCTGTACATTCCAGTTCCGTTCCTGTACATCCCAATACATCCCCGTTCCATTCCAGTACATCCCAGTTCCCTACCAGTTCATCCCCGTACATCCCAATTCCCTCCCGGTTCACTACCACTTCTTTCCCAGTGCCTCCCAATACATCCCAGTTCCGTCCCATTACATCCCAGTACATCCCAGTTCCCTCCCAGTACGTCCCAGTTCCCTCCCAGTACATCCCAGGTCCCTCCCAGTACTGGGAGGGAACTGGGATGTACTGGGATGTAGTGAGAGGGAACTGGGAGTGAACTGGTATGTAGTAGGATGTACTGGGTGGGAACTGTGAAGTACTGGGATGTACTGGGAGTGAACTGGGAGGGAACTGGTATGTAGTAGGATGTACTGGGTGGGAACTGGGATGTACCAGGATGTACTGGGATGTACTGGGAGGGAACTGGTATGTACTGGGAGGGAACTGGGATGTACTGGGACATACTGGCAGGGAACTGGGATGTACTGGGAGGGGATTGGGATGGACTGGGAGGGAACTGGGATGTACTGGGCTGCACTGGTAGGGAACTGGGATGTACTGGGAGGAAACTGGAATGTCCCAGTTGACACCCACTTCCCTCCCAATGCCTCCCAGTATATCCCAGTTTCCTCCCAGTATATCTCAGTTTCCTCCCAGTACATCCCAGTAAATCCCAGTTTGCTCCCAGTACATGCCAGTACATCGCAGTACATTCCAGTTCCGTTCCTGTACATCCCAATACATCCCCGTTCCATGCCAGTACATCCCAGTTCCCTACCAGTTCATCCCCGTACATCCCAATTCCCTCCCGGTTCACTACCACTTCTTTCCCAGTGCCTCCCAATACATCCCAGTTCCGTCCCATTACATCCCAGTACATCCCAGTTCCCTCCCAGTACGTCCCAGTTCCCTCCCAGTACATCCCAGGTCCCTCCCAGTACTGGGAGGGAACTGGGATGTACTGGGATGTAGTGGGAGGGAACTGGGAGGGAACTGGGATGTACTGGGAGGGAACTGGGATGTACTGGGACATACTGGCAGGGAACTGGGATGTACTGGGAGGGGATTGGGACGGACTGGGAGGGAACTGGGATGTACTGGGCTGCACTGGTAGGGAACTGGGATGTACTGGGAGGAAACTGGAATGTCCCAGTTGACACCCACTTCCCTCCCAATGCCTCCCAGTATATCCCAGTTTCCTCCCAGTATATCCCAGTTTCCTCCCAGTACATCCCAGTAAATCCCAGCTCACTGCCAGTACATGCCAATACATCGCTGTACATTCCAGTTCTGTTCCTGTACATCCCAATACATCCCCGTTCCATGCCAGTACATCCCAGTTTCCTACCAGTTCATCCCCGTACATCCCAGTTCCCTCCCGGTTCACTACCACTTCTTTCCCAGTGCCTCCCAATACATCCCAGTTCCGTCCCATTACATCTCAGTACATCCCAGTTCCCTCCCAGTACATCCCAGGACCCTCCCAGTACATCCCAGTTCCCTCCCAGTACTGGGAGGGAACTGGGATGTACTGGGAGGCACTACAATGTGCGGGGATGCCCTGGGATGTACTGTGGAGGAACTAGGAAGTACAGGCTTGTACTCGGTTGTACCGGGTGGAACTGGCAGGGATTTGGGATGTACCAGGATCTACTGGGATGTACTGGGATGTACTGGGAGGTAACTGTTGTGTACTGGGAGTGAACTGGGAGGGAACTGGGATGTACTGTGAGGACACTGGGATGTACTGGTATGTACTGGGAGGGAAGTGTTATGTACTGAGGGGAACTGGGACGTACTGGGATGTACTGGGAGGGAACTGGGACGTACTGTGAGGACACTGGGGTGTACTGGTATGTACTGGGAGGGAAGTGTTATGTACTGAGGGGAACTGGGACGTACTGGGACGTGCTGGGAGGGAACTATGAAGTATTGGGATGTACTTAGAGGGAACTGGGATGTACTGGGAGGGAACTGGGAGTGAACTGGGAGGGAACTGTGAAGTACTGGGATGTACTGGGAGGGAACTGGTATGTACTGGTAGGGAACTGGGATGTACTGGGTGGAAAGTGTTGGGAATTGGGATTTACTGGGAGGGAACTGGGATGGACTGGGAGGGAACTGGGATGTAGTGGGACATACTGGGAGGGAACTGGGATGTACTGGGGTGTACTGGGAGGGAACTGTTATGTACCGAGGGGGAACTGGGATGTACTGGGAGTGAACTGTGAAGTACTGGGATGTACTTAGAGGGAAGTGGGAGGGAACTTGGATGTAGTGGGAGGGAACTGGGGTTTACTTGGAGGAAAGTGGCATGTACTGGGATGTACTGGAATGGAACTGGGAGTGAACTGTGTGTGAACTGTGAGGGAACTGGGATGTACTGTGAGGGAACTGGGATGTACTGGGATGTACTGGGACGGACTGGGAGGGAACTGGGATGTACTGGGAGGGATCTGGGATGTACTGGGCTGCACTGGTAGGGAGCTGGGATGTACTGGGAGGAAACTGGAATGTCCCAGTTGACACCCACTTCCCTCCCAGTGCCTCCCAGTATATCCCAGTTTCCTCCCAGTACATCCCAGTAAATCCCAGTTTGCTCCCAGTACATCCCAATACATCGCCGTACATTCCAGTTCCGTTCCTGTACATCCCAATACATCCCCGTTCCATGCCAGTACATCCCAGTTCCATGCCAGTACATCCCAGTTCCCTACCAGTTCATCCCCGTACATCCCAATTCCCTCCCGGTTCACTACCACTTCTTTCCCAGTTCCGTCCCATTACATCCCAGTTCCGTCCCATTACATCCCAGCACATCCCAGTTCCCTCCCAGTACATCCCAGGTCCCTCCCAGTACATCCCAGTTCCCTCCCAGTACTGGGAGGGACCTGGGATGTACTGGGAGGCACTACAATGTGCGGGGATGCCCTGGGATGTACTGTGGAGGAACTAGGATGTACAGGCTTGTACTGGGTTGTACCGGGTGGAACTGGCAGGGATTTGGGATGTACCAGGATCTACTGGGATGTACTGGGAGGTAACTGTTATGTACTGGGAGTGAACTGGGAGGGAACTGGGATGTACTGGGACGGACTGGGAGGGAACTGGGACGGACTGGGCTGCACTGGTAGGGAACTGGGATGTACTGGGAGGAAACTGGAATGTCCCAGTTGACACCCACTTCCCTCCCAATGCCTCCCAGTATATCCCAGTTTCCTCCCAGTATATCCCAGTTTCCTCCCAGTACATCCCAGTAAATCCCAGCTCGCTGCCAGTACATGCCAATACATCGCTGTACATTCCAGTTCTGTTCCTGTACATCCCAATACATCCCCGTTCCATGCCAGTACATCCCAGTTCCCTACCAGTTCATCCCCGTACATCCCAATTCCCTCCCGGTTCACTACCACTTCTTTCCCAGTGCCTCCCAATACATCCCAGTTCCGTCCCATTACATCCCAGTACATCCCAGGTCCCTCCCAGTACATCCCAGGTCCCTCCCAGTACATCCCAGTTCCCTCCCAGTACTGGGAGGGACCTGGGATGTACTGGGAGGCACTACAATGTGCGGGGATGCCCTGGGATGTACTGTGGAGGAACTAGGAAGTACAGGCTTGTACTGGGTTGTACCGGGTGGAACTGGCAGGGATTTGGGATGTACCAGGATCTACTGGGATGTACTGGGAGGTAACTGTTATGTACTGGGAGTGAACTGGGAGGTAACTGGGACGTACTGGTAGGGAACTGGGATGTACTGTGAGGGAACTGGGACGTACTGTGAGGACACTGGGATGTACTGTTATGTACTGGGAGGGAAGTGTTATGTACTGAGGGGAACTGGTGCGTACTGGGATGTACTGGGATGGAACTGTGAAGTACTGGGATGTACTGGGAGTGAACTGGGAGGGAACTGGTATGTAGTAGGATGTACTGGGTGGGAACTGGGATGTACCAGGATGTACTGGGATGTACTGGGAGGGAACTGGTATGTACTGGGAGGGAACTGGGATGTAGTGGGAGGGAACTGGGAGGGAACTGGGATGTACTGGGAGGGAACTGGTATGTACTGGGAGGGAACTGGGATGTACTGGGATGTACTGGCAGGGAACTGGGATGTACTGGAAGGGGATTGGGATGTACTGGGAGGGAACTTGGATGTATTGGGAGGGAAGTGTTATGTACCAAGGGGGAACTGGGACGTACTGGGATGTAGTGGGAGTGAACTGTGAAGTACTGGGATGTACTGTGAGGGAACTGGGATGTACTGGGAGGGAACTTTAAAGTACTGGGATGTACTTAGAGGAAACTGGGAGGCAACTGGCATGTACTGGGATGTACTGGAATGGAACTGGGAGTGAACTGTGTGTGAACTGGGAGGGAACTGGGATGTACTGTGAGGGAACTGGGATGTACTGGGAGGGACTGGGAGGGAACTGGGATGTACTGGGCTGCACTGGTAGGGAACTGGGATGTACTGGGAGGAAACTGGAATGTCCCAGTTGACACCCACTTCCCTCCCAATGCCTCCCAGTATATCCCAGTTTCCTCCCAGTATATCCCAGTTTCCTCCCAGTACATCCCAGTAAATCCCAGCTCGCTGCCAGTACATGCCAATACATCGCTGTACATTCCAGTTCTGTTCCTGTACATCCCAATACATCCCCGTTCCATGCCAGTACATCCCAGTTCCCTACCAGTTCATCCCCGTACATCCCAATTCCCTCCCGGTTCACTACCACTTCTTTCCCAGTGCCTCCCAATACATCCCAGTTCCGTCCCATTACATCCCAGTACATCCCAGTTCCCTCCCAGTACATCCCAGGTCCCTCCCAGTACATCCCAGGTCCCTCCCAGTACTGGGAGGGAACTGGGATGTACTGGGAGGCACTACAATGTGCGGGGATGCCCTGGGATGTACCGTGGAGGAACTAGGATGTACAGGCTTGTACTGGGTTGTACCGGGTGGAACTGGCAGGGATTTGGGATGTACCAGGATCTACTGGGATGTACTGGGAGGTAACTGTTATGTACTGGGAGTGAACTGGGAGAGAACTGGGATGTACTGGGAGGGAACTGGGATGTACTGTGAGGACACTGGGATGTACTGGTATGTACTGGGAGGGAAGTGTTATGTACTGAGGGGAACTGGTGCGTACTGGGATGTACTGGGATGGAACTGTGAAGTACTGGGATGTACTGGGAGTGAACTGGGAGGGAACTGGTATGTAGTAGGATGTACTGGGTGGGAACTGGGATGTACCAGGATGTACTGGGATGTACTGGGAGGGAACTGGTATGTACTGGGAGGGAACTGGGATGTAGTGGGAGGGAACTGGGAGGGAACTGGGATGTACTGGGAGGGAACTGGTATGTACTGGGAGGGAACTGGGATGTACTGGGATGTACTGGCAGGGAACTGGGATGTACTGGAAGGGGATTGGGATGTACTGGGAGGGAACTTGGATGTATTGGGAGGGAAGTGTTATGTACCAAGGGGGAACTGGGACGTACTGGGATGTAGTGGGAGTGAACTGTGAAGTACTGGGATGTACTGTGAGGGAACTGGGATGTACTGGGAGGGAACTTTAAAGTACTGGGATGTACTTAGAGGAAACTGGGAGGCAACTGGCATGTACTGGGATGTACTGGAATGGAACTGGGAGTGAACTGTGTGTGAACTGGGAGGGAACTGGGATGTACTGTGAGGGAACTGGGATGTACTGGGAGGGACTGGGAGGGAACTGGGATGTACTGGTCTGCACTGGTAGGGAACTGGGATGTACTGGGAGGAAACCGGAATGTCCCAGTTGACACCCACTTCCCTCCCAGTTTCCTCCCAGTATATCCCAGTTTCCTCCCAGTATATCCCAGTTTCCTCCCAGTATATCCCAGTAAATCCCAGTTCGCTCCCAGTACATCCCAATACATCGCCGTACATTCCAGTTCCGTTCCTGTCCATCCCAATACATCCCCGTTCCATGCCAGTACATCCCAGTTTCCTACCAGTTCATCCCCGTACATCCCAATTCCCTCCCGGTTCACTACCACTTCTTTCCCAGTTCCGTCCCATTACATCCCAGTTCCGTCCCATTACATCCCAGTACATCCCAGTTCCCTCCCAGTACATCCCAGGTCCCTCCCAGTACATCCCAGTTCCCTCCCAGTACTGGGAGGGAACTGGGATGTACTGGGAGGCACTACAATGTGCGGGGATGCCCTGGGATGTACTGTGGAGGAACTAGGATGTACAGGCTTGTACTGGGTTGTACCGGGTGGAACTGGCAGGGATTTGGGATGTACCAGGATCTACTGGGATGTACTGGGAGGTAACTGTTATGTACTGGGAAGGAACAGGGAGGTAACTGGGATGTACTGGTAGGGAACTGGGATGTACTGGGAGGTAACTGGGACGTACTGTGAGGACACTGGGATGTACTGGTATGTACTGGGAGGGAAGTGTTATGTACTGAGGGGAACTGGGACGTACTGGGATGTACTGGGAGGGAACTGGGATGTACTGGGATGTACTGGGAGTGAACTGGGAGGGAACTGGTATGTAGTAGGATGTACTGGGTGGGAACTGGGATGTACCAGGATGTACTGGGATGTAGTGGGAGGGAACTGGTATGTACTGGGAGGGAACTGGGATGTACTGGGATGTAGTGGGAGGGAACTGGGAGGGAACTGGGATGTACTGGGAGGGAACTGGGATGTACTGGGAGGGAACTGGGATGTACTGGGACATACTGGCAGGGAACTGGGATGTACTGGGAGGGGATTGGGACGGACTGGGAGGGAACTGGGATGTACTGGGCTGCACTGGTAGGGAACTGGGATGTACTGGGAGGAATCTGGAATGTCCCAGTTGACACCCACTTCCCTCCCAATGCCTCCCAGTATATCCCAGTTTCCTCCCAGTATATCCCAGTTTCCTCCCAGTACATCCCAGTAAATCCCAGCTCGCTGCCAGTACATGCCAATACATCGCTGTACATTCCAGTTCTGTTCCTGTACATCCCAATACATCCCCGTTCCATGCCAGTACATCCCAGTTCCCTACCAGTTCATCCCCGTACATCCCAATTCCCTCCCGGTTCACTACCACTTCTTTCCCAGTTCCGTCCCATTACATCCCAGTTCCGTCCCATTACATCCCAGTACATCCCAGTTCCCTCCCAGTACATCCCAGGTCCCTCCCAGTACATCCCAGGTCCCTCCCAGTACTGGGAGGGAACTGGGATGTACTGGGAGGCACTACAATGTGCGGGGATGCCCTGGGATGTACTGTGGAGGAACTAGGATGTACAGGCTTGTACTGGGTTGTACCGGGTGGAACTGGCAGGGATTTGGGATGTACCAGGATCTACTGGGATGTACTGGGAGGTAACTGTTATGTACTGGGAAGGAACAGGGAGGGAAATGGGATGTACTTGTAGGGAACTGGGATGTACTGGGAGGGAACTGGGACGTACTGTGAGGACACTGGGATGTACTGTTATGTACTGGGAGGGAAGTGTTATGTACTGAGGGGAACTGGTGCGTACTGGGATGTACTGGGATGGAACTGTGAAGTACTGGGATGTACTGGGAATGAACTGGGAGGGAACTGGTATGTAGTAGGATGTACTGGGTGGGAACTGGGATGTACCAGGATGTACTGGGATGTACTGGGAGGGAACTGGTATGTACTGGGAGGGAACTGGGATGTACTGGGAGGGAACTGGGATGTACTGGGATGTACTGGGAGGGAACTGGTATGTACTGGGAGGGAACTGGGATGTACTGGGATGTACTGGCAGGGAACTGGGATGTACTGGGAGGGGATTGGGATGTACTGGGAGGGAACTTGGATGTATTGGGAGGGAAGTGTTATGTACCACGGGGGAACTGGGATGTACTGGGATGTAGTGGGAGTGAACTGTGAAGTACTGGGATGTACTGTGAGGGAACTGGGATGTACTGGGAGGGAACTTTAAAGTACTGGGATGTACTTAGAGGAAACTGGGAGGCAACTGGCATGTACTGGGATGTACTGGAATGGAACTGGGAGTGAACTGTGTGTGAACTGGGAGGGAACTGGGATGTACTGTGAGGGAACTGGGATGTACTGGGATGTACTGGGAGGGACTGGGAGGGATCTGGGATGTACTGGGCTGCACTGGTAGGGAACTGGGATGTACTGGGAGGCACTACAATGTGCGGGGATGCCCTGGGATGTACTGTGGAGGAACTAGGATGTACAGGCTTGTACTGGGTTGTACCGGGTGGAACTGGCAGGGATTTGGGATGTACCAGGATCTACTGGGATGTACTGGGAGGTAACTGTTATGTAATGGGAAGGAACAGGGAGGGAACTGGGATGTACTGGTAGGGAACTGGGATGTACTGTGAGGGAACTGGGACGTACCGTGAGGACACTGGGATGTACTGGTATGTACTGGGAGGGAAGTGTTATGTACTGAGGGGAACTGGGACGTACTGGGATGTACTGGGAGGGAACTGTGAAGTACTGGGATGTACTGGGAGTGAACTGGGAGGGAACTGGTATGTAGTAGGATGTACTGGGTGGGAACTGGGATGTACCGGGAGGGAACTGGGATGTACTGGGAGGAAACTGGTATGTACTGGGAGGGAACTGGGATGTACTGGGATGTAGTGGGAGGGAACTGGGAGGGAACTGGGATGTACTGGGAGGGAACTGGGATGTACTGGGAGGGGATTGGGACGGACTGGGAGGGAACTGGGATGTACTGGGCTGCACTGGTAGGGAGCTGGGATGTACTGGGAGGAAACTGGAATGTCCCAGTTGACACCCACTTCCCTCCCAATGCCTCCCAGTATATCCCAGTTTCCTCCCAGTATATCCCAGTTTCCTCCCAGTACATCCCAGTAAATCCCAGCTCGCTGCCAGTACATGCCAATACATCGCTGTACATTCCAGTTCTGTTCCTTTACATCCCAATACATCCCCGTTCCATGCCAGTACATCCCAGTTCCCTACCAGTTCATCCCCGTACATCCCAATTCCCTCCCGGTTCACTACCACTTCTTTCCCGGTGCCTCCCAATACATCCCAGTTCCGTCCCATTACATCCCAGTACATCCCAGTTCCCTCCCAGTACGTCCCAGTTCCCTCCCAGTACATCCCAGGTCCCTCCCAGTACTGGGAGGGAGCTGGGATGTACTGGGAGGCACTACAATGTGCGGGGATGCCCTGGGATGTACTGTGGAGGAACTAGGATGTACAGGCTTGTACTGGGTTGTACCGGGTGGAACTGGCAGGGATTTGGGATGTACCAGGATCTACTGGGATGTACTGGGATGTACTGGGAGGTAACTGTTATGTACTGGGAGTGAACTGGGAGGTAACTGGGACGTACTGGTAGGGAACTGGGATGTACTGTGAGGGAACTGGGACGTACTGTGAGGACACTGGGATGTACTGTTATGTACTGGGAGGGAAGTGTTATGTACTGAGGGGAACTGGTGCGTACTGGGATGTACTGGGATGGAACTGTGAAGTACTGGGATGTACTGGGAGTGAACTGGGAGGGAACTGGTATGTAGTAGGATGTACTGGGTGGGAACTGGGATGTACCAGGATGTACTGGGATGTACTGGGAGGGAACTGGTATGTACTGGGAGGGAACTGGGATGTACTGGGAGGGAACTGGGATGTACTGGGATGTACTGGCAGGGAACTGGGATGTACTGGGAGGGGATTGGGATGTACTGGGAGGGAACTTGGATGTATTGGGAGGGAAGTGTTATGTACCACGGGGGAACTGGGACGTACTGGGATGTAGTGGGAGTGAACTGTGAAGTACTGGGATGTACTGTGAGGGAACTGGGATGTACTGGGAGGGAACTTTAAAGTACTGGGATGTACTTAGAGGAAACTGGGAGGCAACTGGCATGTACTGGGATGTACTGGAATGGAACTGGGAGTGAACTGTGTGTGAACTGGGAGGGAACTGGGATGTACTGTGAGGGAACTGGGATGTACTGGGATGTACTGGGAGGGACTGGGAGGGATCTGGGATGTACTGGGCTGCACTGGTAGGGAACTGGGATGTACTGGGAGGAAACTGGAATGTCCCAGTTGACACCCACTTCCCTCCCAGTTTCCTCCCAGTATATCCCAGTTTCCTCCCAGTATATCCCAGTTTCCTCCCAGTATATCCCACTAAATCCCAGTTCGCTGCCAGTACATCCCAATACATCGCCGTACATTCCAGTTCCGTTCCTGTCCATCCCAATACATCCCCGTTCCATGCCAGTACATCCCAGTTCCCTACCAGTTCATCCCCGTACATCCCAATTCCCTCCCGGTTCACTACCACTTCTTTCCCAGTTCCGTCCCATTACATCCCAGTTCCGTCCCATTACATCCCAGTACATCCCAGTTCCCTCCCAGTACATCCCAGGTCCCTCCCAGTACATCCCAGTTCCCTCCCAGTACTGGGAGGGACCTGGGATGTACTGGGAGGCACTACAATGTGCGGGGATGCCCTGGGATGTACTGTGGAGGAACTAGGATGTACAGGCTTGTACTGGGTTGTACCGGGTGGAACTGGCAGGGATTTGGGATGTACCAGGATGTACTGGGATGTACTGGGAGGTAACTGTTATGTACTGGGAGTGAACAGGGAGGTAACTGGGATGTACTGGTAGGGAACTGGGATGTACTGGGAGGGAACTGGGACGTACTGTGAGGACACTGGGATGTACTGGTATGTACTGGGAGGGAAGTGTTATGTACTGAGGGGAACTGGGACGCACTGGGATGTACTCGGAGGGAACTGTGAAGTACTGGGATGTACTGGGAGTGAACTGGGAGGGAACTGGTATGTAGTAGGATGTACTGGGTGGGAACTGGGATGTACCAGGATGTACTGGGATGTAGTGGGAGGGAACTGGTATGTACTGGGAGGGAACTGGGATGTACTGGGATGTAGTGGGAGGGAACTGGGAGGGAACTGGGATGTACTGGGAGGGAACTGGGATGTACTGGGACATACTGGGAGGGAACTGGGATGTACTGGGAGGGGATTGGGACGGACTGGGAGGGAACTGGGATGTACTGGGCTGCACTGGTAGGGAACTGGGATGTACTGGGAGGAAACTGGAATGTCCCAGTTGACACCCACTTCCCTCCCAATGCCTCCCAGTATATCCCAGTTTCCTCCCAGTATATCCCAGTTTCCTCCCAGTACATCCCAGTAAATCCCAGCTCGCTGCCAGTACATGCCAATACATCGCTGTACATTCCAGTTCTGTTCCTGTACATCCCAATACATCCCCGTTCCATGCCAGTACATCCCAGTTCCCTACCAGTTCATCCCCGTACATCCCAATTCCCTCCCGGTTCACTACCACTTCTTTCCCAGTGCCTCCCAATACATCCCAGTTCCGTCCCATTACATCCCAGTACATCCCAGGTCCCTCCCAGTACTGGGAGGGAACTGGGATGTACTGGGAGGCTCTACAATGTGCGGGGATGCCCTGGGATGTACTGTGGAGGAACTAGGATGTACAGGCTTGTACTGGGTTGTACCGGGTGGAACTGGCAGGGATTTGGGATGTACCAGGATCTACTGGGATGTACTGGGAGGTAACTGTTATGTACTGGGAAGGAACAGGGAGGGAACTGGGATGTACTGGTAGGGAACTGGGATGTACTGGGAGGGAACTGGGACGTACTGTGAGGACACTGGGATGTACTGGTATGTACTGGGAGGGAAGTGTTATGTACTGAGGGGAACTGGGACGTACTGGGATGTACTGGGAGGGAACTGTGAAGTACTGGGATGTACTGGGAGTGAACTGGGAGGGAACTGGTATGTAGTAGGATGTACTGGGTGGGAACTGGGATGTACCAGGATGTACTGGGATGTACTGGGAGGGAACTGGTATGTACTGGGAGGGAACTGGGATGTACTGGGACATACTGGCAGGGAACTGGGATGTACTGGGAGGGACTGGGAGGGATCTGGGATGTACTGGGCTGCACTGGTAGGGAACTGGGATGTACTGGGAGGAAACTGGAATGTCCCAGTTGACACCCACTTCCCTCCCAATGCCTCCCAGTATATCCCAGTTTCCTCCCAGTACATCCCAGTAAATCCCAGTTTGCTCCCAGTACATCCCAGTACATCGCAGTACATTCCAGTTCCGTTCCTGTACATCCCAATACATCCCCGTTCCATGCCAGTACATCCCAGTTCCCTACCAGTTCATCCCCGTACATCCCAATTCCCTCCCGGTTCACTACCACTTCTTTCCCAGTTCCGTCCCATTACATCCCAGTTCCGTCCCATTACATCCCAGCACATCCCAGTTCCCTCCCAGTACATCCCAGGTCCCTCCCAGTACATCCCAGGTCCCTCCCAGTACTGGGAGGGAACTGGGATGTACTGGGAGGCACTACAATGTGCGGGGATGCCCTGGGATGTACTGTGGAGGAACTAGGATGTACAGGCTTGTACTGGGTTGTACCGGGTGGAACTGGCAGGGATTTGGGATGTACCAGGATCTACTGGGATGTACTGGGAGGTAACTGTTATGTACTGGGAGTGAACTGGGAGGGAACTGGGATGTACTGGGAGGGAACTGGTATGTACTGGGAGGGAACTGGGATGTACTGGGACATACTGGCAGGGAACTGGGATGTACTGGGAGGGGATTGGGACGGACTGGGATGGAACTGGGATGTACTGGGCTGCACTGGTAGGGAGCTGGGATGTACTGGGAGGAAACTGGAATGTCCCAGTTGACACCCACTTCCCTCCCAATGCCTCCCAGTATATCCCAGTTTCCTCCCAGTATATCCCAGTTTCCTCCCAGTACATCCCAGTAAATCCCAGCTCGCTGCCAGTACATGCCAATACATCGCTGTACATTCCAGTTCTGTTCCTGTACATCCCAATACATCCCCGTTCCATGCCAGTACATCCCAGTTCCCTACCAGTTCATCCCCGTACATCCCAATTCCCTCCCGGTTCACTACCACTTCTTTCCCAGTTCCGTCCCATTACATCCCAGTTCCGTCCCATTACATCCCAGTTCCGTCCCATTACATCCCAGGTCCCTCCCAGTACATCCCAGGTCCCTCCCAGTACTGGGAGGGAACTGGGATGTACTGGGAGGCACTACAATGTGCGGGGATGCCCTGGGATGTACTGTGGAGGAACTAGGATGTACAGGCTTGTACTGGGTTGTACCGGGTGGAACTGGCAGGGATTTGGGATGTACCAGAATCTACTGGGATGTACTGGGAGGTAACTGTTATGTACTGGGAGTGAACTGGGAGGTAACTGGGACGTACTGGTAGGGAACTGGGATGTACTGTGAGGGAACTGGGACGTACTGTGAGGACACTGGGATGTACTGTTATGTACTGGGAGGGAAGTGTTATGTACGGAGGGGAACTGGTGCGTACTGGGATGTACTGGGATGGAACTGTGAAGTACTGGGATGTACTGGGAGTGAACTGGGAGGGAACTGGTATGTAGTAGGATGTACTGGGTGGGAACTGGGATGTACCAGGATGTACTGGGATGTACTGGGAGGGAACTGGTATGTACTGGGAGGGAACTGGGATGTACTGGGAGGGAACTGGGATGTACTGGGATGTACTGGCAGGGAACTGGGATGTACTGGGAGGGGATTGGGATGTACTGGGAGGGAACTTGGATGTATTGGGAGGGAAGTGTTATGTACCAAGGGGGAACTGGGACGTACTGGGATGTAGTGGGAGTGAACTGTGAAGTACTGGGATGTACTGTGAGGGAACTGGGATGTACTGGGAGGGAACTTTAAAGTACTGGGATGTACTTAGAGGAAACTGGGAGGCAACTGGCATGTACTGGGATGTACTGGAATGGAACTGGGAGTGAACTGTGTGTGAACTGGGAGGGAACTGGGATGTACTGTGAGGGAACTGGGATGTACTGGGATGTACTGGGAGGGACTGGGAGGGATCTGGTATGTACTGGGCTGCACTGGTAGGGAACTGGGATGTACTGGGAGGAAACTGGAATGTCCCAGTTGACACCCACTTCCCTCCCAGTTTCCTCCCAGTATATCCCAGTTTCCTCCCAGTATATCCCAGTTTCCTCCCAGTATATCCCACTAAATCCCAGTTCGCTCCCAGTACATCCCAGTACATCGCAGTACATTCCAGTTCCGTTCCTGTACATCCCAATACATCCCCGTTCCATGCCAGTACATCCCAGTTTCCTACCAGTTCATCCCCGTACATCCCAATTCCCTCCCGGTTCACTACCACTTCTTTCCCAGTTCCGTCCCATTACATCCCAGTTCCGTCCCATTACATCCCAGTACATCCCAGTTCCCTCCCAGTACATCCCAGGTCCCTCCCAGTACATCCCAGTTCCCTCCCAGTACTGGGAGGGACCTGGGATGTACTGGGAGGCACTACAATGTGCGGGGATGCCCTGGGATGTACTGTGGAGGAACTAGGATGTACAGGCTTGTACTGGGTTGTACCGGGTGGAACTAGCAGGGATTTGGGATGTACCAGGATCTACTGGGATGTACTGGGAGGTAACTGTTATGTAATGGGAAGGAACAGGGAGGTAACTGGGATGTACTGGTAGGGAACTGGGATGTACTGGGAGGGAACTGGGACGTACTGTGAGGACACTGGGATGTACTGGTATGTACTGGGAGGGAAGTGTTATGTACTGAGGGGAACTGGGACGTACTGGGATGTACTGGGAGGGAACTGTGAAGTACTGGGATGTACTGGGAGTGAACTGGGAGGGAACTGGTATGTAGTAGGATGTACTGGGTGGGAACTGGGATGTACCGGGAGGGAACTGGGATGTACTGGGAGGAAACTGGTATGTACTGGGAGGGAACTGGGATGTACTGGGATGTAGTGGGAGGGAACTGGGAGGGAACTGGGATGTACTGGGAGGGAACTGGGATGTACTGGGACATACTGGCAGGGAACTGGGATGTACTGGGAGGGGATTGGGACGGACTGGGAGGGAACTGGGATGTACTGGGCTGCACTGGTAGGGAACTGGGATGTACTGGGAGGAAACTGGAATGTCCCAGTTGACACCCACTTCCCTCCCAATGCCTCCCAGTATATCCCCGTTTCCTCCCAGTATATCCCAGTTTCCTCCCAGTACATCCCAGTAAATCCCAGCTCGCTGCCAGTACATGCCAATACATCGCTGTACATTCCAGTTCCGTTCCTGTACATCCCAATACATCCCCGTTCCATGCCAGTACATCCCAGTTCCCTACCAGTTCATCCCCGTACATCCCAATTCCCTCCCGGTTCACTACCACTTCTTTCCCAGTGCCTCCCAATACATCCCAGTTCCGTCCCATTACATCCCAGTACATCCCAGGTCCCTCCCAGTACTGGGAGGGAACTGGGATGTACTGGGAGGCACTACAATGTGCGGGGATGCCCTGGGATGTACTGTGGAGGAACTAGGATGTACAGGCTTGTACTGGGTTGTACCGGGTGGAACTGGCAGGGATTTGGGATGTACCAGGATCTACTGGGATGTACTGGGAGGTAACTGTTATGTACTGGGAAGGAACAGGGAGGGAACTGGGATGTACTGGTAGGGAACTGGGATGTACTGGGAGGGAACTGGGACGTACTGTGAGGACACTGGGATGTACTGGTATGTCCTGGGAGGGAAGTGTTATGTACTGAGGGGAACTGGGATGTACTGGGAGGGAACTGTGAAGTACTGGGATGTACTGGGAGTGAACTGGGAGGGAACTGGTATGTAGTAGGATGTACTGGGTGGGAACTGGGATGTACCAGGATGTACTGGGATGTAGTGGGAGGGAACTGGTATGTACTGGGAGGGAACTGGGATGTACTGGGAGGGATCTGGGATGTACTGGGCTGCACTGGTAGGGAGCTGGGATGTACTGGGAGGAAACTGGAATGTCCCAGTTGACACCCACTTCCCTCCCAGTGCCTCCCAGTATATCCCAGTTTCCTCCCAGTACATTTCAGTAAATCCCAGTTTGCTCCCAGTACATCCCAGTACATCGCAGTACATTCCAGTTCCGTTCCTGTACATCCCAATACATCCCCGTTCCATGCCAGTACATCCCAGTTCCCTACCAGTTCATCCCCGTACATCCCAATTCCCTCCCGGTTCACTACCACTTCTTTCCCAGTTCCGTCCCATTACATCCCAGTTCCGTCCCATTACATCCCAGCACATCCCAGTTCCCTCCCAGTACATCCCAGGTCCCTCCCAGTACATCCCAGTTCCCTCCCAGTACTGGGAGGGACCTGGGATGTACTGGGAGGCACTACAATGTGCGGGGATGCCCTGGGATGTACTGTGGAGGAACTAGGATGTACAGGCTTGTACTGGGTTGTACCGGGTGGAACTGGCAGGGATTTGGGATGTACCAGGATCTACTGGGATGTACTGGGAGGTAACTGTTATGTACTGGGAGTGAACTGGGAGGGAACTGGGATGTACTGGGAGGGAACTGGTATGTACTGGGAGGGAACTGGGATGTACTGGGACATACTGGCAGGGAACTGGGATGTACTGGGAGGGGATTGGGACGGACTGGGAGGGAACTGGGATGTACTGGGCTGCACTGGTAGGGAACTGGGATGTACTGGGAGGAAACTGGAATGTCCCAGTTGACACCCACTTCCCTCCCAATGCCTCCCAGTATATCCCAGTTTCCTCCCAGTATATCCCAGTTTCCTCCCAGTACATCCCAGTAAATCCCAGCTCGCTGCCAGTACATGCCAATACATCGCTGTACATTCCAGTTCTGTTCCTGTACATCCCAATACATCCCCGTTCCA
This sequence comes from Phalacrocorax aristotelis, assembly GCF_949628215.1. Taxonomy (NCBI): domain Eukaryota; kingdom Metazoa; phylum Chordata; class Aves; order Suliformes; family Phalacrocoracidae; genus Phalacrocorax; species Phalacrocorax aristotelis. Next base: position 76,833 of record NW_027441401.1, on the reverse strand, counting down.
TGCCAGTACATCCCAGTTCCCTACCAGTTCATCCCCGTACATCCCAATTCCCTCCCGGTTCACTACCACTTCTTTCCCAGTTCCGTCCCATTACATCCCAGTTCCGTCCCATTACATCCCAGTACATCCCAGGTCCCTCCCAGTACATCCCAGTTCCCTCCCAGTACTGGGAGGGACCTGGGATGTACTGGGAGGCACTACAATGTGCGGGGATGCCCTGGGATGTACTGTGGAGGAACTAGGATGTACAGGCTTGTACTGGGTTGTACCGGGTGGAACTAGCAGGGATTTGGGATGTACCAGGATCTACTGGGATGTACTGGGAGGTAACTGTTATGTACTGGGAGTGAACTGGGAGGGAACTGGGACGTACTGGTAGGGAACTGGGATGTACTGGGAGGGAACTGGGACGTACTGTGAGGACACTGGGATGTACTGTTATGTACTGGGAGGGAAGTGTTATGTACTGAGGGGAATTGGTGCGTACTGGGATGTACTGGGATGGAACTGTGAAGTACTGGGATGTACTGGGAGTGAACTGGGAGGGAACTGGTATGTAGTAGGATGTACTGGGTGGGAACTGGGATGTACCAGGATGTACTGGGATGTACTGGGAGGGAACTGGTATGTACTGGGAGGGAACTGGGATGTAGCGGGAGGGAACTGGGATGTACTGGGATGTACTGGCAGGGAACTGGGATGTACTGGGAGGGGATTGGGATGTACTGGGAGGGAACTTGGATGTATTGGGAGGGAAGTGTTATGTACCACGGGGGAACTGGGACGTACTGGGATGTAGTGGGAGTGAACTGTGAAGTACTGGGATGTACTGTGAGGGAACTGGGATGTACTGGGAGGGAACTTTAAAGTACTGGGATGTACTTAGAGGAAACTGGGAGGCAACTGGCATGTACTGGGATGTACTGGAATGGAACTGGGAGTGAACTGTGTGTGAACTGGGAGGGAACTGGGATGTACTGTGAGGGAACTGGGATGTACTGGGATGTACTGGGAGGGACTGGGAGGGATCTGGGATGTACTGGGCTGCACTGGTAGGGAACTGGGATGTACTGGGAGGAAACTGGAATGTCCCAGTTGACACCCACTTCCCTCCCAGTTTCCTCCCAGTATATCCCAGATTCCTCCCAGTATATCCCAGTTTCCTCCCAGTATATCCCACTAAATCCCAGTTCGCTCCCAGTACATCCCAATACATCGCCGTACATTCCAGTTCCGTTCCTGTCCATCCCAATACATCCCCGTTCCATGCCAGTACATCCCAGTTTCCTACCAGTTCATCCCCGTACATCCCAATTCCCTCCCGGTTCACTACCACTTCTTTCCCAGTTCCGTCCCATTACATCCCAGCACATCCCAGTTCCCTCCCAGTACATCCCAGGTCCCTCCCAGTACATCCCAGTTCCCTCCCAGTACTGGGAGGGAACTGGGATGTACTGGGAGGCACTACAATGTGCGGGGATGTCCTGGGATGTACTGTGGAGGAACTAGGATGTACAGGCTTGTACTGGGTTGTACCGGGTGGAACTGGCAGGGATTTGGGATGTACCAGGATCTACTGGGATGTACTGGGAGGTAACTGTTGTGTACTGGGAAGGAACAGGGAGGGAACTGGGATGTACTGGTAGGGAACTGGGATGTACTGGGAGGGAACTGGGACGTACTGTGAGGACACTGGGATGTACTGGTATGTACTGGGAGGGAAGTGTTATGTACTGAGGGGAACTGGGACGCACTGGGATGTACTCGGAGGGAACTGTGAAGTACTGGGATGTACTGGGAGGGAACTGGGAGGGAACTGGTATGTAGTAGGATGTACTGGGTGGGAACTGGGATGTACCAGGATGTACTGGGATGTAGTGGGAGGGAACTGGTATGTACTGGGAGGGAACTGGGATGTACTGGGAGGGGTCTGGGATGTACTGGGCTGCACTGGTAGGGAGCTGGGATGTACTGGGAGGAAACTGGAATGTCCCAGTTGACACCCACTTCCCTCCCAGTGCCTCCCAGTATATCCCAGTTTCCTCCCAGTACATTTCAGTAAATCCCAGCTCGCTGCCATTACATCCCAGTACATCGCAGTACATTCCAGTTCCGTTCCTGTACATCCCAATACATCCCCGTTCCATGCCAGTACATCCCAGTTCCCTACCAGTTCATCCCCGTACATCCCAATTCCCTCCCGGTTCACTACCACTTCTTTCCCAGTTCCGTCCCATTACATCCCAGTTCCGTCCCATTACATCCCAGCACATCCCAGTTCCCTCCCAGTACATCCCAGGTCCCTCCCAGTACATCCCAGGTCCCTCCCAGTACTGGGAGGGAACTGGGATGTACTGGGAGGCACTACAATGTGCGGGGATGCCCTGGGATGTACTGTGGAGGAACTAGGATGTACAGGCTTGTACTGGGTTGTACCGGGTGGAACTGGCAGGGATTTGGGATGTACCAGGATCTACTGGGATGTACTGGGAGGTAACTGTTATGTACTGGGAGTGAACTGGGAGGGAACTGGGATGTACTGGGAGGGAACTGGTATGTACTGGGAGGGAACTGGGATGTACTGGGACATACTGGCAGGGAACTGGGATGTACTGGGAGGGGATTGGGACGGACTGGCAGGGAACTGGGATGTACTGGGCTGCACTGGTAGGGAACTGGGATGTACTGGGAGGAAACTGGAATGTCCCAGTTGACACCCACTTCCCTCCCAATGCCTCCCAGTATATCCCAGTTTCCTCCCAGTATATCCCAGTTTCCTCCCAGTACATCCCAGTAAATCCCAGCTCGCTGCCAGTACATGCCAATACATCGCTGTACATTCCAGTTCTGTTCCTGTACATCCCAATACATCCCCGTTCCATGCCAGTACATCCCAGTTCCCTACCAGTTCATCCCCGTACATCCCAATTCCCTCCCGGTTCACTACCACTTCTTTCCCAGTTCCGTCCCATTACATCCCAGTTCCGTCCCATTACATCCCAGCACATCCCAGTTCCCTCCCAGTACATCCCAGGTCCCTCCCAGTACTGGGAGGGATCTGGGATGTACTGGGAGGCACTACAATGTGCGGGGATGCCCTGGGATGTACTGTGGAGGAACTAGGATGTACAGGCTTGTACTGGGTTGTACCGGGTGGAACTGGCAGGGATTTGGGATGTACCAGGATCTACTGGGATGTACTGGGAGGTAACTGTTATGTACTGGGAGTGAACTGGGAGGTAACTGGGACGTACTGGTAGGGAACTGGGATGTACTGTGAGGGAACTGGGACGTACTGTGAGGACACTGGGATGTACTGTTATGTACTGGGAGGGAAGTGTTATGTACTGAGGGGAACTGGTGCGTACTGGGATGTACTGGGATGGAACTGTGAAGTACTGGGATGTACTGGGAGTGAACTGGGAGGGAACTGGTATGTAGTAGGATGTACTGGGTGGGAACTGGGATGTACCAGGATGTACTGGGATGTAGTGGGAGGGAACTGGTATGTACTGGGAGGGAACTGGGATGTACTGGGAGGGAACTGGGATGTACTGGGATGTACTGGCAGGGAACTGGGATGTACTGGGAGGGGATTGGGATGTACTGGGAGGGAACTTGGATGTATTGGGAGGGAAGTGTTATGTACCACGGGGGAACTGGGACGTACTGGGATGTAGTGGGAGTGAACTGGGATGTACTGGGAGGGAACTTTGAAGTACTGGGATGTACTTAGAGGAAACTGGGAGGCAACTGGCATGTACTGGGATGTACTGGAATGGAACTGGGAGCGAACTGTGTGTGAACTGTGAGGGAACTGGGATATACTGTGAGGGAACTGGGATGTACTGGGAGGGACTGGGAGGGATCTGGGATGTACTGGGAGGGAACTGTGAAGTAGTGGGATGTACTGGGAGTGAACTGGGAGGGAACTGGTATGTAGTAGGATGTACTGGGTGGGAACTGGGATGTACCGGGATGTACTGGGATGTAGTGGGAGGGAACTGGGAGGGAACTGGGATGTACTGGGACATACTGGCAGGGAACTGGGATGTACTGGGAGGGGATTGGGACGGACTGGGAGGGAACTGGGATGTACTGGGCTGCACTGGTAGGGAACTGGGATGTACTGGGAGGAAACTGGAATGTCCCAGTTGACACCCACTTCCCTCCCAATGCCTCCCAGTATATCCCAGTTTCCTCCCAGTACATCCCAGTAAATCCCAGTTCGCTGCCAGTACATGCCAATACATTGCTGTACATTCCAGTTCTGTTCCTGTACATCCCAATACATCCCCGTTCCATGCCAGTACATCCCAGTTTCCTACCAGTTCATCCCCGTACATCCCAATTCCCTCCCGGTTCACTACCACTTCTTTCCCAGTGCCTCCCAATACATCCCAGTTCCGTCCCATTACATCCCAGTACATCCCAGTTCCCTCCCAGTACGTCCCAGTTCCCTCCCAGTACATCCCAGGTCCCTCCCAGTACTGGGAGGGACCTGGGATGTACTGGGAGGCACTACAATGTGCGGGGATGCCCTGGGATGTACTGTGGAGGAACTAGGATGTACAGGCTTGTACTGGGTTGTACCGGGTGGAACTGGCATGGATTTGGGATGTACCAGGATCTACTGGGATGTACTGGGATGTACTGGGAGGTATCTGTTATGTACTGGGAGTGAACTGGGAGGGAACTGGGATGTACTGGGACGGACTGGGAGGGAACTGGGACGGACTGGGATGCACTGGTAGGGAACTGGGATGTACTGGGAGGAAACTGGAATGTCCCAGTTGACACCCACTTTCCTCCCAGTTTCCTCCCAGTACATCCCAGTAAATCCCAGTTTGCTCCCAGTACATCCCAGTACATTCCAGTTCCGTTCCTGTACATCCCAATACATCCCCGTTCCATGCCAGTACATCCCAGTTCCCTACCAGTTCATCCCCGTACATCCCAATTCCCTCCCGGTTCACTACCACTTCTTTCCCAGTGCCTCCCAATACATCCCAGTTCCGTCCCATTACATCCCAGTACATCCCAGTTCCCTCCCAGTACGTCCCAGTTCCCTCCCAGTACATCCCAGGTCCCTCCCAGTACTGGGAGGGAACTGGGATGTACTGGGAGGCACTACAATGTGCGGGGATGCCCTGGGATGTACTGTGGAGGAACTAGGATGTACAGGCTTGTACTGGGTTGTACCGGGTGGAACTGGCAGGGATTTGGGATGTACCAGGATCTACTGGGATGTACTGGGAGGTAACTGTTATGTACTGGGAAGGAACAGGGAGGGAACTGGGATGTACTGGGAGGAAACTGGGATGTACTGGGAGGGAACTGGGACGTACTGTGAGGACACTGGGATGTACTGTTATGTACTGGGAGGGAAGTGTTATGTACTGAGGGGAACTGGGACGTACTGGGATGTACTGGGGGTGAACTGGGAGGGAACTGGTATGTAGTAGGATGTACTGGGTGGGAACTGGGATGTACTGGGATGTACTGGGAGGGAACTGGTATGTACTGTGAGGGAACTGGGATTTACTGGGAGGGAACTGGGATGTACTGGGAGGGAACTGGGACGTACTGGGAGGGAACTGGGATGTACTGAGATGTAATGGGACGGAACTGGGATGTATTGGGAGGCACTGGGAAAGAAGTGGTAGTGAACCGGGAGGGAACTGGGATGTACGGGGATGAACTGGTAGGAAACTGGGATGTACTGGCATGGAACGGGGATGTATTGGGATGTACAGGAACGGAACTGGAATGTACTGCGATGTACTGGGATGTACTGGGAGCAAACTGGGATTTACTGGGATGTACTGGGAGGAAACTGGGATATACTGGGAGGGAAGTGGGTGTCAACTGGGACATTCCAGTTTCCTCCCAGTACATCCCAGCTCCCTACCAGTGCAGCCCAGTACATCCCAGATCCCTCCCAGTACATCCCAGTTCCCTCCCAGTCCGTCCCAGTACATCCCAGTACATCCCAGTTCCCTCACAGTTCACACACAGTTCACTCCCAGTTCCATTCCAGTACATCCCAGTACATGCCACTTTCCTCCAAGTAAATCCCAGTTCCCTCCCACTACATCCAAGTTCCCTCCCACTTCCCTCTAAGTACATCCCAGTACTTCACAGTTCACTCCCAGTACATCCCAGTTCCCCCTCGGTACATAACAGTTCCCTCCCAGTACACCCCAGTACATCCCAGTTCCCTCCCAGTATGTCCCACTACATCCCAGTTCCCTCCCAGTCCATCCCAGTTCCCTCCCAGTAAATCCCAATTCCCAACACTTTCCACCCAGTACATCCCAGTTCCCTCCCAGTACATACCAGTTCCCTCCCAGTACATCCCAGTACTTCACAGTTCCCTCCCAGTTCCCTCCCAGTTCCCTCCCAGTACATCCCAGTTCCCTCTAAGTACATCCCAATACTTCATAGTTCCCTCCCAGCACGTCCCAGTACGTCCCAGTTCCCCTCAGTACATAACACTTCCCTCCCAGTACATACCAGTACATCCCAGTGTCCTCACAGTACGTCCCAGTTCCCTCCCAGTACATCCCAGTACGTCCCAGTTCCCCTCAGTACATAACACTTCCCTCCCAGTACATACCAGTACATCCCAGTGTCCTCACAGTACATCCCAGTTCCCTCCCAGTACATCCCAGTTCTCTCCCAGTTCACTCCCAGTACACAACAGTTACCTCCCAGTACATCCCAGTACATCCCAGTAGATCCTGGTACATCCCAAATCCCTGCTAGTTCCACCCGGTACAACCGAGTACACGCCTGTACTTCCTAGTTCCTCCACAGTACATCCCAGGGCATCCCCGCACATTGTAGTGCCTCCCAGTACATCCCAGTTCCCTCCCAGTACTGGAGGGACCTGGGATGTACTGGGAGGGACCTGGGACGTACTGGGAGGGAACTGGGATGTACTGGGATGTAATGGGACGGAACTGGGATGTACTGGGAGGCACTGGGAAAGAAGTGGTAGTGAACCGGGAGGGAACTGGGATGTACGGGGATGAACTGGTAGGGAACTGGGATGTACTGGCATGGAACGGGGATGTATTGGGATGTACAGGAACAGAACTGGAATGTACAGCGATGTATTGGCATGTACTGGGAGCGAGCTGGGATTTACTGGGATGTACTGGGAGGAAACTGGGATATACTGGGAGGAAACTGGGATATACTGGGAGGCATTGGGAGGGAAGTGGGTGTCAACTGGGACATTCCAGTTTCCTCCCAGTACATCCCAGTTCCCTACCAGTGCAGCCCAGTACATCCCAGTTCCCTCCCAGTCCGTCCCAATCCCCTCCCAGTACATCCCAGTTCCCTGCCAGTATGTCCCAGTACATCCCAGTTCCCTCCCAGTACATACCAGTTCCCTCCCACTACATCCCAGTACATCCCGGTACATCCCAGTTCCCACCCAGTACATCCTACTACATACCAGTTCCCTCCCAGTTCCCTCCCAGTACATCCCAGTACTTCACAGTTCCCTCCCAGTACATACCAGTACATCCCAGTGTCCTCACAGTAAGTCCCAGTTCCCTCCCAGTAAATCCCAGTTCCCTACCAGTACATCCCAGTTACCTCCCTGTTCCTTCCCAGTACATAACAGTTACCTCCCAGTACATCCCAGTAGATCCTGGTACATCCCAAATCCCTGCCAGTTCCACCCGGTACAACCCAGTACAAGCCTGTACATCCTAGTTCCTCCACAGTACATCCCAGGGCATCCCCGCACATTGTAGTGCCTCCCAGTACATCCCAGGTCCCTCCCAGTACTGGGAGGGAACTGGGATGTACTGGGAGGGAACTGGGATGTACTGGGATGTAATGGGACGGAACTGGGATGTATTGGGAGGCACTGGGAAAGAAGTGGTAGTGAACCGGGAGGGAATTGGGATGTACGGGGATGAACTGGTAGGGAACTGGGATGTACTGGCATGGAACGGGGATGTATTGGGATGTACAGGAACAGAACTGGAATGTACAGCGATGTATTGGCATGTACTGGCAGCGAACTGGGATTTACTGGGATGTACTGGGAGGAAACTGGGATATACTGGGAGGAAACTGGGATATACTGGGAGGCATTGGGAGGGAAGTGGGTGTCAACTGGGACATTCCAGTTTCCTCCCAGTACATCCCAGTTCCCTACCAGTGCAGCCCAGTACATCCCAGTTCCCTCCCAGTCCGTCCCAATCCCCTCCCAGTACATCCCAGTTCCCTGCCAGTATGTCCCAGTACATCCCAGTTCCCTCCCAGTACATACCAGTTCCCTCCCAGTACATCCCAGTACATCCTGGTACATCCCAGTTCGCTCCCAGTACATACCTGTTCCCTCCCAGTACATCCCAGTTCCCTCCCGGTACATCCCAGTTCCCTACCAGTGCAGCCCAGTACATCCCAGATCCCTCCCAGTCCCTCCCAGTACATCCCAGTACATCCCAGTTCCCTCACAGTACATCCCAGTTCCCTCCCAGTTCACACACAGTTCACTCCCAGTTCCATTCCAGTACATCCCAGTACATGCCAGTTGCCTCCCAGTTTCCTCTAAGTACATCCCAGTACTTTAAAGTTCCCTCCCAGTACATCCCAGTTCCCTCCCAGTACATCCCAGTACTTCACAGTTCACTCCCACTACATCCCAGTACGTCCCAGTTCCCCCTTGGTACATAACACTTCCCTCCCAATACATCCAAGTTCCCTCCCAGTACATCCCAATCCCCTCCCAGTACATCCCAGTTCCCTGCCAGTACATCCCAGTACATCCCAGTTCCCTCCCAGTACATACCAGTTCCCTCCCAGTACATCCCAGTTCCCTCCCAGTTCCCTCCCACTACATCCCAGTTCCCTCCCAGTACATACCAGTTCCCTCCCAGTACATCCCAGTACATCCTGGTACATCCCAGTTCCCACCCAGTACATCCTACTACATACCAGTTCCCTCCCAGTTCACTCCCAGTACATCCCAGTACTTCACAGTTCCCTCCCAGTACATCCCAGTACGCACCAGTTCCCCTCAGTACATAACACTTCCCTCCCAGTACATAACAGTACATCCCAGTGTCCTCACAGTACGTCCCAGTTCCCTCACAGTACATCCCAGTTCCCTACCAGTACGTCCCAGTTACCTCCCAGTTCACTCCCAGTACATAACAGTTACCTCCCAGTACATCCCAGTAGATCCTGGTACATCCCAAATCCCTGCCAGTTCCACCCGGTACAACCCAGTACAAGCCTGTACATCCTAGTTCCTCCACAGTACATCCCAGGGCATCCCCGCACATTGTAGTGCCTCCCAGTACATCCCAGTTCCCTCCCAGTACTGGGAGGGACCTGGGATGTACTGGGAGGGAACTGGGACGTACTGGGATGTAATGGGACGGAACTGGGATGTATTGGGAGGCACTGGGAAAGAAGTGGTAGTGAACCGGGAGGGAATTGGGATGTACGGGGATGAACTGGTAGGAAACTGGGATGTACTGGCATGGAACGGGGATGTATTGGGATGGACAGGAACGGAACTGGAATGTACGGCGATGTATTGGGATGTACTGGGAGCGAACTGGGATTTAGTGGGATATACTGGGAGGAAACTGGGATATACTGGGAGGAAACTGGGATATACTGGGAGGAAACTGGGAGGGAAGTGGGTGTCAACTGGGACATTCCAGTTTCCTCCCAGTACATCCCAGTTCCCTACCAGTGCAGCCCAGTACATCCCAGATCCCTCCCAGTCCCTCCCAGTACATCCCTGTTCCCTCACAGTACATCCCAGTTCCCTCCCAGTTCACACACAGTTCACTCCCAGTTCCATTCCAGTACATCCCAGTACATGCCAGTTGCCTCCCAGTTTCCTCTAAGTACATCCCAGTACTTTAAAGTTCCCTCCCAGTACATCCCAGTTCCCTCACAGTACATCCCAGTACTTCACAGTTCACTCCCACTACATCCCAGTACGTCCCAGTTCCCCCGTGGTACATAACACTTCCCTCCCAATACATCCAAGTTCCCTCCCAGTACATCCCAATCCCCTCCCAGTACATCCCAGTTCCCTGCCAGTACATCCCAGTACATCCCAGTTCCCTCCCAGTACATCCCAGTTCCCTCCCAGTACATACCAGTTCCCTCCCAGTACATCCCAGTACATCCTGGTACATCCCAGTTCCCACCCAGTACATCCTACTACATACCAGTTCCCTCCCAGTTCACTCCCAGTACATCCCAGTACTTCACAGTTCCATCCCAGTACATCCCAGTACGCACCAGTTCCCCTCAGTACATAACACTTCCCTCCCAGTACATAACAGTACATCCCAGTGTCCTCACAGTACGTCCCAGTTCCCTCCCAGTACATCCCAGTTCCCTACCAGTACGTCCCAGTTCCCTCCCAGTTCACTCCCAGTACATAACAGTTACCTCCCAGTACATCCCAGTAGATCCTGGTACATCCCAAATCCCTGCTAGTTCCACCCGGTACAACCCAGTACAAGCCTGTACATCCTAGTTCCTCCACAGTACATCCCAGGGCATCCCCGCACATTGTAGTGCCTCCCAGTACATCCCAGTTCCCTCCCAGTACTGGGAGGGACCTGGGATGTACTGGGAGGGACCTGGGATGTACTGGGATGTAATGGGACGGAACTGGGATGTAATGGGACGGAACTGGGAAAGAAGTGGTAGTGAACCGGGAGGGAATTGGGATGTACGGGGATGAACTGGTAGGGAACTGGGATGTACTGGCATGGAACGGGGATGTATTGGGATGTACAGGAACAGAACTGGAATGTACAGCGATGTATTGGCATGTACTGGCAGCGAGCTGGGATTTACTGGGATGTACTGGGAGGAAACTGGGATATACTGGGAGGAAACTGGGATATACTGGGAGGCATTGGGAGGGAAGTGGGTGTCAACTGGGACATTCCAATTTCCTCCCAGTACATCCCAGTTCCCTACCAGTGCAGCCCAGTACATCCCAGTTCCCTCCCAGTCTGTCCCAATCCCCTCCCAGTACATCCCAGTTCCCTGCCAGTATGTCCCAGTACATCCCAGTTCCCTCCCAGTACATACCAGTTCCCTCCCAGTACATCCCAGTTCCCTCCCAGTTCACTCCCACTACATCCCAGTACATCCCAGTTCCCTCCCAGTACATACCAGTTCCCTCCCAGTACATCCCAGTACATCCTGGTACATCCCAGTTCCCACCCAGTACATCCTACTACATACCAGTTCCCTCCCAGTTCCCTCCCAGTACATCCCAGTACTTCACAGTTCCCTCCCAGTACATCCCAGTACGTCCCAGTTCCCCTCAGTACATAACACTTCCCTCCCAGTACATACCAGTACATCCCAGTGTCCTCACAGTACGTCCCAGTTCCCTCCCAGTACATCCCAGTTCCCTACCAGTACATCCCATTTCCCTCCCTGTTCCTTCCCAGTACATAACAGTTACCTCCCAGTACATCCCAGTAGATCCTGGTACATCCCAAATCCCTGCCAGTTCCACCCGGTACAACCCAGTACAAGCCTGTACATCCTAGTTCCTCCACAGTACATCCCAGGGCATCCCCGCACATTGTAGTGCCTCCCAGTACATCCCAGTTCCCTCCCAGTACTGGGAGGGACCTGGGATGTACTGGGAGGGACCTGGGATGTACTGGGAGGGAACTGGGATGTACTGGGATGTAATGGGACGGAACTGGGATGTAATGGGACGGAACTGGGATGTATTGGGAGGCACTGGGAAAGAAGTGGTAGTGAACCGGGAGGGAATTGGGATGTACGGGGATGAACTGGTAGGGAACTGGGATGTACTGGCATGGAACGGGGATGTATTGGGATGTACAGGAACAGAACTGGAATGTACAGCGATGTATTGGCATGTACTGGCAGCGAGCTGGGATTTACTGGGATGTACTGGGAGGAAACTGGGATATACTGGGAGGAAACTGGGATATACTGGGAGGCATTGGGAGGGAAGTGGGTGTCAACTGGGACATTCCAGTTTCCTCCCAGTACATCCCAGTTCCCTACCAGTGCAGCCCAGTACATCCCAGTTCCCTCCCAGTCCGTCCCAATCCCCTCCCAGTACATCCCAGTTCCCTGCCAGTATGTCCCAGTACATCCCAGTTCCCTCCCAGTAAATCCCAGTTCCCTCCCAGTACATCCCAGTTCCCTCCCAGTACATCCTGGTACATCCCAGTTCCCACCCAGTACATCCTACTACATACCAGTTCCCTCCCAGTTCACTCCCAGTACATCCCAGTACTTCACAGTTCCCTCCCAGTACATCCCAGTACGTCCCAGTTCCCCTCAGTACATAACACTTCCCTCCCAGTACATAACAGTACATCCCAGTGTCCTCACAGTACGTCCCAGTTCCCTCACAGTATATCCCAGTTCCCTACCAGTACATCCCAGTTCCCTCCCTGTTCCTTCCCAGTACATAACAGTTACCTCCCAGTACATCCCAGTACATCCCAGTAGATCCTGGTACATCCCAAATCCCTGCCAGTTCCACCCGGTACAACCCAGTACAAGCCTGTACATCCTAGTTCCTCCACAGTACATCCCAGGGCATCCCCGCACATTGTAGTGCCTCCCAGTACATCCCAGATCCCTCCCAGTACATCCCAGATCCCTCCCAGTCTGTCCCAGTACGTCCCAGTACATCCCAGTTCCCTCACAGTACATCCCAGTTCCCTCACAGTTCACACACAGTTCACTCCCAGTTCCATTCCAGTACAGCCCAGTACATGCCACTTTCCTCCAAGTAAATCCCAGTACCCTCCCACTACATTCAAGTTCCCTCCCACTTCCCTCTAAGTACATCCCAGTACTTCACAGTTCACTCCCAGTACATCCCAGTTCCCCCTCGGTACATAACAATTCCCTCCCAGTACACCCCAGTACATCCCAGTTCCCTCCCAGTATGTCCCACTACATCCCAGTTCCCTCCCAGTCCATCCCAGTTCCCTCCCAGTAAATCCCAATTCCCAACACTTTCCACCCAGTACATCCCAGTTCCCTCCCAGTACATCCCAGTTCCCTCTAAGTACATCCCAGTACTTCACAGTTCCCTCCCAGTTCACTCCCAGTACACAACAGTTACCTCCCAGTACATCCCAGTACATCCTAGTAGATCCTAGGACATTTCAAATCCCTGCCAGTTCCACCCGGTACAACCGAGTACAAGCCTGTACATCCTAGTTCCTCCACGGTACATCCCTGTGCATCCCCGCACATTGTAGTGCCTTCCAGTACATCCCAGGTCCCTCCCAGTTCACTCCCAGTACACAACAGTTACCTCCCAGTACATCCCAGTACATCCCAGTAGATCCTGGTACATCCCAAATCCCTGCCAGTTCCACCCGGTACAACCCAGTACAAGCCTGTACATCCTAGTTCCTCCACAGTACATCCCAGGGCATCCCCGCACATTGTAGTGCCTCCCAGTACATCACAGCTCCCTCCCAGTACTGGGAGGGACCTGGGATGTACTGGGAGGGACCTGGGATGTACTGGGAGGGAACTGGGATGTACTGGGATGTAATGGGACGGAACTGGGATGTAATGGGACGGAACTGGGAAAGAAGTGGTAGTGAACCGGGAGGGAATTGGGATGTACGGGGATGAACTGGTAGGGAACTGGGATGTACTGGCATGGAATGGGGATGTATTGGGATGTACAGGAACGGAACTGGAATGTACTGCGATGTACTGGGATGTACTGGGAGCAAACTGGGATTTACTGGGATGTACTGGGAGGAAACTGGGATATACTGGGAGGCACTGGGAGGGAAGTGGGTGTCAACTGGGACATTCCAGTTTCCTCCCAGTACATCCCAGTTCCCTACCAGTGCAGCCCAGTACATCCCAGATCCCTCCCAGTACATCCCAGTTCCCTCCCAGTCCGTCCCAATCCCCTCCCAGTACATCCCAGTTCCCTGACAGTATGTCCCAGTACATCCCAGTTCCCTCCCAGTACATACCAGTTCCCTCCCAGTACATCCTGGTACATCCCAGTTCCCACCCAGTACATCCTACTACATACCAGTTCCCTCCCAGTTCACTCCCAGTACATCCCAGCACTTCACAGTTCCCTCCCAGTACATCCCAGTACGTCCCAGTTCCCCTCAGTACATAACACTTCCCTCCCAGTACATAACAGTACATCCCAGTGTCCTCACAGTACGTCCCAGTTCCCTCACAGTACTGGGAGGGACCTGGGATGTACTGGGAGGGAACTGGGATGTACTGGGATGTAATGGGACGGAACTGGGATGTATTGGGAGGCACTGGGAAAGAAGTGGTAGTGAACCGGGAGGGAATTGGGATGTACGGGGATGAACTGGTAGGAAACTGGGATGTACTGGCATGGAACGGGGATGTATTGGGATGTACAGGAACAGAACTGGAATGTACTGCGATGTACTGGGATGTACTGGGAGCGAACTGGGATTTACTGGGATGTACTGGGAGGAAACTGGGATATACTGGGAGGAAACTGGGATATACTGGGAGGCATTGGGAGGGAAGTGGGTGTCAACTGGGACATTCCAGTTTCCTCCCAGTACATCCCAGTTCCCTACCAGTGCAGCCCAGTACATCCCAGTTCCCTCCCAGTCCGTCCCAATCCCCTCCCAGTACATCCCAGTTCCCTGCCAGTATGTCCCAGTACATCCCAGTTCCCTCCCAGTACATACCAGTTCCCTCCCAGTACATCCCAGTACATCCTGGTACATCCCAGTTCCCACCCAGTACATCCTACTACATACCAGTTCCCTCCCAGTTCACTCCCAGTACATCCCAGTACTTCACAGTTCCCTCCCAGTACATCCCAGTACGTCCCAGTTCCCCTCAGTACATAACACTTCCCTCCCAGTACATACCAGTACATCCCAGTGTCCTCACAGTACGTCCCAGTTCCCTCACAGTACATCCCAGTTCCCTACCAGTACGTCCCAGTTCCGTCCCAGTTCACTCCCAGAACATAACAGTTACCTCCCAGTACATCCCAGTAGATCCTGGTACATCCCAAATCCCTGCCAGTTCCACCCGGTACAACCCAGTACAAGCCTGTACATCATAGTTCCTCCACGGTACATCCCAGGACATCCCCGCACATTGTAGTGCCTCCCAGTACATCCCAGTTCCCTCCCAGTACATACCAGTTCCCTCCCGGTACATCCCAGTTCCCACCCAGTACATCCTACTACATACCAGTTCCCTCCCAGTTCACTCCCAGTACATCCCAGTACTTCACAGTTCCCTCCCAGTACATCCCAGTACGTCCCAGTTCCCCTCAGTACATAACACTTCCCTCCCAGTACATACCAGTACATCCCAGTGTCCTCACGGTACGTCCCAGTTCCCTCCCAGTACATCCCAGTTCCCTACCAGTACATAACAGTTACCTCCCAGTACATCCCAGTAGATCCTGGTACATCCCAAATCCCTGCCAGTTCCACCCGGTACAACCCAGTACAAGCCTGTACATCCTAGTTCCTCCACGGTACATCCCAGGGCATCCCCGCACATTGTAGTGCCTCCCAGTACATCCCAGTTCCCTCCCAGTACTGGGAGGGACCTGGGATGTACTGGGAGGGAACTGGGATGTACTGGGATGTAATGGGACGGAACTGGGATGTAATGGGACGGAACTGGGATGTATTGGGAGGCACTGGGAAAGAAGTGGTAGTGAACCGGGAGGGAATTGGGATGTACGGGGATGAACTGGTAGGGAACTGGGATGTACTGGCATGGAACGGGGATGTATTGGGATGTACAGGAACAGAACTGGAATGTACAGCGATGTATTGGCATGTACTGGCAGCGAGCTGGGATTTACTGGGATGTACTGGGAGGAAACTGGGATATACTGGGAGGAAACTGGGATATACTGGGAGGCATTGGGAGGGAAGTGGGTGTCAACTGGGACATTCCAGTTTCCTCCCAGTACATCCCAGTTCCCTACCAGTGCAGCCCAGTACATCCCAGTTCCCTCCCAGTCCGTCCCAATCCCCTCCCAGTACATCCCAGTTCCCTGCCAGTATGTCCCAGTACATCCCAGTTCCCTCCCAGTACATACCAGTTCCCTCCCAGTACATCCCAGTTCCCTCCCAGTTCCCTCCCACTACATCCCAGTACATCCCAGTTCCCTCCCAGTACATACCAGTTCCCTCCCAGTACATCCCAGTTCCCTCCCGGTACATCCCAGTTCCCACCCAGTACATCCTACTACATACCAGTTCCCTCCCAGTTCACTCCCAGTACATCCCAGTACTTCACAGTTCCCTCCCAGTACATCCCAGTACGTCCCAGTTCCCCTCAGTACATGACACTTCCCTCCCAGTACATACTAGTACATCCCAGTGTCCTCACAGTACGTCCCAGTTCCCTCACAGTACATCCCAGTTCCCTACCAGTACATCCCAGTTCCCTCCCTGTTCCTTCCCAGTACATAACAGTTACCTCCCAGTACATCCCAGTAGATCCTGGTACATCCCAAATCCCTGCCAGTTCCACCCGGTACAACCCAGTACAAGCCTGTACATCCTAGTTCCTCCACAGTACATCCCAGGGCATCCCCGCACATTGTAGTGCCTCCCAGTACATCCCAGCTCCCTCCCAGTACTGGGAGGGAACTGGGATGTACTGGGAGGGACCTGGGATGTACTGGGAGGGAACTGGGATGTACTGGGATGTAATGGGACGGAACTGGGATGTAATGGGACGGAACTGGGAAAGAAGTGGTAGTGAACCGGGAGGGAATTGGGATGTACGGGGATGAACTGGTAGGGAACTGGGATGTACTGGCATGGAATGGGGATGTATTGGGATGGACAGGAACAGAACTGGAATGTACAGCGATGTATTGGCATGTACTGGCAGCGAGCTGGGATTTACTGGGATGTACTGGGAGGAAACTGGGATATACTGGGAGGAAACTGGGATATACTGGGAGGCATTGGGAGGGAAGTGGGTGTCAACTGGGACATTCCAGTTTCCTCCCAGTACATCCCAGTTCCCTACCAGTGCAGCCCAGTACATCCCAGTTCCCTCCCAGTCCGTCCCAATCCCCTCCCAGTACATCCCAGTTCCCTGCCAGTATGTCCCAGTACATCCCAGTTCCCTCCCAGTACATACCAGTTCCCTCCCAGTACATCCCAGTTCCCTCCCAGTTCCCTCCCACTACATCCCAGTACATCCCAGTTCCCTCCCAGTACATACCAGTTCCCTCCCAGTACATCCCAGTTCCCTCCCGGTACATCCCAGTTCCCACCCAGTACATCCTACTACATACCAGTTCCCTCCCAGTTCACTCCCAGTACATCCCAGTACTTCACAGTTCCCTCCCAGTACATCCCAGTACGTCCAAGTTCCCCTCAGTACATAACACTTCTCTCCCAGTACATACCAGTACATCCCAGTGTCCTCACAGTACGTCCCAGTTCCCACCCAGTACATCCTACTACATACCAGTTCCCTCCCAGTTCACTCCCAGTACATCCCAGTACTTCACAGTTCCCTCCCAGTACATCCCAGTACGTCCCAGTTCCCCTCAGTACATAACACTTCCCTCCCAGTACATACCAGTACATCCCAGTGTCCTCACAGTAAGTCCCAGTTCCCTCCCAGTACATCCCAGTTCCCTACCAGTACATCCCAGTTCCCTCCCTGTTCCTTCCCAGTACATAACAGTTACCTCCCAGTACATCCCAGTAGATCCTGGTACATCCCAAATCCCTGCCAGTTCCACCCGGTACAACCCAGTACAAGCCTGTACATCCTAGTTCCTCCACAGTACATCCCAGGGCATCCCCGCACATTGTAGTGCCTCCCAGTACATCCCAGTTCCCTCCCAGTACTGGGAGGGACCTGGGATGTACTGGGAGGGACCTGGGATGTACTGGGAGGGAACTGGGATGTGCTGGGATGTAATGGGACGGAACTGGGATGTAATGGGACGCAACTGGGAAAGAAGTGGTAGTGAACCGGGAGGGAATTGGGATGTACGGGGATGAACTGGTAGGGAACTGGGATGTACTGGCATGGAACGGGGATGTATTGGGATGTACAGGAACGGAACTGGAAAGTACTGCGATGTACTGGGATGTACTGGGAGCGAACTGGGATTTACTGGGATGTACTGGGAGGAAACTGGGATATACTGGGAGGAAACTGGGATATACTGGGAGGCATTGGGAGGGAAGTGGGTGTCAACTGGGACATTCCAGTTTCCTCCCAGTACATCCCAGTTCCCTACCAGTGCAGCCCAGTACATCCCAGTTCCCTCCCAGTCCGTCCCAATCCCCTCCCAGTACATCCCAGTTCCCTGCCAGTATGTCCCAGTACATCCCAGTTCCCTCCCAGTACATACCAGTTCCCTCCCAGTACATCCCAGTTCCCTCCCAGTTCCCTCCCACTACATCCCAGTACATCCCAGTTCCCTCCCAGTACATACCAGTTCCCTCCCAGTACATACCAGTACATCCTGGTACATCCCAGTTCCCACCCAGTACATCCTACTACATACCAGTTCCCTCCCAGTTCACTCCCAGTACATCCCAGTACTTCACAGTTCCCTCCCAGTACATCCCAGTACGTCCCAGTTCCCCTCAGTACATAACACTTCCCTCCCAGTACATACCAGTACCTCCCAGTGTCCTCACAGTACGTCCCAGTTCCCTCCCAATACATCCCAGTTCCCTACCAGTACATAACAGATACCTCCCAGAACATCCCAGTAGATCCTGGTACATCCCAAATCCCTGCCAGTTCCACCCGGTACAACCCAGTACAAGCCTGTACATCCTAGTTCCTCCACAGTACATCCCAGGGCATCCCCGCACATTGTAGTGCCTCCCAGTACATCCCAGTTCCCTCCCAGTACTGGGAGGGACCTGGGATGTACTGGGAGGGACCTGGGATGTACTGGGAGGGAACTGGGATGTGCTGGGATGTAATGGGACGGAACTGGGATGTAATGGGACGCAACTGGGAAAGAAGTGGTAGTGAACCGGGAGGGAATTGGGATGTACGGGGATGAACTGGTAGGGAACTGGGATGTACTGGCATGGAACGGGGATGTATTGGGATGTACAGGAACGGAACTGGAATGTACTGCGATGTACTGGGATGTACTGGGAGCGAACTGGGATTTACTGGGATGTACTGGGAGGAAACTGGGATATACTGGGAGGAAACTGGGATATACTGGGAGGCATTGGGAGGGAAGTGGGTGTCAACTGGGACATTCCAGTTTCCTCCCAGTACATCCCAGTTCCCTACCAGTGCAGCCCAGTACATCCCAGTTCCCTCCCAGTCCGTCCCAATCCCCTCCCAGTACATCCCAGTTCCCTGCCAGTATGTCCCAGTACATCCCAGTTCCCTCCCAGTACATACCAGTTCCCTCCCAGTACATCCCAGTTCCCTCCCAGTTCCCTCCCACTACATCCCAGTACATCCCAGTTCCCTCCCAGTACATACCAGTTCCCTCCCAGTACATCCCAGTACATCCTGGTACATCCCAGTTCCCACCCAGTACATCCTACTACATACCAGTTCCCTCCCAGTTCACTCCCAGTACATCCCAGTACTTCACAGTTCCCTCCCAGTACATCCCAGTACGTCCCAGTTCCCCTCAGTACATAACACTTCCCTCCCAGTACATACCAGTACATCCCAGTGTCCTCACAGTACGTCCCAGTTCCCTCCCAATACATCCCAGTTCCCTACCAGTACATAACAGATACCTCCCAGAACATCCCAGTAGATCCTGGTACATCCCAAATCCCTGCCAGTTCCACCCGGTACAACCCAGTACAAGCCTGTACATCCTAGTTCCTCCACAGTACATCCCAGGGCATCCCCGCACATTGTAGTGCCTCCCAGTACATCCCAGTTCCCTCCCAGTACTGGGAGGGACCTGGGATGTACTGGGAGGGACCTGGGATGTACTGGGAGGGAACTGGGATGTACTGGGATGTAATGGGACGGAACTGGGATGTAATGGGACGGAACTGGGATGTATTGGGAGGCACTGGGAAAGAAGTGGTAGTGAACCGGGAGGGAATTGGGATGTACGGGGATGAACTGGTAGGAAACTGGGATGTACTGGCATGGAACGGGGATGTATTGGGATGTACAGGAACAGAACTGGAATGTACAGCGATGTATTGGCATGTACTGGCAGCGAGCTGGGATTTACTGGGATGTACTGGGAGGAAACTGGGATATACTGGGAGGAAACTGGGATATACTGGGAGGCATTGGGAGGGAAGTGGGTGTCAACTGGGACATTCCAGTTTCCTCCCAGTACATCCCAGTTCCCTACCAGTGCAGCCCAGTACATCCCAGTTCCCTCCCAGTCCGTCCCAATCCCCTCCCAGTACATCCCAGTTCCCTGCCAGTATGTCCCAGTACATCCCAGTTCCCTCCCAGTACATCCCAGTTCCCTCCCAGTACATCCCAGTTCCCTCCCAGTTCCCTCCCACTACATCCCAGTACATCCCAGTTCCCTCCCAGTACATACCAGTTCCCTCCCAGTACATCCCAGTACATCCTGGTACATCCCAGTTCCCACCCAGTACATCCTACTACATACCAGTTCCCTCCCAGTTCACTCCCAGTACATCCCAGTACTTCACAGTTCCCTCCCAGTACATCCCAGTTCCCCTCAGTACATAACACTTCCCTCCCAGTACATACTAGTACATCCCAGTGTCCTCACAGTACGTCCCAGTTCCCTCACAGTACATCCCAGTTCCCTCCCTGTTCCTTCCCAGTACATAACAGTTACCTCCCAGTACATCCCAGTAGATCCTGGTACATCCCAAATCCCTGCCAGTTCCACCCGGTACAACCCAGTACAAGCCTGTACATCCTAGTTCCTCCACAGTACATCCCAGGGCATCCCCGCACATTGTATTGCCTCCGAGTACATCCCAGCTCCCTCCCAGTACTGGGAGGGACCTGGGATGTACTGGGAGGGACCTGGGATGTACTGGGAGGGAACTGGGATGTACTGCGATGTAATGGGACGGAACTGGGATGTAATGGGACGGAACTGGGAAAGAAGTGGTAGTGAACCGGGAGGGAATTGGGATGTACGGGGATGAACTGGTAGGGAACTGGGATGTACTGGCATGGAATGGGGATGTATTGGGATGTACAGGAACGGAACTGGAATGTACTGCGATGTACTGGGATGTACTGGGAGCAAACTGGGATTTACTGGGATGTACTGGGAGGAAACTGGGATATACTGGGAGGAAACTGGGAGGGAAGTGGGTGTCAACTGGGACATTCCAGTTTCCTCCCAGTACATCCCAGTTCCCTACCAGTGCAGCCCAGTACATCCCAGATCCCTCCCAGTACATCCCAGTTCCCTCCCAGTCCGTCCCAGTACATCCCAGTACATCCAAGTTCCCTCCCAGTACATCCCAGTTCCCTCCCAGTAAATCCCATTTCCCAACACTTTCCACCCAGTACATCCCAGTTCCCTCCCAGTACATCCCAGTTCCCTCTAAGTACATCCCAGTACTTCACAGTTCCCTCCCAGTTCACTCCCAGTACACAACAGTTACCTCCCAGTACATCCCAGTACATCCTAGTAGATAATAGGACATTTCAAATCCCTGCCAGTTCCACCCGGTACAACCCAGTACAAGCCTGTACATCCTAGTTCCTCCACGGTACATCCCTGTGCATCCCCGCACATTGTAGTGCCTTCCAGTACATCCCAGGTCCCTCCCAGTTCACTCCCAGTACACAACAGTTACCTCCCAGTACATCCCAGTACATCCCAGTAGATCCTGGTACATCCCAAATCCCTGCCAGTTCCACCCGGTACAACCCAGTACAAGCCTGTACATCCTAGTTCCTCCACGGTACATCCCAGGGCATCCCCGCACATTGTAGTGCCTCCCAGTACATCCCAGTTCCCTCCCAGTACTGGGAGGGACCTGGGATGTACTGGGAGGGAACTGGGATGTACTGGGATGTAATGGGACGGAACTGGGATGTAATGGTACGGAACAGGGATGTATTGGGAGGCACCGGGAAAGAAGTGGTAGTGAACCGGGAGGGAATTGGGATGTACGGGGATGAACTGGTAGGAAACTGGGATGTACTGGCATGGAACGGGGATGTATTGGGATGTACAGGAACAGAACTGGAATGTACAGCGATGTATTGGCATGTACTGGCAGCGAGCTGGGATTTACTGGGATGTACTGGGAGGAAACTGGGATATACTGGGAGGAAACTGGGATATACTGGGAGGCATTGGGAGGGAAGTGGGTGTCAACTGGGACATTCCAGTTTCCTCCCAGTACATCCCAGTTCCCTACCAGTGCAGCCCAGTACATCCCAGTTCCCTCCCAGTCCGTCCCAATCCCCTCCCAGTACATCCCAGTTCCCTGCCAGTATGTCCCAGTACATCCCAGTTCCCTCCCAGTACATACCAGTTCCCTCCCAGTACATCCCAGTTCCCTCCCAGTTCCCTCCCACTACATCCCAGTTCCCTCCCAGTACATACCAGTTCCCTCCCAGTACATCCCAGTACATCCTGGTACATCCCAGTTCCCACCCAGTACATCCTACTACATACCAGTTCCCTCCCAGTTCACTCCCAGTACATCCCAGTACTTCACAGTTCCCTCCCAGTACATACCAGTACATCCCAGTGTCCTCACGGTACGTCCCAGTTCCCTCCCAGTACATCCCAGTTCCCTCCCAGTTCACTCCCAGTACATAACACTTCCCTCCCAGTACATCCCAGTAGATCCTGGTACATCCCAAATCCCTGCCAGTTCCACCCGGTACAACCCAGTACAAGCCTGTACATCCTAGTTCCTCCACAGTACATCCCAGGGCATCCCCGCACATTGTAGTGCCTCCCAGTACATCCCAGTTCCCTCCCAGTACTGGGAGGGACCTGGGATGTACTGGGAGGGAACTGGGACGTACTGGGAGGGAACTGGGATGTACTGGGAGGAAACCGGGACGTACTGGGAGGGAACTGGGATGTACTGGGAAAGAAGTGGTAGTGAACCGGGAGGGAATTGGGATGTACGGGGATGAACTGGTAGGGAACTGGGATGTACTGGCATGGAACGGGGATGTATTGGGATGTACAGGAACAGAACTGGAATGTACAGCGATGTATTGGCATGTACTGGCAGCGAGCTGGGATTTACTGGGATGTACTGGGAGGAAACTGGGATATACTGGGAGGAAACTGGGATATACTGGGAGGCATTGGGAGGGAAGTGGGTGTCAACTGGGACATTCCAGTTTCCTCCCAGTACATCCCAGTTCCCTACCAGTGCAGCCCAGTACATCCCAGTTCCCTCCCAGTCCGTCCCAATCCCCTCCCAGTACATCCCAGTTCCCTGCCAGTATGTCCCAGTACATCCCAGTTCCCTCCCAGTACATACCAGTTCCCTCCCAGTACATCCCAGTTCCCTCCCAGTTCCCTCCCACTACATCCCAGTACATCCCAGTTCCCTCCCAGTACATACCAGTTCCCTCCCAGTACATCCCAGTTCCCTCCCGGTACATCCCAGTTCCCACCCAGTACATCCTACTACATACCAGTTCCCTCCCAGTTCACTCCCAGTACATCCCAGTACTTCACAGTTCCCTCCCAGTACATCCCAGTACGTCCCAGTTCCCCTCAGTACATAACACTTCCCTCCCAGTACATACCAGTACATCCCAGTGTCCTCACAGTACGTCCCAGTTCCCTCACAGTACATCCCAGTTCCCTACCAGTACATCCCAGTTCCCTCCCTGTTCCTTCCCAGTACATAACAGTTACCTCCCAGTACATCCCAGTAGATCCTGGTACATCCCAAATCCCTGCCAGTTCCACCCGGTACAACCCAGTACAAGCCTGTACATCCTAGTTCCTCCACAGTACATCCCAGGGCATCCCCGCACATTGTAGTGCCTCCCAGTACATCCCAGCTCCCTCCCAGTACTGGGAGGGAACTGGGATGTACTGGGAGGGACCTGGGATGTACTGGGAGGGAACTGGGATGTACTGGGATGTAATGGGACGGAACTGGGATGTAATGGGACGGAACTGGGAAAGAAGTGGTAGTGAACCGGGAGGGAATTGGGATGTACGGGGATGAACTGGTAGGGAACTGGGATGTACTGGCATGGAATGGGGATGTATTGGGATGGACAGGAACAGAACTGGAATGTACAGCGATGTATTGGCATGTACTGGCAGCGAGCTGGGATTTACTGGGATGTACTGGGAGGAAACTGGGATATACTGGGAGGAAACTGGGATATACTGGGAGGCATTGGGAGGGAAATGGGTGTCAACTGGGACATTCCAGTTTCCTCCCAGTACATCCCAGTTCCCTACCAGTGCAGCCCAGTACATCCCAGTTCCCTCCCAGTCCGTCCCAATCCCCTCCCAGTACATCCCAGTTCCCTGCCAGTATGTCCCAGTACATCCCAGTTCCCTCCCAGTACATACCAGTTCCCTCCCAGTACATCCCAGTTCCCTCCCAGTTCCCTCCCACTACATCCCAGTACATCCCAGTTCCCTCCCAGTACATACCAGTTCCCTCCCAGTACATCCCAGTTCCCTCCCGGTACATCCCAGTTCCCACCCAGTACATCCTACTACATACCAGTTCCCTCCCAGTTCACTCCCAGTACATCCCAGTACTTCACAGTTCCCTCCCAGTACATCCCAGTACGTCCAAGTTCCCCTCAGTACATAACACTTCTCTCCCAGTACATACCAGTACATCCCAGTGTCCTCACAGTAAGTCCCAGTTCCCTCCCAGTACATCCCAGTTCCCTACCAGTACATCCCAGTTCCCTCCCTGTTCCTTCCCAGTACATAACAGTTACCTCCCAGTACATCCCAGTAGATCCTGGTACATCCCAAATCCCTGCCAGTTCCACCCGGTACAACCCAGTACAAGCCTGTACATCCTAGTTCCTCCACAGTACATCCCAGGGCATCCCCGCACATTGTAGTGCCTCCCAGTACATCCCAGTTCCCTCCCAGTACTGGGAGGGACCTGGGATGTACTGGGAGGGACCTGGGATGTACTGGGAGGGAACTGGGATGTGCTGGGATGTAATGGGACGGAACTGGGATGTAATGGGACGCAACTGGGAAAGAAGTGGTAGTGAACCGGGAGGGAATTGGGATGTACGGGGATGAACTGGTAGGGAACTGGGATGTACTGGCATGGAACGGGGATGTATTGGGATGTACAGGAACGGAACTGGAATGTACTGCGATGTACTGGGATGTACTGGGAGCGAACTGGGATTTACTGGGATGTACTGGGAGGAAACTGGGATATACTGGGAGGAAACTGGGATATACTGGGAGGCATTGGGAGGGAAGTGGGTGTCAACTGGGACATTCCAGTTTCCTCCCAGTACATCCCAGTTCCCTACCAGTGCAGCCCAGTACATCCCAGTTCCCTCCCAGTCCGTCCCAATCCCCTCCCAGTACATCCCAGTTCCCTGCCAGTATGTCCCAGTACATCCCAGTTCCCTCCCAGTACATACCAGTTCCCTCCCAGTACATCCCAGTTCCCTCCCAGTTCCCTCCCACGACATCCCAGTTCATCCCAGTTCCCTCCCAGTACATACCAGTTCCCTCCCAGTACATCCCAGTACATCCTGGTACATCCCAGTTCCCACCCAGTATATCCTACTACATACCAGTTCCCTCCCAGTTCACTCCCAGTACATCCCAGTACTTCACAGTTCCCTCCCAGTACATCCCAGTACGTCCCAGTTCCCCTCAGTACATAACACTTCCCTCCCAGTACATACCAGTACATCCCAGTGTCCTCACAGTACGTCCCAGTTCCCTCCCAATACATCCCAGTTCCCTACCAGTACATAACAGATACCTCCCAGAACATCCCAGTAGATCCTGGTACATCCCAAATCCCTGCCAGTTCCACCCGGTACAACCCAGTACAAGCCTGTACATCCTAGTTCCTCCACAGTACATCCCAGGGCATCCCCGCACATTGTAGTGCCTCCCAGTACATCCCAGTTCCCTCCCAGTACTGGGAGGGACCTGGGATGTACTGGGAGGGACCTGGGATGTACTGGGAGGGAACTGGGATGTACTGGGATGTAATGGGACGGAACTGGGATGTAATGGGACGGAACTGGGATGTATTGGGAGGCACTGGGAAAGAAGTGGTAGTGAACCGGGAGGGAATTGGGATGTACGGGGATGAACTGGTAGGAAACTGGGATGTACTGGCATGGAACGGGGATGTATTGGGATGTACAGGAACAGAACTGGAATGTACAGCGATGTATTGGCATGTACTGGCAGCGAGCTGGGATTTACTGGGATGTACTGGGAGGAAACTGGGATATACTGGGAGGAAACTGGGATATACTGGGAGGCATTGGGAGGGAAGTGGGTGTCAACTGGGACATTCCAGTTTCCTCCCAGTACATCCCAGTTCCCTACCAGTGCAGCCCAGTACATCCCAGTTCCCTCCCAGTCCGTCCCAATCCCCTCCCAGTACATCCCAGTTCCCTGCCAGTATGTCCCAGTACATCCCAGTTCCCTCCCAGTACATCCCAGTTCCCTCCCAGTACATCCCAGTACATCCCAGTTCCCACCCAGTACATCCTACTACATCCCAGGTCCCTCCCAGTTCACTCCCAGTACATAACAGTTACCTCCCAGTACATCCCAGTACATCCCAGTAGATCCTGGTACATCCCAAATCCCTGCCAGTTCCACCCGGTACAACCCAGTACAAGCCTGTACATCCTAGTTCCTCCACAGTACATCCCAGGGCATCCCCGCACATTGTAGTGCCTCCCAGTACATCCCAGATCCCTCCCAGTACATCCCAGATCCCTCCCAGTCTGTCCCAGTACGTCCCAGTACATCCCAGTTCCCTCACAGTACATCCCAGTTCCCTCACAGTTCACACACAGTTCACTCCCAGTTCCATTCCAGTACAGCCCAGTACATGCCACTTTCCTCCAAGTAAATCCCAGTACCCTCCCACTACATTCAAGTTCCCTCCCACTTCCCTCTAAGTACATCCCAGTACTTCACAGTTCACTCCCAGTACATCCCAGTTCCCCCTCAGTACATAACAATTCCCTCCCAGTACACCCCAGTACATCCCAGTTCCCTCCCAGTATGTCCCACTACATCCCAGTTCCCTCCCAGTCCATCCCAGTTCCCTCCCAGTAAATCCCAATTCCCAACACTTTCCACCCAGTACATCCCAGTTCCCTCCCAGTACATCCCAGTTCCCTCTAAGTACATCCCAGTACTTCACAGTTCCCTCCCAGTTCACTCCCAGTACACAACAGTTACCTCCCAGTACATCCCAGTACATCCCAGTAGATCCTGGCACATCCCAAATCCCTGCCAGTTCCACCCGGTACAACCCAGTACAAGCCTGTACATCATAGTTCCTCCACGGTACATCCCAGGACATCCCCGCACATTGTAGTGCCTCCCAGTACATCCCAGTTCCCTCCCAGTACTGGGAGGGACCTGGGATGTACTGGGAGGGACCTGGGATGTACTGGGAGGGAACTGGGATGTACTGGGAGGCATTGGGAGGGAAGTGGGTGTCAACTGGGACATTCCAGTTTCCTCCCAGTACATCCCAGTTCCCTACCAGTGCAGCCCAGTACATCCCAGTTCCCTCCCAGTCCGTCCCAATCCCCTCCCAGTACATCCCAGTTCCCTGCCAGTATGTCCCAGTACATCCCAGTTCCCTCCCAGTACATACCAGTTCCCTCCCAGTACATCCCAGTTCCCTCCCAGTTCCCTCCCACTACATCCCAGTACATCCCAGTTCCCTCCCAGTACATACCAGTTCCCTCCCAGTACATCCCAGTACATCCTGGTACATCCCAGTTCCCACCCAGTACATCCTACTACATACCAGTTCCCTCCCAGTTCACTCCCAGTACATCCCAGTACTTCACAGTTCCCTCCCAGTACATCCCAGTACGTCCCAGTTCCCCTCAGTACATAACACTTCCCTCCCAGTACATACCAGTACATCCCAGTGTCCTCACACTACGTCCCAGTTCCCTCCCAGTACATCCCAGTTCCCTACCAGTACATCCCAGTTACCTCCCTGTTCCTTCCCAGTACATAACAGTTACCTCCCAGTACATCCCAGTAGATCCTGGTACATCCCAAATCCCTGCCAGTTCCACCCGGTACAACCCAGTACAAGCCTGTACATCCTAGTTCCTCCACAGTACATCCCAGGGCATCCCCGCACATTGTAGTGCCTCCCAGTACATCCCAGTTCCCTCCCAGTACTGGGAGGGACCTGGGATGTACTGGGAGGAACTGGGATGTACTGGGAGGGACCTGGGATGTACTGGGATGTAATGGGACGGAACTGGGATGTAATGGGACGGAACTGGGAAAGAAGTGGTAGTGAACCGGGAGGGAATTGGGATGTACGGGGATGAACTAGTAGGGAACTGGGATGTACTGGCATGGAACGGGGATGTATTGGGATGTACAGGAACAGAACTGGAATGTACAGCGATGTATTGGCATGTACTGGCAGCGAGCTGGGATTTACTGGGATGTACTGGGAGGAAACTGGGATATACTGGGAGGAAACTGGGATATACTGGGAGGCATTGGGAGGGAAGTGGGTGTCAACTGGGACATTCCAGTTTCCTCCCAGTACATCCCAGTTCCCTACCAGTGCAGCCCAGTACATCCCAGTTCCCTCCCAGTCCGTCCCAATCCCCTCCCAGTACATCCCAGTTCCCTGCCAGTATGTCCCAGTACATCCCAGTTCCCTCCCAGTACATACCAGTTCCATCCCAGTACATCCCAGTTCCCTCCCAGTTCCCTCCCACTACATCCCAGTACATCCCAGTTCCCTCCCAGTACATACCAGTTCCCTCCCAGTACATCCCAGTACATCCTGGTACATCCCAGTTCCCACCCACTACATCCTACTACATACCAGTTCCCTCCCAGTTCCCTCCCAGTACATCCCAGTACGTCCCAGTTCCCCTCAGTACATAACACTTCCCTCCCAGTACATACCAGTACATCCCAGTGTCCTCACGGTACGTCCCAGTTCCCTCCCAGTACATCCCAGTTCCCTCCCAGTTCACTCCCAGTACATAACACTTCCCTCCCAGTACATCCCAGTAGATCCTGGTACATCCCAAATCCCTGCCAGTTCCACCCGGTACAACCCAGTACAAGCCTGTACATCCTAGTTCCTCCACAATACATCCCAGGGCATCCCCGCACATTGTAGTGCCTCCCACTACATCCCAGTTCCCTCCCAGTACTGGGAGGGACCTGGGATGCACTGGGAGGGAACTGGGATGTACTGGGAGGGAACTGGGATGTACTGGGATGTAATGGGACGGAACTGGGATGTATTGGGAGGCACTGGGAAAGAAGTGGTAGTGAACCGGGAGGGAACTGGGATGTACGGGGATGAACTGGTAGGAAACTGGGATGTACTGGCATGGAACGGGGATGTACTGGGATGTACAGGAACAGAACTGGAATGTACAGCGATGTATTGGCATGTACTGGCAGCGAGCTGGGATTTACTGGGATGTACTGGGAGGAAACTGGGATATACTGGGAGGAAACTGGGATATACTGGGAGGCATTGGGAGGGAAGTGGGTGTCAACTGGGACATTCCAGTTTCCTCCCAGTACATCCCAGTTCCCTACCAGTGCAGCCCAGTACATCCCAGTTCCCTCCCAGTCCGTCCCAATCCCCTCCCAGTACATCCCAGTTCCCTCCCAGTACATACTAGTTCCCTCCCAGTACATCCCAGTTCCCTCCCAGTTCCCTCCCACTACATCCCAGTACATCCCAGTTCCCTCCCAGTACATACCAGTTCCCTCCCAGTACATCCCAGTTCCCACCCAGTACATCCTACTACATCCCAGTTCCCTCCCAGTTCACTCCCAGTACATCCCAGTACTTCACAGTTCCCTCCCAGTACATCCCAGTACGTCCCAGTTCCCCTCAGTACATAACACTTCCCTCCCAGTACATAACAGTACATCCCAGTGTCCTCACAGTACGTCCCAGTTCCCTCACAGTACATCCCAGTTTCCTCCCAGTACATCCCAGTTCCCTCCCTGTTCACTCCCAGTACATAACAGTTACCTCCCAGTACATCCCAGTACATCCCAGTAGATCCTGGTACATCCCAAATCCCTGCCAGTTCCACCCGGTACAACCCAGTACAAGCCTGTACATCCTAGTTCCTCCACAGTACATCCCAGGGCATCCCCGCACATTGTAGTGCCTCCCAGTACATCCCAGATCCCTCCCAGTACATCCCAGATCCCTCCCAGTCTGTCCCAGTACGTCCCAGTACATCCCAGTTCCCTCACAGTACATCCCAGTTCCCTCACAGTTCACACACAGTTCACTCCCAGTTCCATTCCAGTACATCCCAGTACATGCCACTTTCCTCCAAGTAAATCCC
The DNA here is from genome assembly GCF_949628215.1 of Phalacrocorax aristotelis. NCBI lineage: Eukaryota > Metazoa > Chordata > Aves > Suliformes > Phalacrocoracidae > Phalacrocorax > Phalacrocorax aristotelis. The sequence goes on along the minus strand of NW_027441401.1, from coordinate 46,305 downwards.
AGTTCCCTCCCACTACATCCAAGTTCCCTCCCACTTCCCTCTAAGTACATCTCAGTACTTCACAGTTCACTCCCAGTACATCCCAGTTCCCTCCCAGTACATCCCAGTTCCCTCTAAGTACATCCCAGTACTTCACAGTTCCCTCCCAGTTCACTCCCAGTACACAACAGTTACCTCCCAGTACATCCCAGTACATCCTAGTAGATACTAGGACATCCCAAATCCCTGCCAGTTCCACCTGGTACAACCGAGTACAAGCCTGTACATCCTAGTTCCTCCACAGTACATCCCAGGGCATCCCCGCACATTGTAGTGCCTTCCAGTACATCCCAGGTCCCTCCCAGTTCACTCCCAGTACACAACAGTTACGTCCCAGTACATCCCAGTACATCCCAGTAGATCCTGGTACATCCCAAATCCCTGCCAGCTCCACCCGGTACAACCCAGTACAAGCCTGTACATCCTAGTTCCTCCACAGTACATCCCAGGACATCCCCGCACATTGTAGTGCCTCCCAGTACATCCCAGCTCCCTCGCAGTACTGGGAGGGAACTGGGATGTACTGGGAGGGAACTGGGATGTACTGGGATGTAATGGGACGGAACTGGGATGTACGGCGATGTATTGGCATGTACTGGCAGCGAGCTGGATTTACTGGGATGTACTGGGAGGAAACTGGGATATACTGGGAGGAAACTGGGAGGGAAGTGGGTGTCAACTGGGACATTCCAGTTTCCTCCCAGTACATCCCAGTTCCCTACCAGTGCAGCCCAGTACATCCCAGATCCCTCCCAGTCCCTCCCAGTACATCCCAGTTCCCTCCCAGTTCACACACAGTTCACTCCCAGTTCCATTCCAGTACATCCCAGTACATGCCAGTTGCCTCCCAGTTCCCTCTAAGTACATCCCAGTACTTCACAGTTCACTCCCACTACATCCCAGTACGTCCCAGTTCCCCCTTGGTACATAACACTTCCCTCCCAATACATCCAAGTTCCCTCCCAGTACATCCCAATCCCCTCCCAGTACATCCCAGTACATCCCAGTTCCCTCCCACTACATCCCAGTTCCCTCCCAGTACATACCAGTTCCCTCCCAGTACATCCCAGTTCCCTCCCAGTTCCCTCCCACTACATCCCAGTTCCCTCCCAGTACATCCTGGTACATCCCAGTTCCCACCCAGTACATCCTACTACATACCAGTTCCCTCCCAGCACATCCCCGTACTTCACAGTTCCATCCCAGTACATCCCAGTACGCACCAGTTCCCCTCTGTACATAACACTTCCCTCCCAGTACATAACAGTACATCCCAGTGTCCTCACAGTACGTCCCAGTTCCCTCCCAGTACATCCCAGTTCCCTACCAGTACGTCCCAGTTCCCTCCCAGTTCACTCCCAGTACATAACAGTTACCTCCCAGTACATAACAGTTACCTCCCAGTACATCCCAGTACATCCCAGTAGATCCTGGTACATCCCAAATCCCTGCCAGTTCCACCCGGTACAACCCAGTACAAGCCTGTACATCCTAGTTCCTCCACAGTACATCCCAGGGCATCCCCGCACATTGTAGTGCCTCCCAGTACATCCCAGCTCCCTCCCAGTACTGGGAGGGACCTGGGATGTACTGGGATGTAATGGGACGGAACTGGGATGTATTTGGAGGCAATGGGAAAGAAGTGGTAGCGAACCGGGAGGGAATTGGGATGTACGGGGATGAACTGGTAGGAAACTGGGATGTACTGGCATGGAACGGGGATGTATTGGGATGTACAGGAACGGAACTGGAATGTACTGCGATGTACTGGGAGCAAACTGGGATTTACTGGGATGTACTGGGAGGAAACTGGGATATACTGGGAGGAAACTGGGAGGAAAGTGGGTGTCAACTGGGACATTCCAGTTTCCTCCCAGTACATCCCAGTTCCCTACCAGTGCATCCCAGTCCGTCCCAGTTCCCTCCCAGTCCGTCCCAATACATCCCAGTTCCCTCCCAGTACATCCTACTACATACCAGTTCCCTCCCAGTTCACTCCCAGTACACAACAGTTCCCTCCCAGTACGTCCCAGTTCCCTCCCAGTACGTCCCAGTTCCCTCCCAGTACGTCCCAGTTCCCTCCCAGTTCCGTCCCTGTTTCCGACCAGTGCGTCCTAGTTCCCTCTTATTCCATTCCAGTTCCCTCCAGTACATCTCAGTTCTCTCCCATTTCCCTCCAAGTACATCCCAGTTCCCTCCCAGTTCACTCCCAGTACACAACAGTTACCTCCCAGTACATCCCAGTACATCCCAGTAGATCCTAGGACATTTCAAATCCCTGCTAGTTCCACCCGGTACAACCCAGTACAAGCCTGTACATCCTAGTTCCTCCACAGTACATCCCAGGGCATCCCCGCACATTGTAGTGCCTCCCAGTACATCCCAGTTCCCTCCCAGTACTGGGAGGGACCTGGGATGTACTGGAAGGGAACTGGGATGTACTGGGAGGGAACTGGGATGTGCTGGGATGTAATGGGACGGAACTGGGATGTATTTGGAGGCAATGGGAAAGAAGTGGTAGCGAAGCGGGAGGGAATTGGGATGTACGGGGATGAACTGGTAGGAAACTGGGATGTACTGGCATGGAACGGGGATGTATTGGGATGTACAGGAACGGAACTGGAATGTACTGCGATGTACTGGGAGCAAACTGGGATTTACTGGGATGTACTGGGAGGAAACTGGGATATACTGGGAGGAAACTGGGAGGAAAGTGGGTGTCAACTGGGACATTCCAGTTTCCTCCCAGTACATCCCAGTTCCCTACCAGTGCATCCCAGTCCGTCCCAGTTCCCTCCCAGTCCGTCCCAATACATCCCAGTTCCCTCCCAGTACATCCTACTACATACCAGTTCCCTCCCAGTACACAACAGTTCCCTCCCAGTACGTCCCAGTTCCCTCCCAGTACGTCCCAGTTCCCTCCCAGTACGTCCCAGTTCCCTCCCAGTACGTCCCAGTTCCCTCCCAGTTCCGTCCCTGTTTCCGACCAGTGCGTCCTAGTTCCCTCTTATTCCATTCCAGTTCCCTCCAGTACATCTCAGTTCTCTCCCATTTCCCTCCAAGTACATCCCAGTTCCCTCCCAGTTCACTCCCAGTACACAACAGTTACCTCCCAGTACATCCCAGTACATCCCAGTAGATCCTAGGACATTTCAAATCCCTGCTAGTTCCACCCGGTACAACCCAGTACAAGCCTGTACATCCTAGTTCCTCCACAGTACATCCCAGGGCATCCCCGCACATTGTAGTGCCTCCCAGTACATCCCAGTTCCCTCCCAGTACTGGGAGGGAACTGGGATGTACTGGGAGGGACCTGGGATGTACTGGGATGTAATGGGACGGATCTGGGATGTATTGGGAGGCACTGGGAAAGAAGTGGTAGTGAACCGGGAGGGAATTGGGATGTACGGGGATGAACTGGTAGGGAACTGGGATGTACTGGCATGGAACGGGGATGTATTGGGATGTACAGGAACAGAACTGGAATGTACAGCGATGTATTGGCATGTACTGGCAGCGAGCTGGGATTTACTGGGATGTACTGGGAGGAAACTGGGATATACTGGGAGGAAACTGGGATATACTGGGAGGCATTGGGAGGGAAGTGGGTGTCAACTGGGACATTCCAGTTTCCTCCCAGTACATCCCAGTTCCCTACCAGTGCAGCCCAGTACATCCCAGTTCCCTCCCAGTCCGTCCCAATCCCCTCCCAGTACATCCCAGTTCCCTGCCAGTATGTCCCAGTACATCCCAGTTCCCTCCCAGTAAATCCCAGTTCCCTCCCAGTACATCCCAGTTCCCTCCCAGTACATCCTGGTACATCCCAGTTCCCACCCAGTACATCCTACTACATACCAGTTCCCTCCCAGTTCACTCCCAGTATGTCCCACTACATCCCAGTTCCCTCCCAGTACATCCCAGTACGTCCCAGTTCCCCTCAGTACATAACACTTCCCTCCCAGTACATAACAGTACATCCCAGTGTCCTCACAGTACGTCCCAGTTCCCTCACAGTACATCCCAGTTTCCTCCCAGTACATCCCAGTTCCCTCCCTGTTCCTTCCCAGTACATAACAGTTACCTCCCAGTACATCCCAGTACATCCCAGTAGATCCTGGTACATCCCAAATCCCTGCCAGTTCCACCCGGTACAACCCAGTACAAGCCTGTACATCCTAGTTCCTCCACAGTACATCCCTGTGCATCCCCGCACATTGTAGTGCCTTCCAGTACATCCCAGGTCCCTCCCAGTTCACTCCCAGTACACAACAGTTACCTCCCAGTACATCCCAGTACATCCCAGTAGATCCTGGTACATCCCAAATCCCTGCCAGTTCCACCCGGTACAACCCAGTACAAGCCTGTACATCCTAGTTCCTCCACGGTACATCCCAGGGCATCCCCGCACATTGTAGTGCCTCCCAGTACATCCCAGTTCCCTCCCAGTACTGGGAGGGACCTGGGATGTACTGGGAGGGAACTGGGATGTACTGGGATGTAATGGGACGGAACTGGGATGTAATGGGACGGAACTGGGAAAGAAGTGGTAGTGAACCGGGAGGGAATTGGGATGTACGGGGATGAACTGGTAGGGAACTGGGATGTACTGGCATGGAATGGGGATGTATTGGGATGTACAGGAACGGAACTGGAATGTACTGCGATGTACTGGGATGTACTGGGAGCAAACTGGGATTTACTGGGATGTACTGGGAGGAAACTGGGATATACTGGGAGGCACTGGGAGGGAAGTGGGTGTCAACTGGGACATTCCAGTTTCCTCCCAGTACATCCCAGTTCCCTACCAGTGCAGCCCAGTACATCCCAGATCCCTCCCAGTACATCCCAGTTCCCTCCCAGTCCGTCCCAATCCCCTCCCAGTACATCCCAGTTCCCTGCCAGTATGTCCCAGTACATCCCAGTTCCCTCCCAGTACATACCAGTTCCCTCCCAGTACATCCTGGTACATCCCAGTTCCCACCCAGTACATCCTACTACATACCAGTTCCCTCCCAGTTCACTCCCAGTACATCCCAGCACTTCACAGTTCCCTACCAGTACATCCCAGTACGTCCCAGTTCCCCTCAGTACATAACACTTCCCTCCCAGTACATAACAGTACATCCCAGTGTCCTCACAGTACGTCCCAGTTCCCTCCCAGTACTGTGAGGGAACTGGGATGTACTGGGAGGGAACTGGGATGTACTGGGATGTAATGGGACGGAACTGGGATGTATTGGGAGGCACTGGGAAAGAAGTGGTAGTGAACCGGGAGGGAATTGGGATGTACGGGGATGAACTGGTAGGAAACTGGGATGTACTGGCATGGAACGGGGATGTATTGGGATGTACAGGAACGGAACTGGAATGTACTGCGATGTACTGGGATGTACTGGGAGCGAACTGGGATTTACTGGGATGTACTGGGAGGAAACTGGGATATACTGGGAGGAAACTGGGATATACTGGGAGGCATTGGGAGGGAAGTGGGTGTCAACTGGGACATTCCAGTTTCCTCCCAGTACATCCCAGTTCCCTACCAGTGCAGCCCAGTACATCCCAGTTCCCTCCCAGTCCGTCCCAATCCCCTCCCAGTACATCCCAGTTCCCTGCCAGTATGTCCCAGTACATCCCAGTTCCCTCCCAGTACATACCAGTTCCCTCCCAGTACATCCCAGTACATCCTGGTACATCCCAGTTCCCACCCAGTACATCCTACTACATACCAGTTCCCTCCCAGTTCACTCCCAGTACATCCCAGTACTTCACAGTTCCCTCCCAGTACATCCCAGTACGTCCCAGTTCCCCTCAGTACATAACACTTCCCTCCCAGTACATACCAGTACATCCCAGTGTCCTCACAGTACGTCCCAGTTCCCTCCCAGTACATCCCAGTTCCCTACCAGTACGTCCCAGTTCCCTCCCAGTTCACTCCCAGAACATAACACTTACCTCCCAGTACATCCCAGTACATCCTGGTACATCCCAAATCCCTGCCAGTTCCACCCGGTACAACCCAGTACAAGCCTGTACATCATAGTTCCTCCACGGTACATCCCAGGACATCCCCGCACATTGTAGTGCCTCCCAGTACATCCCAGTTCCCTCCCAGTACATACCAGTTCCCTCCCAGTACATCCCAGTTCCCACCCAGTACATCCTACTACATACCAGTTCCCTCCCAGTTCACTCCCAGTACATCCCAGTACTTCACAGTTCCCTCCCAGTACATCCCAGTACGTCCCAGTTCCCCTCAGTACATAACACTTCCCTCCCAGTACATACCAGTACATCCCAGTGTCCTCACGGTACGTCCCAGTTCCCTCCCAGTACATCCCAGTTCCCTACCAGTACATAACAGTTACCTCCCAGTACATCCCAGTAGATCCTGGTACATCCTAAATCCCTGCCAGTTCCACCCGGTACAACCCAGTACAAGCCTGTACATCCTAGTTCCTCCACAGTACATCCCAGGGCATCCCCGCACATTGTAGTGCCTCCCAGTACATCCCAGATCCCTCCCAGTACATCCCAGATCCCTCCCAGTCTGTCCCAGTACGTCCCAGTACATCCCAGTTCCCTCACAGTACATCCCAGTTCCCTCACAGTTCACACACAGTTCACTCCCAGTTCCATTCCAGTACAGCCCAGTACATGCCACTTTCCTCCAAGTAAATCCCAGTACCCTCCCACTACATTCAAGTTCCCTCCCACTTCCCTCTAAGTACATCCCAGTACTTCACAGTTCACTCCCAGTACATCCCAGTTCCCCCTCGGTACATAACAATTCCCTCCCAGTACACCCCAGTACATCCCAGTTCCCTCCCAGTATGTCCCACTACATCCCAGTTCCCTCCCAGTACAACCCAGTTCCCTCTAAGTACATCCCAGTACTTCACAGTTCCCTCCCAGTTCACTCCCAGTACATAACAGTTACCTCCCAGTACATCCCAGTACATCCCAGTAGATCCTGGTACATCCCAAATCCCTGCCAGTTCCACCCGGTACAACCCAGTACAAGCCTGTACATCCTAGTTCCTCCACAGTACATCCCAGGGCATCCCCGCACATTGTAGTGCCTCCCAGTACATCCCAGCTCCCTCCCAGTACTGGGAGGGACCTGGGATGTACTGGGAGGGACCTGGGATGTACTGGGAGGGAACTGGGATGTACTGGGATGTAATGGGACGGAACTGGGATGTAATGGGACGGAACTGGGAAAGAAGTGGTAGTGAACCGGGAGGGAATTGGGATGTACGGGGATGAACTGGTAGGGAACTGGGATGTACTGGCATGGAATGGGGATGTATTGGGATGTACAGGAACGGAACTGGAATGTACTGCGATGTACTGGGATGTACTGGGAGCAAACTGGGATTTACTGGGATGTACTGGGAGGAAACTGGGATATACTGGGAGGCACTGGGAGGGAAGTGGGTGTCAACTGGGACATTCCAGTTTCCTCCCAGTACATCCCAGTTCCCTACCAGTGCAGCCCAGTACATCCCAGATCCCTCCCAGTACATCCCAGTTCCCTCCCAGTCCGTCCCAATCCCCTCCCAGTACATCCCAGTTCCCTGCCAGTATGTCCCAGTACATCCCAGTTCCCTCCCAGTACATACCAGTTCCCTCCCAGTACATCCTGGTACATCCCAGTTCCCACCCAGTACATCCTACTACATACCAGTTCCCTCCCAGTTCACTCCCAGTACATCCCAGCACTTCACAGTTCCCTCCCAGTACATCCCAGTACGTCCCAGTTCCCCTCAGTACATAACACTTCCCTCCCAGTACATAACAGTACATCCCAGTGTCCTCACAGTACGTCCCAGTTCCCTCACAGTACTGTGAGGGAACTGGGATGTACTGGGAGGGAACTGGGATGTACTGGGATGTAATGGGACGGAACTGGGATGTATTGGGAGGCACTGGGAAAGAAGTGGTAGTGAACCGGGAGGGAATTGGGATGTACGGGGATGAACTGGTAGGAAACTGGGATGTACTGGCATGGAACGGGGATGTATTGGGATGTACAGGAACGGAACTGGAATGTACTGCGATGTACTGGGATGTACTGGGAGCGAACTGGGATTTACTGGGATGTACTGGGAGGAAACTGGGATATACTGGGAGGAAACTGGGATATACTGGGAGGCATTGGGAGGGAAGTGGGTGTCAACTGGGACATTCCAGTTTCCTCCCAGTACATCCCAGTTCCCTACCAGTGCAGCCCAGTACATCCCAGTTCCCTCCCAGTCCGTCCCAATCCCCTCCCAGTACATCCCAGTTCCCTGCCAGTATGTCCCAGTACATCCCAGTTCCCTCCCAGTACATACCAGTTCCCTCCCAGTACATCCCAGTACATCCTGGTACATCCCAGTTCCCACCCAGTACATCCTACTACATACCAGTTCCCTCCCAGTTCACTCCCAGTACATCCCAGTACTTCACAGTTCCCTCCCAGTACATCCCAGTACGTCCCAGTTCCCCTCAGTACATAACACTTCCCTCCCAGTACATACCAGTACATCCCAGTGTCCTCACAGTACGTCCCAGTTCCCTCCCAGTACATCCCAGTTCCCTACCAGTACGTCCCAGTTCCCTCCCAGTTCACTCCCAGAACATAACACTTACCTCCCAGTACATCCCAGTACATCCTGGTACATCCCAAATCCCTGCCAGTTCCACCCGGTACAACCCAGTACAAGCCTGTACATCATAGTTCCTCCACGGTACATCCCAGGACATCCCCGCACATTGTAGTGCCTCCCAGTACATCCCAGTTCCCTCCCAGTACATACCAGTTCCCTCCCGGTACATCCCAGTTCCCACCCAGTACATCCTACTACATACCAGTTCCCTCCCAGTTCACTCCCAGTACATCCCAGTACTTCACAGTTCCCTCCCAGTACATCCCAGTACGTCCCAGTTCCCCTCAGTACATAACACTTCCCTCCCAGTACATACCAGTACATCCCAGTGTCCTCACGGTACGTCCCAGTTCCCTCCCAGTACATCCCAGTTCCCTACCAGTACATAACAGTTACCTCCCAGTACATCCCAGTAGATCCTGGTACATCCTAAATCCCTGCCAGTTCCACCCGGTACAACCCAGTACAAGCCTGTACATCCTAGTTCCTCCACAGTACATCCCAGGGCATCCCCGCACATTGTAGTGCCTCCCAGTACATCCCAGTTCCCTCCCAGTACTGGGAGGGACCTGGGATGTACTGGGAGGGACCTGGGATGTACTGGGAGGGACCTGGGATGTACTGGGATGTAATGGGACGGAACTGGGATGTATTGGGAGGCACTGGGAAAGAAGTGGTAGTGAACCGGGAGGGAATTGGGATGTACGGGGATGAACTGGTAGGGAACTGGGATGTACTGGCATGGAACGGGGATGTATTGGGATGTGCAGGAACAGAACTGGAATGTACAGCGATGTATTGGCATGTACTGGCAGCGAGCTGGGATTTACTGGGATGTACTGGGAGGAAACTGGGATATACTGGGAGGAAACTGGGATATACTGGGAGGCATTGGGAGGGAAGTGGGTGTCAACTGGGACATTCCAGTTTCCTCCCAGTACATCCCAGTTCCCTACCAGTGCAGCCCAGTACATCCCAGTTCCCTCCCAGTCCGTCCCAATCCCCTCCCAGTACATCCCAGTTCCCTGCCAGTATGTCCCAGTACATCCCAGTTCCCTCCCAGTACATCCCAGTTCCCTCCCAGTACATCCTGGTACATCCCAGTTCCCACCCAGTACATCCTACTACATACCAGTTCCCTCCCAGTTCCCTCCCAGTACATCCCAGTACTTCACAGTTCCCTCCCAGTACATCCCAGTACGTCCCAGTTCCCCTCAGTACATAACACTTCCCTCCCAGTACATAACAGTACATCCCAGTGTCCTCACAGTACGTCCCAGTTCCCTCACAGTACATCCCAGTTTCCTCCCAGTACATCCCAGTTCCCTCCCTGTTCCTTCCCAGTACATAACAGTTACCTCCCAGTACATCCCAGTACATCCCAGTAGATCCTGGTACATCCCAAATCCCTGCCAGTTCCACCCGGTACAACCCAGTACAAGCCTGTACATCCTAGTTCCTCCACAGTACATCCCAGGGCATCCCCGCACATTGTAGTGCCTCCCAGTACATCCCAGATCCCTCCCAGTCTGTCCCAGTACGTCCCAGTACATCCCAGTTCCCTCACAGTACATCCCAGTTCCCTCACAGTTCACACACAGTTCACTCCCAGTTCCATTCCAGTACAGCCCAGTACATGCCACTTTCCTCCAAGTAAATCCCAGTACCCTCCCACTACATTCAAGTTCCCTCCCACTTCCCTCTAAGTACATCCCAGTACTTCACAGTTCACTCCCAGTACATCCCAGTTCCCCCTCGGTACATAACAATTCCCTCCCAGTACACCCCAGTACATCCCAGTTCCCTCCCAGTATGTCCCACTACATCCCAGTTCCCTCCCAGTACAACCCAGTTCCCTCTAAGTACATCCCAGTACTTCACAGTTCCCTCCCAGTTCACTCCCAGTACATAACAGTTACCTCCCAGTACATCCCAGTACATCCCAGTAGATCCTGGTACATCCCAAATCCCTGCCAGTTCCACCCGGTACAACCCAGTACAAGCCTGTACATCCTAGTTCCTCCACAGTACATCCCAGGGCATCCCCGCACATTGTAGTGCCTCCCAGTACATCCCAGCTCCCTCCCAGTACTGGGAGGGACCTGGGATGTACTGGGAGGGACCTGGGATGTACTGGGAGGGACCTGGGATGTACTGGGATGTAATGGGACGGAACTGGGATGTAATGGGACGGAACTGGGAAAGAAGTGGTAGTGAACCGGGAGGGGATTGGGATGTACGGGGATGAACTGGTAGGGAACTGGGATGTACTGGCATGGAACGGGGATGTATTGGGATGTACAGGAAAGGAACTGGAATGTACTGCGATGTACTGGGATGTACTGGGAGCAAACTGGGATTTACTGGGATGTACTGGGAGGAAACTGGGATATACTGGGAGGCACTGGGAGGGAAGTGGGTGTCAACTGGGACATTCCAGTTTCCTCCCAGTACATCCCAGTTCCCTACCAGTGCAGCCCAGTACATCCCAGATCCCTCCCAGTACATCCCAGTTCCCTCCCAGTCCGTCCCAATCCCCTCCCAGTACATCCCAGTTCCCTGACAGTATGTCCCAGTACATCCCAGTTCCCTCCCAGTACATACCAGTTCCCTCCCAGTACATCCTGGTACATCCCAGTTCCCACCCAGTACATCCTACTACATACCAGTTCCCTCCCAGTTCACTCCCAGTACATCCCAGCACTTCACAGTTCCCTCCCAGTACATCCCAGTACGTCCCAGTTCCCCTCAGTACATAACACTTCCCTCCCAGTACATACCAGTACATCCCAGTGTCCTCACAGTACGTCCCAGTTCCCTCACAGTACTGGGAGGGAACTGGGATGTACTGGGAGGGAACTGGGATTTACTGGGATGTACTGGGAGGAAACTGGGATATACTGGGAGGAAACTGGGATATACTGGGAGGCATTGGGAGGGAAGTGGGTGTCAACTGGGACATTCCAGTTTCCTCCCAGTACATCCCAGTTCCCTACCAGTGCAGCCCAGTACATCCCAGTTCCCTCCCAGTCCGTCCCAATCCCCTCCCAGTACATCCCAGTTCCCTGCCAGTATGTCCCAGTACATCCCAGTTCCCTCCCAGTACATACCAGTTCCCTCCCACTACATCCCAGTACATCCTGGTACATCCCAGTTCCCACCCAGTATATCCTACTACATACCAGTTCCCTCCCAGTTCACTCCCAGTACATCCCAGTACTTCACAGTTCCCTCCCAGTACATCCCAGTACGTCCCAGTTCCCCTCAGTACATAACACTTCCCTCCCAGTACATAACAGTACATCCCAGTGTCCTCACAGTACGTCCCAGTTCCCTCACAGTACATCCCAGTTCCCTCCCTGTTCCTTCCCAGTACATAACAGTTACCTCCCAGTACATCCCAGTAGATCCTGGTACATCCCAAATCCCTGCCAGTTCCACCCGGTACAACCCAGTACAAGCCTGTACATCCTAGTTCCTCCACAGTACATCCCAGGGCATCCCCGCACATTGTAGTGCCTCCCAGTACATCCCAGTTCCCTCCCAGTACTGGGAGGGACCTGGGATGTACTGGGAGGGAACTGGGACGTACTGGGAGGGACCTGGGACGTACTGGGAGGGAACTGGGATGTACTGGGAGGGAACTGGGATGTACTGGGATGTAATGGGACGGAACTGGGATGTATTGGGAGGCACTGGGAAAGAAGTGGTAGTGAACCGGGAGGGAATTGGGATGTACTGGGATGAACTGGTAGGAAACTGGGATGTACTGGCATGGAACGGGGATGTATTGGGATGTACAGGAACAGAACTGGAATGTACAGCGATGTATTGGCATGTACTGGCAGCGAGCTGGGATTTACTGGGATGTACTGGGAGGAAACTGGGATATACTGGGAGGAAACTGGGATATACTGGGAGGCATTGGGAGGGAAGTGGGTGTCAACTGGGACATTCCAGTTTCCTCCCAGTACATCCCAGTTCCCTACCAGTGCAGCCCAGTACATCCCAGTTCCCTCCCAGTCCGTCCCAATCCCCTCCCAGTTCCCTACCAGTTCCCTGCCAGTATGTCCCAGTACATCCCAGTTCCCTCCCAGTACATCCCAGTTCCCTCCCGGTACATCCTGGTACATCCCAGTACATCCTACTACATACCAGTTCCCTCCCAGTTCACTCCCAGTACATCCCAGTACTTCACAGTTCCCTCCCAGTACATCCCAGTACGTCCCAGTTCCCCTCAGTACATAACACTTCCCTCCCAGTACATACCAGTACATCCCAGTGTCCTCACAGTACGTCCCAGTTCCCTCCCAGTACATCCAAGTTCCCTCCCAGTACATCCCAGTTCCCTCCCTGTTCCTTCCCAGTACATAACAGTTACCTCCCAGTACATCCCAGTAGATCCTGGTACATCCCAAATCCCTGCCAGTTCCACCCGGTACAACCCAGTACAAGCCTGTACATCGTAGTTCCTCCACAGTACATCCCAGGGCATCCCCGCACATTGTAGTGCCTCCCAGTACATCCCAGTTCCCTCCCAGTACTGGGAGGGAACTGGGATGTACTGGGAGGGACCTGGGATGTACTGGGAGGGAACTGGGATGTGCTGGGAGGGAACTGGGATGTGCTGGGATGTAATGGGACGGAACTGGGATGTAATGGGACGGAACTGGGAAAGAAGTGGTAGTGAACCGGGAGGGAATTGGGATGTACGGGGATGAACTGGTAGGGAACTGGGATGTACTGGCATGGAACGGGGATGTATTGGGATGTACAGGAACGGAACTGGAATGTACTGCGATGTACTGGGATGTACTGGGAGCAAACTGGGATTTACTGGGATGTACTGGGAGGCACTGGGAGGGAAGTGGGTGTCAACTGGGACATTCCAGTTTCCTCCCAGTACGTCCCAGTTCCCTCCCAGTGCAGCCCAGTACATCCCAGATCCCTCCCAGTACATCCCAGTTCCCTCCCCGTCCGTCCCAGTACATCCCAGTACATCCCAGTTCCCTCACAGTACATCCCAGTTCCCTCACAGTTCACACACAGTTCACTCTCAGTTCCATTCCAGTACATCCCAGTACATGCCACTTTCCTCCAAGTAAACCCCAGCTCCCTCCCACTACATCCAAGTTCCCTCCCACTTCCCTCTAAGTACATCCCAGTACTTCACAGTTCACTCCCAGTACATCCCAGTTCCCCCTCGGTACATAACAGTTCCCTCCCAGTACACCCCAGTACATCCCAGTTCCCTCCCAGTATGTCCCACTACATCCCAGTTCCCTCCCAGTCCATCCCAGTTCCCTCCCAGTAAATCCCAATTCCCAACACTTTCCACCCAGTACATCCCAGTTCCCTCCCAGTACATACCAGTTCCCTCACAGTACATCCCAGTACTTCACAGTTCCCTCCCAGTTCCCACCCAGTTCCCTCCCAGTACATCCCAGTTCCCTCTAAGTACATCCCAATACTTCATAGTTCCCTCCCAGCACGTCCCAGTACGTCCCAGTTCCCCTCAGTACATAACACTTCCCTCCCAGTACATAACAGTACATCCCAGTGTCCTCACAGTACATCCCAGTTCCCTCCCAGTACATCCCAGTTCTCTCCCAGTTCACTCCCAGTACACAACAGTTACCTCCCAGTACATCCCAGTACATCCTAGTAGATCCTAGGACATTTCAAATCCCTGCCAGTTCCACCCGGTACAACCCAGTACAAGCCTGTACATCCTAGTTCCTCCACGGTACATCCCAGGGCATCCCCGCACATTGTAGTGCCTCCCAGTACATCCCAGTTCCCTCCCAGTACTGGGAGGGAACTGGGATGTACTGGGAGGGACCTGGGATGTACTGGGAGGGAACTGGGATGTACTGGGATGTAATGGGACGGAACTGGGATGTATTGGGAGGCACTGGGAAAGAAGTGGTAGTGAACCGGGAGGGAATTGGGATGTACGGGGATGAACTGGTAGGAAACTGGGATGTACTGGCATGGAACGGGGATCTAGTGGGATGTACAGGAACAGAACTGGAATGTACAGCGATGCATTGGCATGTACTGGCAGCGAGCTGGGATTTACTGGGATGTACAGGGAGAAAACTGGGATATACTGGGAGGAAACTGGGATATACTGGGAGGCATTGGGAGGGAAGTGGGTGTCAACTGGGACATTCCAGTTTCCTCCCAGTACATCCCAGTTCCCTACCAGTGCAGCCCAGTACATCCCAGTTCCCTCCCAGTCCGTCCCAATCCCCTCCCAGTACATCCCAGTTCCCTGCCAGTATGTCCCAGTACATCCCAGTTCCCTCCCAGTACATACCAGTTCCCTCCCAGTACATCCCAGTTCCCTCCCAGTTCCCTCCCACTACATCCCAGTACATCCCAGTTCCCTCCCAGTACATACCAGTTCCCTCCCAGTACATCCCAGTACATCCTGGTACATCCCAGTTCCCACCCAGTACATCCTACTACATACCAGTTCCCTCCCAGTTCACTCCCAGTACATCCCAGTACTTCACAGTTCCCTCCCAGTACATCCCAGTACGTCCCAGTTCCCCTCAGTACATAACACTTCCCTCCCAGTACATACCAGTACATCCCAGTGTCCTCACGGTACGTCCCAGTTCCCTCCCAGTACATCCCAGTTCCCTCCCAGTTCACTCCCAGTACATAACACTTCCCTCCCAGTACATCCCAGTAGATCCTGGTACATCCCAAATCCCTGCCAGCTCCACCCGGTACAACCCAGTACAAGCCTGTACATCCTAGTTCCTCCACGGTACATCCCAGGACATCCCCGCACATTGTAGTGCCTCCCAGTACATCCCAGCTCCCTCGCAGTACTGGGAGGGAACTGGGATGTACTGGGAGGGAACTGGGATGTACTGGGATGTAATGGGACGGAACTGGGATGTACGGCGATGTATTGGCATGTACTGGCAGCGAGCTGGATTCACTGGGATGTACTGGGAGGAAACTGGGATATACTGGGAGGAAACTGGGATATACTGGGAGGAAACTGGGAGGGAAGTGGGTGTCAACTGGGACATTCCAGTTTCCTCCCAGTACATCCCAGTTCCCTACCAGTGCAGCCCAGTACATCCCAGATCCCTCCCAGTCCCTCCCAGTACATCCCAGTTCCCTCACAGTATATCCCAGTTCCCTCCCAGTTCACACACAGTTCACTCCCAGTTCCATTCCAGTACATCCCAGTACATGCCAGTTGCCTCCCAGTTCCCTCTAAGTACATCCCAGTACTTCACAGTTCACTCCCACTACATCCCAGTACGTCCCAGTTCCCCCTTGGTACATAACACTTCCCTCCCAATACATCCAAGTTCCCTCCCAGTACATCCCAATCCCCTCCCAGTACATCCCAGTTCCCTACCAGTGCAGCCCAGTACATCCCAGTTCCCTCCCACTACATCCCAGTTCCCTCCCAGTACATACCAGTTCCCTCCCAGTACATCCCAGTTCCCTCCCAGTTCCCTCCCACTACATCCCAGTTCCCTCCCAGTACATCCTGGTACATCCCAGTTCCCACCCAGTACATCCTACTACATACCAGTTCCCTCCCAGCACATCCCCGTACTTCACAGTTCCATCCCAGTACATCCCAGGACGCACCAGTTCCCCTCTGTACATAACACTTCCCTCCCAGTACATAACAGTACATCCCAGTGTCCTCACAGTACGTCCCAGTTCCCTCACAGTACATCCCAGTTCCCTACCAGTACGTCCCAGTTCATAACAGTTACCTCCCAGTACATCCCAGTACATCCCAGTAGATCCTGGTACATCCCAAATCCCTGCTAGTTCCACCCGGTACAACCCAGTACAAGCCTGTACATCCTAGTTCCTCCACAGTACATCCCAGGGCATCCCCGCACATTGTAGTGCCTCCCAGTACATCCCAGCTCCCTCGCAGTACTGGGAGGGAACTGGGATGTACTGGGATGTAATGGGACGGAACTGGGATGTATTTGGAGGCAATGGGAAAGAAGTGGTAGTGAACCGGGAGGGAATTGGGATGTACGGGGATGAACTGGTAGGAAACTGGGATGTACTGGCATGGAACGGGGATGTATTGGGATGTACAGGAACGGAACTGGAATGTACTGCGATGTACTGGGAGCAAACTGGGATTTACTGGGATGTACTGGGAGGAAACTGGGATATACTGGGAGGAAACTGGGAGGAAAGTGGGTGTCAACTGGGATATTCCAGTTTCCTCCCAGTACATCCCAGTTCCCTACCAGTGCATCCCAGTCCGTCCCAGTTCCCTCCCAGTCCGTCCCAATACATCCCAGTTCCCTCCCAGTACATCCTACTACATACCAGTTCCCTCCCAGTTCCCTCCCAGTACGTCCCAGTTCCCTCCCAGTACGTCCCAGTTCCCTCCCAGTACGTCCCAGTTCCCTCCCAGTTCCGTCCCTGTTTCCGACCAGTGCGTCCTAGTTCCCTCTTATTCCATTCCAGTTCCCTCCAGTACATCTCAGTTCTCTCCCATTTCCCTCCAAGTACATCCCAGTTCCCTCCCAGTTCACTCCCAGTACACAACAGTTACCTCCCAGTACATCCCAGTACATCCCAGTAGATCCTAGGACATTTCAAATCCCTGCTAGTTCCACCCGGTACAACCCAGTACAAGCCTGTACATCCTAGTTCCTCCACAGTACATCCCAGGGCATCCCCGCACATTGTAGTGCCTACCAGTACATCCCAGTTCCCTCCCAGTACTGGGAGGGATCTGGGATGTACTGGGAGGGAACTGGGATGTACTGGGAGGGAACTGGGATGTACTGGGATGTAATGGGACGGATCTGGGATGTATTGGGAGGCACTGGGAAAGAAGTGGTAGTGAACCGGGAGGGAATTGGGATGTACGGGGATGAACTGGTAGGGAACTGGGATGTACTGGCATGGAACGGGGATGTATTGGGATGTACAGGAAAGGAACTGGAATGTACGGCGATGTATTGGGATGTACTGGGAGCGAACTGGGATTTACTGGGATGTACTGGGAGGAAACTGGGATTTACTGGGAGGAAACTGGGATATACTGGGAGGAAACTGGGATATACTGGGCGGAAACTGGGATATACTGGGCGGAAACTGGGATATACTGGGCGGAAACTGGGATATACTGGGCGGAAACTGGGAGGGAAGTGGGTGTCATCTGGGACATTCCAGTGTCCTCCCAGTACATCCCAGTTCCCTACCAGTGCAGCCCAGTACATCCCAGATCCCTCCCAGTCCCTCCCAGTACATCCCAGTACCCTCACAGTACATCCCAGTTCCCTCCCAGTTCACACACAGTTCACTCCCAGTTCCATTCCAGTATGTCCCACTACATCCCAGTTGCCTCCCAGTTTCCTCTAAGTACATCCCAGTACTTCAAAGTTCCCTCCCAGTACATCCCAGTTCCCTCTAAGTACATCCCAGTACTTCACAGTTCACTCCCACTACATCCCAGTACGTCCCAGTTCCCCCTTGGTACATAACACTTCCCTCCCAATACATCCAAGTTCCCTCCCAGTACATCCAATCCCCTCCCAGTACATCCCAGTTCCCTGCCAGTATGTCCCCAGTACATACCAGTTCCCTCCCAGTACATCCCAGTACATCCCAGTTCCCTCCCAGTACATACCAGTTCCCTCCTAGTACATCCCAGTACATCCTGGTACATCCCAGTTCCCACCCAGAACATCCTACTACATACCAGTTCCCTCCCAGTTCACTCCCAGTACATCCCAGTACTTCACAGTTCCCTCCCAGTACATCCCAGTACGTCCCAGTTCCCCTCAGTACATAACACTTCCCTCCCAGTACATACCAGTACATCCCAGTGTCCTCACAGTTACCTCCCAGTACATCCCAGTACATCCCAGTAGATCCTGGTACATCCCAAATCCCTGCCAGTTCCACCCGGTACAACCCAGTACAAGCCTGTACATCCTAGTTCCTCCACAGTACATCCCAGGACATCCCCGCACATTGTAGTGCCTCCCAGTACATCCCAGTTCCCTCCCAGTACTGGGAGGGACCTGGGATGTACTGGGAGGGAACTGGGACGTACTGGGAGGGAACTGGGATGTACTGGGATGTAATGGGACGGAACTGGGATGTATTGGGAGGCACTGGGAAAGAAGTGGTAGTGAACCGGGAGGGAATTGGGATGTACGGGGATGAACTGGTAGGGAACTGGGATGTACTGGCATGGAACGGGGATGTATTGGGATGTACAGGAACGGAACTGGAATGTACTGCGATGTACTGGGATGTACTGGGAGCGAACTGGGATTTACTGGGAGGAAACTGGGATATACTGGGAGGAAACTGGGATATACTGGGAGGCATTGGGAGGGAAGTGGGTGTCAACTGGGACATTCCAGTTTCCTCCCAGTACATCCCAGTTCCCTACCAGTGCAGCCCAGTACATCCCAGTTCCCTCCCAGTCCGTCCCAATCCCCTCCCAGTACATCCCAGTTCCCTGCCAGTATGTCCCAGTACATCCCAGTTCCCTCCCAGTACATACCAGTTCCCTCCCAGTACATCTCAGTACATCCTGGTACATCCCAGTTCCCACCCAGTACATTCTACTACATACCAGTTCCCTCCCAGTTCACTCCCAGTACATCCCAGTACTTCACAGTTCCCCCCCACTACATCCCAGTACGTCCCAGTTCCCCTCAGTACATAACACTTCCCTCCCAGTACATACCAGTACATCCCAGTGTCCTCACAGTACGTCCCAGTTCCCTCCCAGTACATCCCAGTTCCCTACCAGTACATAACAGTTACCTCCCAGTACATCCCAGTAGATCCTGGTACATCCCAAATCCCTGCCAGTTCCACCCGGTACAACCCAGTACAAGCCTGTACATCCTAGTTCCTCCACGGTACATCCCAGGGCATCCCCGCACATTGTAGTGCCTCCCAGTACATCCCAGGTCCCTCCCAGTACTGGGAGGGACCTGGGATGTACTGGGAGGGACCTGGGATGTACTGGGAGGGAACTGGGATGTACTGGGATGTAATGGGACGGAACTGGGATGTAATGGGACGGAACTGGGAAAGAAGTGGTAGTGAACCGGGAGGGAATTGGGATGTACGGGGATGAACTGGTAGGGAACTGGGATGTACTGGCATGGAACGGGGATGTATTGGGATGTACAGGAACAGAACTGGAATGTACTGCGATGTATTGGCATGTATTGGGAGCGAGCTGGGATTTACTGGGATGTACTGGGAGGAAACTGGGATATACTGGGAGGAAACTGGGATATACTGGGAGGAAACTGGGAGGGAAGTGGGTGTCAACTGGGACATTCCAGTTTCCTCCCAGTACATCCCAGTTCCCTACCAGTGCAGCCCAGTACATCCCAGTTCCCTCCCAGTCCGTCCCAATCCCCTCCCAGTACATCCCAGTTCCCTCCCAGTACATACTAGTTCCCTCCCAGTACATCCCAGTTCCCTCCCAGTTCCCTCCCACTACATCCCAGTACATCCCAGTTCCCTCCCGGTACATCCCAGTTCCCTCCCGGTACATCCCAGTTCCCACCCGGTACATCCTACTACATACCAGTTCCCTCCCAGTTCACTCCCAGTACTTCACAGTTCCCTCCCAGTACATCCCAGTACGTCCCAGTTCCCCTCAGTACATAACACTTCCCTCCCAGTACATAACAGTACATCCCAGTGTCCTCACAGTACGTCCCAGTTCCCTCCCAGTACATCCCAGTTCCCTCCCAGTACATCCCAGTTACCTCCCTGTTCCTTCCCAGTACATAACAGTTACCTCCCAGTACATCCCAGTAGATCCTGGTACATCCCAAATCCCTGCCAGTTCCACCCGGTACAACCCAGTACAAGCCTGTACATCCTAGTTCCTCCACAGTACATCCCAGGGCATCCCCGCACATTGTAGTGCCTCCCAGTACATCCCAGTTCCCTCCCAGTACTGGGAGGGAACTGGGACGTACTGGGAGGGAACTGGGACGTACTGGGAGGGAACTGGGACGTACTGGGAGGGAACTGGGACGTACTGGGAGGGAACTGGGACGGAACTGGGATGTAATGGGACGGAACTGGGATGTAATGGGACGGAACTGGGATGTAATGGGACGGAACTGGGAAAGAAGTGGTAGTGAACCGGGAGGGAATTGGGATGTACGGGGATGAACTGGTAGGGAACTGGGATGTACTGGCATGGAACGGGGATGTATTGGGATGTACAGGAACAGAACTGGAATGTACAGCGATGTATTGGCATGTACTGGGAGCGAGCTGGGATTTACTGGGATGTACTGGGAGGAAACTGGGATATACTGGGAGGAAACTGGGATATACTGGGAGGCATTGGGAGGGAAGTGGGTGTCAACTGGGACATTCCAGTTTCCTCCCAGTACATCCCAGTTCCCTACCAGTGCAGCCCAGTACATCCCAGTTCCCTCCCAGTCCGTCCCAATCCCCTCCCAGTACATCCCAGTTCCCTGCCAGTATGTCCCAGTACATCCCAGTTCCCTCCCAGTACATCCCAGTTCCCTCCCAGTACATACCAGTTCATCCCAGTACATCCCAGTTCCCACCCAGTACATCCTACTACATACCAGTTCCCTCCCAGTTCACTCCCAGTACATCCCAGTACTTCACAGTTCCCTCCCACTACATCCCAGTACGTCCCAGTTCCCCTCAGTACATAACACTTCCCTCCCAGTACATAACAGTACATCCCAGTGTCCTCACAGTACGTCCCAGTTCCCTCACAGTACATCCCAGTTTCCTCCCAGTACATCCCAGTTCCCTCCCTGTTCCTTCCCAGTACATAACAGTTACCTCCCAGTACATCCCAGTACATCCCAGTAGATCCTGGTACATCCCAAATCCCTGCCAGTTCCACCCGGTACAACCCAGTACAAGCCTGTACATCCTAGTTCCTCCGCAGTACATCCCAGGGCATCCCCGCACATTGTAGTGCCTCCCAGTACATCCCAGATCCCTCCCAGTACATCCCAGATCCCTCCCAGTCTGTCCCAGTACGTCCCAGTACATCCCAGTTCCCTCACAGTTCACACACAGTCACTCCCAGTTCCATTCCAGTACATCCCAGTACATGCCACTTTCCTCCAAGTAAATCCCAGTTCCCTCCCACTACATTCAAGTTCCCTCCCACTTCCCTCTAAGTACATCCCAGTACTTCACAGTTCACTCCCAGTACATCCCAGTTCCCCCTCGGTACATAACAATTCCCTCCCAGTACACCCCAGTACATCCCAGTTCCCTCCCAGTATGTCCCACTACATCCCAGTTCCCTCCCAGTCCATCCCAGTTCCCTCCCAGTAAATCCCAATTCCCAACACTTTCCACCCAGTACATCCCAGTTCCCTCCCAGTACATCCCAGTTCCCTCTAAGTACATCCCAGTACTTCACAGTTCCCTCCCAGTTCACTCCCAGTACACAACAGTTACCTCCCAGTACATCCCAGTACATCCTAGTAGATACTAGGACATTTCAAATCCCTGCCAGTTCCACCTGGTACAACCCAGTACAAGCCTGTACATCCTAGTTCCTCCACAGTACATCCCTGTGCATCCCCGCACATTGTAGTGCCTTCCAGTACATCCCAGGTCCCTCCCAGTTCACTCCCAGTACACAACAGTTACCTCCCAGTACATCCCAGTAGATCCTGGTACATCCCAAATCCCTGCCAGCTCCACCCGGTACAACCCAGTACAAGCCTGTACATCCTAGTTCCTCCACACTACATCCCAGGACATCCCAGGACATTGTAGAGCCTCCCAGTACGTCCCAGTTCCCTCCCAGTACAACCCAGTAGATCCTGGTACGTCCCCGTTCCCCGCACTGTACGTCCCCGTTCCCCACACTGTACTGGGAGGACAACCGAGCCTGCGCAGTGACTGACATAGGGAACGAGCAAGTTTGTACCCATCACTAGACAAGACAATAATGACTATGTATGAGTATGTGAAATTTTCATCTATAAATTGTACGGGAAAGGTGCGTGAGGTACGCACGCCAGGAGGAGCGATCCCCCGTGCATCCGGCGCCGCGAATAAAGAATGCCTGCTCTTTAATACTCAATTGGTGTTTAGGAGTCGTTTCCGATTTTAACGCGTTTTTCGGTAACACAGGCAGTCAGATCAAGAGAGCCAGAGAACAACAAAACACCGACAGGCTACAGGACAGAGCAGGAGGAATAAAAAAAAAAAAAAAACGGAGCCAGAGCCAGGCAGAGAGAGGCGGAGAAAGAAAAAGGAGCCACAGGCTACAGGGCAGAGAGAGGGAGGACTGAAAAGACGGGGAGGCAGGGAGCCACTCAGAGCGAGATGGAGAAAGAAGGTGCGGGGGGGGCGCAAAAAAAAATAATTTTGCAGCAGGTAAGGAAAGAGAGAGGGCCGGGGGAGAGACAGGGAGGGCCCAGGACGTACAAGAGAGGCAACGGGGCCCCAGTGGCCCAGGACTCACCGCGACTCTCGCTCTCAGCGCTGCTGGCACAATTTAGCCGTTCAGATGCTTCTTTCCCCTCCTCTCCTCCCTGCCTCTTCTGCAGCTCCAGACTCTAGGCCGTCCTCCACCTGAAGAGAATACGTGGGTGTCTTACAGCTCTTACCAGATGAGGCTTCCTAGGCACGTAGCCTAGCTTGCTCGTGCACTACACGCCCGTACCCAACTCCGGGTTACGCGTACAGACCCTACGGTGCACGTTGGTGGCCTGGCCCGCTGCGGGCTATGAAGGGGGATCCTTCCTCCCCCACCTGCATGGACAGGCTCTCTCTTGCCTGCGGCAGGAAGGCAGCTGGCAGCCAGAGCACCTTCAGTTTCTTCTTCTTTACCTTTCATTGGCGTCTCCAGCTTCAGCCGAGGCAGCTCCTGTCCGCAGCCGGGAAGGGCTTTGTCTATCCCTTTTCGGCCCTGCGCTGCGAGGACGGCGAGGACGGGCAGAGAGAAGCCACGCGAGCCTGAGACGGCCGCAGGCAACGGCATCCCCGGGGGAAGGACAGACAACCACGTCCTCAGCACGGTCTCTGGGAGAGGGAAAGAAGAAACAGCGACCGTCATTACCGTCGATCGACCCTGGCCAAAGCCTCTCCTTCCGCAGGGGCTTCTGGACACACCGCTCCCTCCCCACGCTACTGCTAAGGGCCCCTGCGCCAAGGGGGAATCCAGTGCGCTTGAGGGACGGCTTGCTGCCTTCACGACAGGGCCTGGGGGCGGCCTAAGGCTATGCAGCACGCTTATGGGGAGGTGCCGGAGCTGGGGGCAGGCGCACGGGGCAAGGGGGGCCAGGGGAGGCTGAGCGGGACCTCCGGTGGGGCGGGGAGGCGGCCATCATCTGCGCCCTGGGCACGGGGAAAAGGTCATCGTCCTCCTCCTTTCCCTCTTCCCTTCTGTCAGCTCCCGGGGAACTCACCGCTTCTCGGGAAGCGGCCGCACCCGCAAGCCCCCAGTAATCAACACGAAGCCAACCCCAAAAATACACCTCGCGTACCGTACGCGCCACGGCCGGCCGGCACCCGAGCGCCGGAAGACCGCGCCTCCCGCCATGCCCGGCGAACCACGTGACAGGGCCGGCAGCCACTGCGCCAGGAATACAGCTCCCGGCATGCTCTGCGGCACAACCCGGCCGCCCGGCAGCCGCAAGGACTACAGCTCCCGGCATGCTCTGCGGCACAACCCGGCCGCCCGGCAGCCGGTTTGATGCGGAGCCACCCAGCATCCCTGCGAGCACAGCTGCAGGCGCAACAGCAGTTACGCAGCCACAACTAGGCACTAAACAAAGGCTTTCCAACACTGGAGGTCTAGAACAGGTAGACATTAGCACAGAAGCACAAGGGGCTCCGTCACCCTGCACAAATCTCCCCGTGCCTACACACGCACACGTTCAGAAGTTAGTTATCAGAAAACGCCCGACTCAGCCATTTGCCACAGTCACGAGACTCACGACATGATAACACGACATGACACGCGAGGTGGGCTCAGAGTTTTAAGGCAAGAAATACCTCCCACGCCCCCCACCCGAGATCTTTCAGGGTCCACACCTGCCATCGCCCCGCACCAAACCTACCCGGCCAAAGGCTTTCAGGTGGCCCGAAACACTGTACACAGAAAATAACCAGGGACAGACCTGCATTGTTCGGAAGCGAACGATGCCCGACCGGGGCTCCTCTGCGGGGCACGGAGCCCCCCGGCCCCGCCCGGAGACACACACCCGCCCCCCGCTGCCCGAACTCACCCACCAGCGCTCTCCGGCCCCCGGACACGGCCGCGCTGCTCTCTCAGGCGGCTGCCGCAGGCGAGGCTCGGGCACCGCCAGGCCTCCAGGCGTCCCGAGGGGCTGCCGGCCACCGCAGGGGATGGCTGCCGGCGGCCGGACCGCCGCGGCGCTCCCCGCCCAGCTCCGAGCAGGCTCCGCCGGCCGCGGGCTTCCCACGCCGGGCCGCAGAGGGGCCCCGGCACCGCACAGGGACGCCTCGCGACCCGGCCGCCACACGCACCGGCCCTTCGGCCTCCACACGCACCGCTCCCGCCCCCGCTCCGACGCGCCGCGCACGCGCCACCGGAAGCCCGAGCCCCGCGGGGCGGCCCTTAAAGGGCGGCCGGAAGGAACGGCCCCCACCGGCCCCGCCACCGCGCCCAGCCGGTGAGCGCCAGCGCCCCCTGCTGGCCGGGCCGCGCTCAGCTCGCGAGGGCGCCGAGGGCCGGGCGGGGCGGGACGCGCCGGCTCGGGGCCAGCGCCTTCTCGGAGCGAGCGGGAAACCCCTGCGGGCCCCGGTCACGGCCGGGCACAGCCGCGCGCCCTCCGAGAGCTGCTGAACGGGGCTGCCGCTCGTGACACATACCGAGCCGTCTGCGACGGGAGCGGGCAGAGGAGGAAGGGGCCGGCGGCCGCGGCGCCCTGGCCCCAGGCGGGGGGGGGGGGCTGGGGCCTGGGGGGCCGCCCCCCTACTCACAGGTCCCTCACAGGTCCCTCACAGGTCCCTCACAGGTCCCTCACAGGTCCCTCACAGGTCATCCCATGGACGGAACCGGGACCTACTGTGAGGCACTGGGAAAGAAGTGGGAGGAAGCCGGGACAGACCAATATAGCCCAGTATGGACTAGACCAATATAGCCCAGTATGGACTAGACCAATATAGCCCAGTATGAACTAGACCAATATAGCCCAGTATGAACTAGACCAATATAGCCCAGTATGGACTAGACCAATATAGCCCAGTATGGACTGGAGGGAACTGCGAGGGAACCGCGAGAGAACCCCAGAGAACAAACCATGGGGCACGAGAAGGCAGAGAATTAAGAATTAGGGACAGGGAGCCAGAAAAAAAAAAAGAAAAAAACCAAAGGGAGACAGAGAGCAAAAGGAATCGCAATGCGTACGGAGAGAAGAGAGAAACAATTCTAGCATAGGGTCACGGGGGAGCCAGGGACAGCAAGATGGAGAAAGGACAGAAGCTACAGGCTACAGGGCAGAGAGGGAAGAATTAATGAATAGACACAGAGAGATGGGCAGAAAGAGATGGAGAAAGGCTAAAGATCACACGGCCTACAGGGAAGAGAGAAGAGAGGGAGGAATTTTAAAAACAGGCGCAAGAAGCCAGAGAGAGGGAGAGAGAAGCAACAATAAAATGGGGACAAGCCACAGGGCAGCGAGGAGGGAATCAATGAATAAGAACACGAGACCAAAGAGAACACAATGTAGAATGGAAAAAAGGAACAGCGGCCTACAGGGAAGGAGGAATTAAAGATCAGGGACTGGGAGGCAGACAGAGACACATGAAGAAACAAGTGAAAAAAAAGAAAAAAACAAACCAACAGCAATGGGCTACAAAGACAGAGAGGGAGGAAATGAGGAAATAAAACGTCGCAGCAAGGAGCTGGACAGAGAGAGATGAGGACAAACAAATAGCACGGGTCCACGTGACAGAGAACGTGGAATTAGAACACAGAGAGAGGGAGCCGGACAGAGAGAGAGGCCGAGAGAAACATCTAGACAGGCTACAGCGGGCAGAGGCAGGAATTAAAACCTAGGGACAGGGAGCTGGACAGAGAGAGATGGAGGTCACAGGGAACAGCGGTGGCTGCAGGAAGAACAGGAATTCATGAATAGGGAAAGGGAGCTGGACAGAGAAGAACTCAGAAAGGCAAGAACAGTAGCAGGGTACAGAGCAGAGAAGACGAATTAAAAAGCACGGGGGGAGCGTTGAGGCAGACAGAGAGAGATTAAGAAAAAAGTCACGGGCTACGTGGCAAAGCAGGAGGAATTCAGAAACGAGGATGGGAACCAAGGGAGAGTGTGCTGGTGAAGGATAACGGGCATTAAAAGTGAGGGACGGGGAGCTGGGAAAAGCGAGGCAGAGAAAAACAGAATCACAGAGAGAATCACACAAAGCCAAAAAAGAAGAAACTGAACAACAGGAACAGGTGTAACCAAAGCGATGAAATCAACCAACCAGAGACGGTGTTCCATTACGGGAACATGGAGCGTACCAATCAGCGCACCTGTCGATCTGCATTTTAGTCCCTAGGCGATCGTTAATGTCAGCAGAACAACAG
Organism: Phalacrocorax aristotelis; assembly: GCF_949628215.1. NCBI lineage: Eukaryota > Metazoa > Chordata > Aves > Suliformes > Phalacrocoracidae > Phalacrocorax > Phalacrocorax aristotelis. Next base: position 19,035 of record NW_027441401.1, on the reverse strand, counting down.
ACAACGTGCTTCTGTCAGAAAAGGATGACAAAACGCGGTTTCGCTTAGCGGACTGAGAAAACTAGCCAAGACTGCCAAGATTAAGAGCCAAGAAGGTAAAAGGTAATTCCGGCAGGGGGAGATCGCGACCACCGACTCACAGACCACCACCGACCCAAGTAACACCACCTACTCAGAAGAGAACAACGGAAGAGGACAACCGAGCCTGCGCAGTGATTGACATACGGAACGAGCAAGTTTGTACCCATCGCTAGACAAGACAATAATGACTATGTATGAGTATGTAAAATTTTCATCTACAAATTGTACAGGAAAGGTGCGTGAGGTACGCACGCCAGGAGGAGCGATCCCCCGTGCATCCGGCGCCGTGAATATAGAATGCCTGCTCTTTAATACTAAATTGGTGTTGAGGAGTCGTTTCCGATTTTAACGCGTTTTTCGGTAACAGTTTTGGCACCCCAGGTGGGAACCTGCTTTTGAATCTCGACGGATGCGTGGGATCGTGGGACCTGCAGCCGGCCCCGAGGAATTCTCCGGGAGAGCTTCCGATCCCCGGGCCAGAGAATTCTGAGCAAGATCCCCTGGATTGAGGTAAACAAGGCATTCTTTGAAGAAGAAACTTAGGTAGAATAATACGTGGGGTTAGTTTCCCACATAGGATAGGATAGCGGGTTTGAGTCCCACAGGCCTGCCCGTAAGGCGCGGCGAAAGCCACGCAGGGTCGGGGCCAAGAGGTGCCTCGGTTGGTAAGTCTCTGCTAGGCGAAAGCCTGTGGAGCGGGACCCGAGGGTAGGGGAGTCTTCAACAGGGGGTTGAAGTCTCCAGGGATATCTAGCAGGGGGCTACAGATCCCAGTGGCAGATTTCCAGTGAGACCTCTAACGGGGGTTGGAGTCCCTCTGACTACTATTTGCGATAGCGCACAATCACAACTACTAGTTGACTGGGAGACGGGAGCATTACTGAGTAGGAAACCTATCCCACAGAGAACACCTTTGCGATGTATTTTGAAGCACTGGAAAGACGTCGGGGGCGGTGACCCACTAACTCGGAAACCATTAATTGAATATTGCAATCATTGGTGGCCAACGTATCAATTGGAAGGTGGGCACAAATGGCCAGAACATGAGACATTGCAATATCGTACCATCTTGCAATTAATGTTGTTTTGTAAAAAGGGAAGGCAAATGGGAAGAAGTGGCATATGTTGATTTGTTCTTTACACCGTGGAATCATCCCGAGCAGCAGAAACAGCGTGAGGTATGTCCACAAGATTCTACGGCAATGTTTCTGAAAAGAGGAAAACGTGGTGAGAACTTGAAAGAGTGTTGCTCTACTTGTGATACTGGATACTTCGCTTGATGAAACTGACAAGAAAATAGTACTGAATACAGCCAGAAGGCAGGTGCAGGGAGCACATGCTAACGGGAATTTACAGAGAACAATGAATAAGAATTTTCCATCTACAAATCCCGAGTGGGACCCTAATCAGCCAGGACCCAGGGGAATGTTGACTAGATGTCAGAGAGAGATTTTATTTGGAGTAAGACAAGCAATGCCAAAAGCAATAAATTGGTCAAAATTTATGAAGTGAGACAAGAATTAAGTGAGTCCCCTTCAGCCTTTATGGAAAGACTGAAGGTGACCACCAGAAAATATACTCATTTGAACCCAGAAAAACCAGAAAAAGCAATTCAGCTGGTCTCTATATTCATAAGACAATCAGCCCCAGATGGGGGCGGGGGGAGAGAAAACAACCTTCAGAAACTAGAACAACCTGAATCCAGAGATCTGGGTTAAATGCTTGAAGTAGCTTGGCATGAAGGAGACCAGGGGAATCAACCCTAGCTGAACACCTGGTTACACTGAAGCTACGGAATGAAGAAATAGAATTTTTGGTAGATACGGGAGCCACTTATTTGGTATTGAATACACGTGAAGAGAAATTTGATCATAAATCAGTAGATGTTGCTAGCGCAACAGGGCAAAGAAAAATTAGCCCCTCTCAGAGCCATTAAAGTTTAAATTGGAGAAGCAATGGGCAACTCACCAGTTTCTGTCTATGCCTGAATGTCCACTGCCTCTGTTATGACGAGATCTATTAGGTCAATTAGATGCTCAAGTAACTTTTAAAGATGGAGAGATTAAATCACTAATACCAGAATCAAAAGCCACAGAGGCGAGAGCGTTTATGTTACAGGATTCCTCCAGGGAGGAACGGGTTCCCGAGGAAGTGGAAAACGTAGTAATTCCTTTGGTTTGAGCGAGCGGAGCTCCGGAGCGATCTAAGTGGGCAGAGCCGGTAAAAGTAACCTTAAAGCCTGGAGCCAAGCCCGTAAGACAAAAACAATACCCTATTAAGCGAGAGGCTCGAAAAGGATTACAGAAGTTAATTATAAAATTTTTCAGAATATGAGCTTTTAGTGGAATGTGAATCAGAATATAGTACTCCTGTGTCGCCAGTAAAGAAATCTAGAGGCAAAGAGTATTAGCTAGTTCACGATTTAAGGGCTATAAATCAGGTGGTCCAAGATATACATCCGGTAGTAGCTAATCCATACACTTTACTGACCTCTTTTAAAGGAGGAGCATAAATGGTTTACTGTACTAGATTTGAAGGACGCCTTCTTTTGCATACCTCCAGGCATAAAAAGTCAAAGCCTATTTGCTTTGCAATGGGAAAGCCCCACCACAGAATGAAAGACACAGCTACCATGGACCGTACTTCCACAAGGATTTAAAATTAGTCCTACGATACTTGAGACTCAGCTGGCAAAAAAAAATTAGAGATATAGAAAAAACAGAACCCAGGGAGAGGCATCTTGTTACAGAATGCGGATGACATTCTGATAGCGGCACAAAGTAAAGAAAAATGTTTTGAAATTTTTAAATTTTCTCGGCCAAGGAAGATGCGGAGTTTCCAGAAACAAAACCCAAATAGGAAAAGAAGCAGCCATTTATTTAGGATTTGAAATATCTCAAAGACAAAGACAATTAGAAAGTGAAAAGAAAGAAACTATTTGTCAAATTCCCGAACCTAGCAGCCCGAAGGAACTGAGAGCTTTTCTGAAAACAATGAAATAGCATCAGCTCTGGATTCTGAACTATAGACTGTATGTAAAACCATTATTTGAGGCATTGAAAGACTCAAAAGGATAAATATTTAACCTGGACGCCCGGATGCCAAACGGCATTCAAAGAACTGAAAAGAGCCTCGATGATGGCCCCTGCATTAGGCCTACCTGATTTCGCTAAACCTTTTCAGTTGTTTGTCCACGAAAGACAACATTTAGCCCTTGGAGTGCTGACACAGCGACTGGGAACCTGGAAGAGACCTGTGGGCTACTTCTCCAAACAACCTGACCACGCGAGTAAAAGATGGCCTAGGTGTTTACGGGCAGGAGCAACAACAGCGCTGCCGATCCGGGAAGCCCCAAAGTTAACAATGGGACAGAAGATGACAGTATATGTCCCGCACATAGCGGTGACTGTTTTAGAACAAAAGGGGGGTCGTTGGCTATCCCTTAGCAGAATGTTGAAATATCAAGTTGTTCTGTTAGAACAAGACGATGTGGAATCGAAGACTACTGCTATACTGAATCCTGCTATGTTTTTAACAACAGAAAACCTTACGGACAATTTAGAACACGATCGCTTGCTAACTATTGAACAAGTCTATTCCAGCAGACCAGACCTGAGACACAAACCTCTGGGAAAATCCTGATCTGGAGTTGTTTACAGATGGAAGAAGCTCTGGGCGAGAAGAGAAGCGAATGGCCGGATATGCTGTCGTTATCGCCGCCGAGGGAACGGAGTCAGGGGTGCTGCCTGCAAACACCTCAGCACAGAAAGCAGTATTGGTAGCATTGAAGCGAGCTCTGCGAATGGCAGAAGGACAAAGGATAAATATCTAGACTGATTCCAAACGTGCATTTGGTGTGATCCACGATCATGGAGCTATTGGGAAGGAGAAAGGACTGCCATCAGCCCAAGAATCATCAATACAGCATAAAGAAGAAATTCTCCAACTTCCGGAAGACGTGCAGAAACCAAAAGAAGTGGCGGTAAAGCGTTGCAAAGCTCATCAATTTGGCCAGACGGCTGTAAACATAAGCAAACGACTGACCGATAAAGCTGCAAAGAGGACTGCAGAGCAAGGTATCCTTGCACTAGTACCAGTAAAACAGATCAGAATTCCAAAGTTGAAACCGAGATATAATAAATTGGATGAGCAATTAGCAGAACAATTGGAAGCATCACAAAACACAGAGAGATGGTAGGTAACACCAGAAAAACAAGTAATAACAACAACCACCCCACAAGTTATGACAGAACTTGCAAAAGAAAACCATGAGCAAACACATTAGGCTGTAGGCGCTACGGTTTTGAGTTTAAAAACATCTGTAGCGTGTGTAGGCACGACAAGAATAGTTAAACCCATAGTAGCTAAGTGTCCAATCTGTCCTAGAAATAATCCCCTGAACCAAAGGAAACAACCTTTAGGAGTAACAAAACAAAAAATTCTCCCGGAAATTATTAGCAAATTAAGTTCTCTGAGTTACCCAGACAAAATAGATAGAGCAGTATTTGTCAGTGCTGATTGACAAATTTTCTAGATGGCCAGAAGCTTTCTCGTGCTGCACCGACAAAGCTAGAGTAGTAGTTAAGACGTTGCTGAAGGAAATAATACCAAGATTTAGAGTGCCAACGGGAATGTCCTCTGATAGAGCACCACATTTTTTTGCAGAGGTACTTCAACAAATTAATAAAATTTTGGGTAGAAAATGGGACCTGCATACACCCTGGAGACCACAATCAAGTGAAAAATTTCAGAACATGAAGCAAACACTAAACTGACATAGTGGAATATTATTGATCTAGGATGGAAGTATTGAGAAAATTATTATTTCAGAACTTCCAAACAGGGGAAATGTAACCAAAGTGATGAAATCAACCAGAGACGGTGTTCCATTACGGGAACATGGAGCGTACCAATCAGCGCACCTGTCGATCTGCATTTTAGTCCCTAGGCGATCGTTAATGTCAGCAGAACAACAGACAACGTGCTTCTGTCAGAAAAGGATGACAAAACGCGGTTTCGCTTAGCGGACTGAGAAAACTAGCCAAGACTGCCAAGATTAAGAGCCAAGAAGGTAAAAGGTAATTCCGGCAGGGGGAGATCGCGACCACCGACTCACAGACCACCACCGACCCAAGTAACAGAAGAGAACAACGGAAGAGGACAACCGAGCCTGCGCAGTGACTGACATATGGAACGAGCAAGTTTGTACCAATCAGCAGACAGGACAATAATGAATATGTATGAATACGTAAAACATTGATCTACAAATTGTACGGGAAAGGTGCGTGAGGTACGCACGCCAGGAGGAGCGATCCCCCGTGCATCCGGCGCCGCGAATAAAGAATGCCTGCTCTTTAATACTAAATTGGTGTTGAGGAGTCGTTTCCGATTTTAACGCGTTTTTCGGTAACACAGGAAGTCAGATCAAGAGAGCCAGAGAACAACAAAACACCGACAGGCTACAGGACAGAGCAGGAGGAAAAAAAAAAAAAAAACGGAGCCAGAGCCAGGCAGAGAGAGGCGGAGAAAGAAAAAGGAGCCACAGGCTACAGGACAGAGAGAGGGAGGACTGAAAAGATGGGGAGGCAGGGAGACACTCAGAGCGAGATGGAGAAAGAAGGTGCGGGGGGGGGGGGGGGGCGCAAAAAAAAAAAGTAAATTTTGCAGCAGGTAAGGAAAGAGAGGGGGCCGGGGGAGAGACAGGGAGGGCCCAGGACGCACAAGAGAGGCAACGGGGCCCCACTGGCCCAGGACTCACCGCAACTCTCGCTCTCAGCGCTGCTGGCACAATTTAGCCGTTCAGATGCTTCTTTCCCCTCCTCTCCTCCCTGCCTCTTCTGCAGCTCCAGACTCTAGGCCGTCCTCCACCTGAAGAGAATACGTGGGTGTCTTACAGCTCTTACCAGATGAGGCTTCCTAGGCACGTAGCCTAGCTCGCCCGTGCTGGAGCTGGGGGCAGGCGCACGGGGCAAGGGGGGCCAGGGGAGGCTGAGGGGGAGCTCTGGTGAGCTGGGGAGTCGGCCATCTTCTGCACCCAGAAGCTGCAGGGGGAAAAGGTCGTCATCCTCCTCCTCCTTTCCCTCTTCCCTTCTATCAGCTCCCGGGTAACTCCTAGGGCTGCCCTCACCCGCTCGCCTTTAGCATACCAGAAGCCTGCCTCGGCGGGTCATTTGAAGCTTCCCATCCCACCAGCCCCAGTAGTGCAGGCACACAAGGAGATACCCCTGCACCCACCAAAGGGGCTCGCTCACCTCGCCGGCAGCCCTAGGCCTCACCCGACACAGGGAATCGTGTCCGACACACCACCACGCTGCAGCAAGAGCAGAGGAGGCCTTTCCTTACCAGGAAGCAGCAACGAGCACGGCGGCATCACCTCGCAGGCACTGCAGCATCGCAGGGCTGTTACCTGCGGAGAGAGCAATGGGGATCACAGGGACACCACCGCGCGTGCACGGCTCCCGGGCTCAGTACCCAATTCTGGTCGCTGGGCAGCAGCATTATCTGAATTACTCTTCTCGATTAATACCATCCAGAAACCGTAACTTGGCTGCATCCACAGAGCTTCTATTCCTCTGCACCTTTCCCCCTCGCAGCCCCAGCAGCGCCATTCATTGCCTCTGCACCAAACAGCAAAGTGTCTCGAGGGAGGAGAAGCAGCACAGCAAACCTGGGGAACAAGGTTGGGTTCCCACCCCCGCAGAATAAGCCCCAGGAACTGCTTGTAGGCATGTGGCATCAGGGTTGTGATCGGGTTTTGGTTTGGTTTTCTTTTTTTTTCCCCCGCCTTCTTTACATAATGTAATAATTGGGGTTGCTTTTCCAAACTACTGAGTTCTGTGGGGATTTTTTGTGCTTTTGCCCTACAAAAAATGGTCATTTTCACTTTCGGTTTTGTGCATGAGAATGGTTGGTGGGTGCTTTTAGGTTGTTGTTCCTTCCCCCCACCCCCTTTTTTTTTTTTCCTTTCCAGCCGCACAAATCCAGCTGGAGTTGGCTTTCCCAGAAGCCCCAAGTTGTTTTCTTTCCACCAGAATTCTTCCTGTATTTTCACCCCTCATTGCAGGCCCAGAGTCAAGGGGTTTGAGGTATTTTTGTGCCCAGGCAGCAGCTCCCAGGCTGCATAAGCAGCCCCACAGGGGGAAGTCCCCGTTTGAGGGAATCGGCCCCAAATTGGGATGGGAAAGTGAAGAGAAGGAGAAAAAACCCTGAATAACCTGAAAAAGAACACCTACTCCAGCCCACCAAGCACCAGTCACCTTGCCTGACTCACCTCCAGGGCCCACATCACGCTCGGCTCATCGCTTAGCACCCTCAGATCACAAAAAAAAAAAAAAAAAGAGTAAAACCCATAATGGAGCCCTATAGCCATCAGTCACATCTTCCCTCCAGTACTACACACAGACTCACCTTCTTACAGCGCTCCCCTGGGCTCTCCTCCGTTGCCCTGCACGACTCATCCATCTGCACCTGGAAAAACAGTGTTACTGAACAAGTCACCTGGAGGCACAGCAACAGCTTAACCATTCCACAGCTCCTGCGCCCACGTAGGAATACCATCTAGAGCCCAACTACAGCCTGCCGTTAAAGGAAATGCATTAAATCAAACGTTAAGCCCTCGCACATACAAGCCGGAACAGCAAAAACACGGCACGCTCGCGCACCCAGGGCGCAGCCCGACGGAGGTCCACGCGCACCTCGCCGGTTTGATGCGGAGCCACCCAGCATCCCTGCGAGCACAGCTGCAGGCGCAACAGCAGTTTCACCTACACCCATCTCGGCACGCAGCGCTTCTGAAGCTTTAAGCTGAAAGCCCTACCTTGACGCTTGGCCACACTAGAAGCGAGCCGTAGCTAGAACTCCACAGAAACACAGCAACACAAATTGCACACCCACAGCGGCGACAGCCTTGCAACTACTTAGACCAGGAACAACAGAGGAAAGTAAAACGGCTTCATCACCCGCACAGGAAAAGCGGCAGACGGAGGCAAAGGGTCAGCATTCATAGCCCTTACAGAACACAGGCGTTCTCTCTCCTTCCATTCCTAAACCCATCCCTTAGGTCTAAATATCGCAGCCCTGCTGTGGCAATAGCGAGAGCAGGGAACGAGAGCCCTGCCGCCGGCCGTTTGTGCGGCAGGACACAAAAACAGAGGGACATGTTTTGCCACACACAACCCTGAATCTCCTGAAAAGTTATGTTTACCAAAAATAGGCATTTGGAACATATTGCCAAAAACAAAACATTCGGCAATAAAACTTTTATGTGTTTGACACCCGCACATTTTTTGGGAACTTGCTATTTGCTTCCTGGTTTTGCTGGTCTTCCCTCAGAAGTTCTACCTGCAGCCAAGTTATTCCCACCCGCCCGACCGGTTCAAGCATTCACCTTCCTGGTATTACCAGCACATTGAGACACAGGCGAGGAACTTAACTGCTCTTCTAAAACTATCCAAATGACAATTACAGCCCTGAAAGAGGAGTGGAAGAGAAGAACAGGAGAGATCAGGCAGCAAAAATGCTCTGCAGGCTGCTGCCAGCCAACACTGCACTCTTTTGTTAAAGCCACCCCGCCCCCCCAAATGCAAACAAAAAAAACCCCCATGACTTCATGAAGTGCGTGGGTTTTTTTTCTTTTCAGTAGTCCTTTTGGAGCTCATCCCTGTCTCAGCATCTTGTCTTGTCAGAGCATGAAGTGCAGATGATCTGTATCCCGATGACATTTGCATGGGATGAATACATTTTCAGAAATAGACCCGATCCGTGAGACTCCTGTCACCTTTGTGGTTTTAATAATCGTAACTCAATTTTATCGACTGACACACTTGTGAGAAAACTAATTAACTTGAAACGTAGCCTCTCCTCGGGGAAAAAATGTGTTAGACACCAAATGAAACCGATTCAGAGCTCCAAACCACGATGGAGCCGATAGAGCTGTTGTGACTTAGTTTGTATGTTTAATTAATTGGTTAATAACTCTTCTAAGCAGCGCAGAATGAAGAGCTGGACCCAAAGAGGGTGCGCTGCACTGGATCCAAAAAGCACCCTTCCTCCAGAGACCCGCCTCAGGTGGCGAGTTCGCTCTGGTGCATGCCGGCCTCCCGAACTTCGGGGTCCGATGTGACCGGACCCCCACCTCCGGGGAGGGTCCTCGTACCCTGCCCAACCCTTGCTTTCCCCTGCAGCCCCCGATGCCCCCACGCCACCCCCACAAGCAGCCAAACCGGCTTCTGCTTTTGGCCCCCAAACCAGCTCACTTTGGGACCGGTTCTGAGCCAAAAAGCCCAGCTGCTGAGCCTGTTCTCAAGTCCCAAAAGCACAGCACTTGACCTCTGCTCCTCAGCCCAAAACCACACCACTTAGTCCCCTCGCTCAGGCCCTCAAAACGCACGACTCGATCTGTTTCAGGGCCCCGGCGTCAGCCACAGGAGCCTGCTCTCAAGGCCCAGGAACAGAAGAGCTGTGCTCTCCCCGTTCAGGGACCAAACCAGCTGAGCCTGGCTGCGTCCCGGCCCCCTCCGCAGTCCCCACGGGCAACGCTCAGGGCCGCGGAGAGCGCAGCCACCCCGCAGCCCTGCACCCCCACGGCCCACGCGGGCACTGTCGGGGAGGCCTTGGGAACTGAACTGCGCGGGCCCGGCCCCGCACCCCGGCGGGGCAGCCCAGCGCCAGCCCGGCAGCGCTTTCTTCCTGCTCTCGCAGGCCGCGTTTCCCCGGCAGCGCCGGGCCCGCACCCCAACCCCACAGGGGGCCGGGCCCGGCCCGCCTCCAGCAAACCGCGGCGGCAGCAGCCGGGGTCCCTGCCTGCCTCGCGGGCAAGGGGGGACCCGCCCGGCACCGCAGGAGCCCCCGCCGGGGTCGCCGCCGCCGCCGCCCGACCCCGACGAGGAGCAGTCGAGAGCCGGGTGGGGCTGCCCCTACTCCCCGGGGACGGGCACGGGCTCGGCCCCAAAACCCAACCACCGACCCACGACAGCGCTCGGCCCGGGGCCGCTGCTGCCCGCACCCCGCCGCCCCCCCGGGGGCTCCGCGGACCGGGAGACCCCACAGCCCAAACCCGCCGACCCACAGCGCGCCCGGCCATGCGGCTCCTCACCTGCTCTGGCGCGGCTCCGGCTGCCCCACGGCCCGGCACGGAGCCGAACCCGGCCACCGGACCATCCGCCAACCCCCCCAACCCCCGGACGCTCCGGGATGGTTCTCGTCCCTTTTCGCTCTGACGCCTCGAGCCGAGCCGGCCCCGCTCCTCCGAGCTACCGGCGGTGCCCGCTCTGCTGCTCGGGGCCGGGCCCTGTTCTCGCCCGGACGCGAGAAGCCGCTCCGGGGTCTTCTCGGTGCGTCCAGCCCCGTGCCGTGCCGGAGCGGGGAGAGCCGGGTACGAGCGCGGAGCCCTGGGGCAGGGGTTGCCCCAGTGCCGCCGACTGTGTGGGGGGGTGTCGTCGTCCCCCGCCCCACGCGGGGGGCGCACACACGGTACACCCGCGGGCAGGGGCATCCCCGGGGAGCCGTGCGGCCGGGCTGCGCCGTAGGAGGGGAAGGTGATGTTGGTTTCCCATTTTCCCCGCAAACTGATCCTCCCCCCCGGCCCCCCTTTCCCGCGCGTTACAGCCCGCGAAAAAGCTTTTAACAACCCGATCGACAACACTCCCTTTATCCCTCTTCCAGCAGCAGCAGCAGCGAGAGATTAAGGCAACTGCAGCAGAGGGGAGGAAGGCAAGGAGAGCCTTTTCAAGCAAGGGCAGGACAAAATGCACGGCGTGGACAGGCACAGGAGAGGCTGCATTATCTGGAAAGCACAACGCCTGCCCAAGGGCAGAAAATAAGGAACGAATTGTTTCCAAGGAGCTGCAGCAGACGAATCACCTTTTTCTTTATTGCACTCCTGCCCTTTGTTATCCAAAGCGATAGGCTTCACCACCGGGCAGAAAATAGCTGCCTAGATTTACACGGACAACCAGAAACAATCAAGCCACCCAGCAAGAAGTTCGCAGCAGAGGTATAACCCATCAGCAGCTAAAACATTTGTTACGCAGGCACAACTAGGCACTAAACAAAGGCTTTCCAACTCTGGAGGTCTAGAACAGGTAGACATTAGCACAGAAGCACAAGGGGCTCCGTCACACTGCACAAATCTCCCCGTGCCTACACACGCACACGTTCAGAAGTTAGTTATCAGAAAACGCCCGACTCAGCCATTTGCCACAGTCACGAGACTCACGACATGACACACGAGGTGGGCTCAGAGTTTTAAGGCAAGAAATACCTCCCCCACCCCCCACCAGAGATCTTTCAGGCTCCAGACCTGCCATCTCCCCGCACCAAACGTAACCGGCCAAAGGCTTTCAGGTGACCCAAAACACAGTACACAAAAAATAACCGGGGAGAGCCCTACATTGTGGAAAAGCGAACGATGCCCGACCGGGGCTTCTCTGCGGGGCCCGGCCCCCGCCCCGCCCCCGGCCCGACCCGCACGGAGATACCCCCCGGCCCGCGCCAGGCCTCACCTCACACGGAGACCCACCCGCTGCCCGAACTCACCCACCAGCGCTCTCCGGCCCCCGGACACGGCCGCGCTGCTCTCTCAGGCGGCTGCCGCAGGCGAGGCTCGGGCACCGCCAGGCCTCCAGGCGTCCCGAGGGGCTGCCGGCCACCGCAGGGGATGGCTGCCGGCGGCCGGACCGCCGCGGCGCTCCCCGCCCAGCTCCGAGCAGGCTCCGCCGGCCGCGGGCTTCCCACGCCGGGCCGCAGAGGGGCCCCGGCACCGCACATGGACGCCTCGCGACCCGGCCGCCACACGCACCGGCCCTTCGGCCTCCACACGCACCGCTCCCGCCCCCGCTCCGACGCGCCGCGCACGCGCCACCGGAAGCCCGAGCCCCGCGGGGCGGCCCTTAAAGGGCGGCCGGAAGGAACGGCCCCCACCGGCCCCGCCACCGCGCCCAGCCGGTGAGCGCCAGCGCCCCCTGCTGGCCGGGCCGCGCTCAGCTCGCGAGGGCGCCGAGGGCCGGGCGGGGCGGGACGCGCCGGCTCGGGGCCAGCGCCTTCTCGGGGCGAGCGGGAAACCCCTGCGGGCCCCGGTCACGGCCGGGCAGAGCCGCGCGCCCTCCGAGAGCTGCTGAACGGGGCTGCCGCTCGTGACACATACCGAGCCGTCTGCGACGGGAGCGGGCAGAGGAGGAAGAGGCCGGCGGCCGCGGGGCCTGGCCGCAGGCGGGGGGGGGGGGGGCTGGGGCCCGGGGGGCCGCCCTGCTGGGTCACTGCCCTGCGCCGCACCGCGCTGGGGGCTGGGGCCCGACCGGCGCCGGGCGACCGGGGGCAGCCACTAGCAGGGGGCCTGAGCTTAGCCACGGCCTGCAAAACACCCCGAAGCGTGAGACGCTGCAAGGCCAAGGTGGTCCTTGGCAATGGGGGCGCCTGGGCTCGGCCTCCGCCTTACCTGTCCTGGGTCTGCGTGGCGTTCCAGGGGAATGGTGTTTTCCTTGTGCGGAAGGTGGGCTGGCCGTTCGGCCGTGCCCCGGCCGTTACCGATCCTGCCAAAGGCGCTCGCACGCTCTGGCCCATTACTGCTGCGGTACCGCGCCGTAGCAGAAAGGTGTTGTGTTTTCTCACAAAAAGCCTCCTATGGTCAGTTGAAGAAATAACCTCCTTCCGTGGCACTGACTCTTCGTACAGTCCATAGCCGGCTTTCGGCTTTTGTCTTTACAGCATTCAGTTTGCTTTCTGCCTAGCTTTCTACCTGCTGTGAAACATTTGGATGGTTTTTTCTTGTTGTTTTTTTTTTCCCCTACTTGCTCCACAACTCCCACACCAACTACCCAGCGCGGCTCGCCTTTCAGCCCCCAGACCCAGGAGCCTTGCCCTGGGACGGCCCTTACATGTCAGCAGAGTTGTTCCAGCTCTCACCCTGTCCCTACCCAGCTGAGGACGTCTGTGTCCGTGGGAGACACCCAGACACTCCCCCTGCAGCGTGGCAGCCCCCTGCCCCGTCAGTGAAAACTGCGGCAATATCGGCTAAGTTTAAAAGCGTCGGCAGGAGGTGCAGAATACGTAAATAAAGCGGCGGTTGGCTGCCGGGTATGGGTGCGATATAAATACCTTTTGTTTACAGGCCTTCGTGCCTATTCAGCGTTGAACGGCACCGCAGCCCACCCACCCCGGGGCTCACGGGGCTCGGAGAAGGGTCTCTCCAAGGGCACAACCTAAGGCAGCGCAGGAAGCCCAGCTGCCACGCTCCCAGTCGCTACGGGACACTTGCTTACAGCTACACCGACGAGGGTACGGATGAGGCTGGAACTAGCAGAAATGCTGACTCTTCTGGCCTTTTATTTGTGGAAGGTACAGCGCGCGAGCCTCGGCGGCTCACAGGAGAAGCGCGCAGTGCTGCCTAACTCTCATTCTCAGCTCACGTACTACTGCCAAAGCTCCTGCCCTGTGCTGTGCCAGATGCCGGCTGGCGTGAGCACCTGGGCTCCTGAGGGACCCCCTTGTCCTGAGAGCCAGAGGTACTCACTTCCCTTTGCATGAGGCCTGTAGGAGATCTACCCTGCAATTTAAAAAATCCGTATCAAATGTGGCAGACTCAAAAGAGGGCATTTTTAAAAAGGCAGGTTTGTTTTCTTTGTTAACTTTACGATCTACAGCCTAGCAAAGAGCTCCCTTTCAGTGTCAGTCGCTTGGCTTTCTCCCCTACTGACGAAGTCCCAGCCTCCCGGTGAGATCTCGCTGGAGATATTCTGAGTTTCCCTCGAGTACGTGGCTGCCCTGGCCCGAGGCCAGCGAAGAAGCTGACTTTGCCCGTGCCTGAATCAGCAACACGTCCAGCAGGCGACTTGCAGAGCCCAGGGAACCCTCGTAAAGAGGTTTGGGGGTGGGGCGCGCCACATCTGCGGCATCGGCCGTGGGAAAGGACCGGCGCAGTAAAACAGGTGGGTGAAACCGCGGTCCGCGCCAATACGTGCTGCTGCCTGGGGCATCGCTTTGCTGCGGGTCAAGTCAGATGCTCTCTGTAAGAGTCAGTCAGGGTAAAGGCAGCAGCAGATTTCTTTTCTGCTCATTTTAACAAAGGCTGGACGGAGCCCATAGAGGAAGGCACTACGCGTCTTGCTGGGTTGGTTTCCCTGCCTTCTCGTAAGCTGTCGCGGAAACTTGCACGAGCAAAGCCTGTGCAAGCTGATGACAGCCACACACGGTTGAAGAGGGAGCAGACGGTGAGAGCAGAGGTGTGCGCTCAGGCTGTGCGCTGGAAGCTAATGCTAATGCTGCAAAATAAAGAGTGGATTTTCTTTTTTGGGTTTAGGTGAGCGCTAAACATGACATGTGCGTATGTGCGTGTGTCTCTCGCAGGTTTTTGTCATACACCCCACCCTCCCACCCCAAAAAAACAACCCACACATGCCACGCGTTAAACAGTGGTTTTCCGTTGTACTTAGAAGTGCTTACATAGGTGTGTTGGTTTTTTTCTTTTTTATTTTTTAATGCAGAAACAGCAATACGATAGATTTAATACAGCTAGCAATTAGATGGGTGTAGCTTTAGAGCGTCGGCTGTTTACAAAGCAACCGCACACCTTCTTTAACTCACAGTTTAAACAAGTAAACTTGCAGTGCATCACACGTGCTTTGTACAGTCACGTTCCACACGGCAGGCCAGATGCTTCACCCTGCCTTGTCCTTGTTGCCCCGACTCCAACGGGACCGCCGAGGCCATCCTGGGGACAGCGCCGCTTTCTAGCAGCTGGGTTGCTTGCCTGGACGCCCCACAGACAAAGAGTCATTTCCCCACTGAACCTCTTCTCAAATAATTTCCTAGCCCTGCAGGCCCCACGTCCTTTGGTTCATATTTCCTTTTTTCCGGGCTTGATGCACAGGACCGACGATTTCCAGAAATAGAAACAGAGGCTGATTCAGTCCAGGCTCAACATTCTCTGACCTAAACCAAACTGTCTTCGAAGAGATAGCTGTACCGTAGGCACCACCTCGGGAACAGAAGTTGCCCTGTCATAAAAAAAAAAAAAAAGAAGGAAAACAAGGCATTTCAGGCTGAGGAGGCTGAGCGGTGTGCTGGGGGCGGTGGGGGTTGGAAAGAAACAGTTCAGACGATTAGAGCGAGCTTAGCGTTGCAAAGCGTGCCATTATTTTTAATTTGGCAGTCAGAAGACAATAGATTCTGACACTGATTTCCTGTGTGCTGCGGGAGTTCTCTCCTCAGCATTCCTGTGCACCATTTTACTTTTGTGTCCCGTCCGCTTCGCTTTTGCGCTGTAGCTCTCCGGTTCTAGCTACGCTTCCCACCACCCCCATTACTCTTTGACAAGCCCAGCTCTCACTGTGCTTCCCTTCCCTTCCCTTCCCTTCCCGTATGCGCGTGCAGGGAAAAGCCCGCGCGTCTGCCACTACAGGACACGCTCTGGGAGGCAGGAGAGATGACGACGCTCCCTGACAGAGGACACAGCTGAGGGGCGGTCCGCCGGGGCTGGGGAGATGGCAGCACCTTCCCTCAGCTGCCCCATCCGAGCACGGGTGCAGGTGAGCACTGAGGAGAGACAAGCAGGCAGGAGCCGCAGAGCGAGAGAGAAAATAAAATTCACGGGTGGGTGCTACTTGCGTCTCATTTTTAGCGCAAGGGATGAATTCTCAGCACATTCTTGGAGCTGCCCCTTTGGGACTCACGGAGAAGAGGGAGGTTGGCCACGCGGTGCAGCCCAGCTCTGCTTCCCCTAAATGGTTTTACTGTTCAGGTGTTGCCCTAATCTGGCCGGTACCCCTGCAAAGAGTTTGGGATTTCTGCTGCCTCTCCGGGCCAGCCGCAGACCCTGACTTCATCGCAGCGAATGACCCTGCGCTCGTCAGAGCGGTTGCCGAGTCACATCCCGCTGCCTTCCCTGCAGAACCGGTGACCCTTTTTCAGCCCTTGCCCCCTCTTCTCTCCGCTCGTTGCCCATCCCTTTATCAGTGCCGGCACCGATCCTGCCTCCAGCTCGCCCTGTCTCCACCTGCGAGCGCCCAACAGGAGCTAAATGTCTCCTCAAGGACGCACGGAAGAGACGCGCAGGTAACCCAGCACAGACCCCCTGCAAACATCTTCTTTCCATTTTCTTTCCTCTCCTGACACGAAGAGATGACTTAGGAAAAAGCGTACTGCTCACACTTCACCTGCACTGCTTCTACTTTCACTTTCGCTCTCCTTGGCAGTAATTAATAGCGGTGGCTGGGGGGGCTGGGGCATTCCCCCAAAGCGGCTGCAGTTACATCCGGGCGGTTGTGGCACTCCATTAGCTCTGTAGTTTTTAAATCTAAATCTTCTGGAATTGTTAGTTCTGCTCAGGAATCACCCGTACCTGCAAATTTTCTTAATAGCTACGCTTGACCCCAGCCACTGTTTAACAGCTCACCTTTATTTCTCTTCATTTAAGAACCTAAAGCTTCGTTTACTGCTTGGGTTGGAAGCAGGAGCTGTCGCTGCCTCTGAACTTTCTAACAGCCCTGTTACAATTTCAGTACTACCCGCTCCCAATTTAGCTTTCCGGGTCGATTTTCATTCTAGATTCGAAAATTTCCTTATTTTGTTTCTGATCAGGAGTCATTAATGCCTGCAGTTGATTTAGTAACGGCTGTATTTAGATTGAGCTATTAATGACTCGCAACTCTATTTATGGCATAAAAAAGGACTGCCTTTATTTTTTTTAACTACAGATTAGGAATAATGACTGCCTGGTTTGTTCAGTAATAGGTGTGATTAAATTTAGTCACGACTCCTCCCTAAATAATATGTATTTATTTGCACTCTAACAATTTAACCTTCCCTTTACCGGCCAGGGGCACCGACAAGTGCCCGTGCGTACCTCCGCTCCCCCTGCGCCGGCTCCCCAGGGAACAGCCTCTTACCCTGACCAGAGTCTGCAGCGGCCCGTTGTCATCCCAGCTCCTCGCCCTCGAGAAAGCGGCCGCCTGAAGCGGCGGCAGCTCCGCTGCTGCCCAAAGGGGACGGAAATGGCGCGGGGTAAAGCTCTCCGGGCCGCCTGCGTCCCGCGCGGAGGCGGTGACCTCAGCAGCCTGTACGCTGTTGGGGCCGAGCCAACAACCTGAGGAGGAGTCGCAGGGCGTAGCTGTTTCTGCAACAACCACGCTTTCCCGCCTGGCTGGACAAGAAAGCGGGGCCTGCGGGGGCCTGGAGAGGCAGCATCGCTGCAGGTTGTGCCACGGCTGTTGAGAGGCCAAGGCAACACCTGAAACAGTGAACGGCACAACTAGTGAAAACCCCCAAGGTTCCGGGTTCAGTAAAGACAGGAATTGCAGCAGCACAATAAAATGATCTCACGAGGGGAAAAAAAACAGCAAAGCAAAAACCAAACCCCAAACAGAACACCATACCACTAACCCGTCTCACCGCCCCCTCAGCGCCCAAAACAGCATCCTGGGAGAAAAAAAGCAAAGCAGGCCACAAGGGACCTTTCTAGTACAGATGCCGCCAAAGAGTGCCAAGCTCTGGAATCCTTACCTCAGGCAACGCCTCCGCTTCTCTAAACGCCAGAGCACGCCTGCCCGGGGGGCTGAGACAGCCCCAAAGCTGCGACCGCCCGAGGGAACACGGGAGCACCGACGCCAGAGAAGCCCAGGGCCAGAGCCGGGGCTCTTCCACCCCCGGGCCCCGCCCCCGCCCTTCCCACAGCGCCCCGCGAAAGGGGCGGGCCGAGCCCCCCGGGGGGTGAAGGCCCCGGGAGCCGTACGAGAGCCGCCTGGAGTTCCCGGCACGGGAGGGAGGGGGGAGAGAAAACACCCAAACCGAGCCCCCCGAGCGGAGCAAACACAGGCTCGGGCTGTTGCCGGGGGGCGGGGCCTGTCGCTAAGGGGAGAGAGCCGGCACCGCCCCCCGGGCCGTTGCCGGGGGGTGGGGCCTGTCGCTAAGGGGAGAGAGCCGGCACCGACCCCCGGGCCGTTGCCGGGGGGTGGGGCCTGTCACTAAGGGGGTGTGTCCAAAGGGACGCTGGCAATGCCCCTGGAGCCATCACCAAGGGCAGGGCCTGTTGCTATGGAGGGTGGGGCCAGGCAGCACCAGCAACACCCCCAGGCTGTCACCAGGGGGTGGGACCTGTTGCTAACTGGGGATGCTGGGGAGCACACGAGCACGGCCCCACCCCACCAGGCCCTCGCCAGGGGGCGGGGCCTGTCGCAAAGGTGGGTGGGGCCAGAGGGGTCAGATATCAGCCCGCGCGTATAGACCAGTGCGTCCCAGTAATGACCAACATGCCACACAGTATGGATCCCAGTACATCCCAGCTCCCTCCCAGCGACGCCCAGTACATCCCAGTTCCCTCCCAGTACATCCCAGTTGCCTACCAGTGCAGCCCAGTACATCCCAGATCCCTCCCAGTCCGTCCCAGTTCCTTCCCAGTCCGTCCCAGTACATCCCAGTTCCCTCACAGTACATCCCAGTTCCCTCCCAGTTCACACACAGTTCACTCCCAGTTCCATTCCAGTACATCCCAGTACATGCCAGTGGCCTCCCAGTTTCCTCTAAGTACATCCCAGTACTTCAAAGTTCCCTCCCAGTACATCCCAGTTCCCTCACAGTACATCCCAGTACTTCACAGTTCACTCCCACTACATCCCAGTACGTCCCAGTTCCCCCTTGGTACATAACACTTCCCTCCCAATACATCCCAGTTCCCTCCCATTACATCCCGATTCCCTCCCAGTACATCCCAGTTCCCTGCCAGTATGTCCCAGTACATCCCAGTTCCCTCACAGTACATCCCAGTTCCCTCCCAGTACATCCCAGTACATCCCAGTTCCCTCCCAGTACATACCAGTTCCCTCCCAGTACATCCCAGTACATCCTGGTACATCCCAGTTCCCAACCAGTACATCCTACTACATACCAGTTCCCTCCCAGTTCCATCCCAGTTCCATCCCAGTTCCATCCCAGTACATCCCAGTACTTCACAGTTCCCTCCCAGTA